>NW_022436942.1:12993904-13347652 GCF_009761245.1 Sapajus apella
TTGATCAAAAAAAATGTTTGAACCCGGGGGGGGGTGGTTTGAAGTAAGAAAAAATGAACCTATGCCACCCCCCCCGGGAAAAAAAAAAAAAATCCCCAAAAAAAAAAAAAAAAAAAAAAAAAACATTATAAACACTGGATAGTAAAGGGAAAAAGAGCCATTCTTCATTACAACATTTACTTATCACAAACATCTTACCCCAAGCTGTTACTTAATCTACATTACTTAAAATATGTATATTTAGGTTGGTACAAAAGTAATTGCAGTTTCTGCCATATTTTTAATGTCAAAAACTGCAATAACATTTGCACCAACCTAATATTTGCTTAATTATATTCATGCCATATATACAAACTCTATATTCTAACTTTTCATTTATTCTATTACTAGTTTTCACAATATTTTCCAACACTGCAGTCCCTGAATTAGTAAAACCTTATAGTTTATTATTTTTCTAGAGTTTTAGTAATTTATTTTAATGAGCTATATATCAACTTTCAATTTTAGGTGTTTAAAAGTTAAAGCTAACTTTTATTTCAAAGGTTCTCCAGAGGAATAAAATAATGTACATACAATAGTTTAGAAGGGCAAAAATATATTAAATTAGAACTCTTCCCATATAAAAGGTTTACAAATACAACTGCAATTGGTACTCTAAAGGGTGTCATTGCTTTCCAAAAATGTTACGACACTGCCAATCTACATACATCAAGTGATGACAAAGAGTGGTAAAGGAATACTGGCACCACTGGGTGCTTTACCTGAATTATCATATGTAATCTGCACAATACCTTAGGCCTCAGTACTATTATTACCTCCATTTTACAGAAAAGAAAAGTGAGGCTCAAAGAGGGTAAGCAACTTGAATGAGGTCATAGAGCTGGAATGGGAATCCAGACATCCTGATCCAAAGTCACTATTTAGTCAGTATGCTATTTACTCTACTGGTCCCCCAAATAATCAGCAACCAGCAAAAACCCAGTCCATTACCACAGATTATCAATTTAGTTTTGATAAGATCTTTTTCCTTGCAAATTACTGTTACTATGCAGATGAAATTCCGATACCCTTTGCTATCCTTGGTGATGTCAGTCCATATACTTAACATAAAATATCCATATATGGTTCACTATAATGCATCAATGATTTGTAAAATCCCATGCAAGCACTCTGATAGATTCCGGCCCAGTCATATGTTCACACACCATTGTGTCTACTCTAAAAAATTACTCTCTATAATCTCAAGAGCTCAATGCCATTGAATTTCAACTACAGTAAGGTATGGCCCTGACAGTTTCCAGAAAGTCGATGTGACAGCTTTGAAATGGTAGCACTGTTGTTGGCTGCTTTCCTACAATATTATAATACAATCAGCAACAAAAAATGAGGGATGAGAAAAGTAGTTAACTTCCCAAAATGCACTGTGCATATTCTCCTGGGTTATGTGCATTGAAAAATGTTGACGGCAGTGTGTTGCTGTGCAGCAGCTCCTTTCTCTTCCCTCCCCCTATTCCTGATCCGGTTGTGTTTTTGAGAGGGACCCTAGCAAAGTGAAGAGCATGCAGATAAAGAAAGGCAGGCTGGTGAGAGGCCTGGAACACATCACCCGCTCATTTATTCATACATCAGTACATTTTCAAGGTACATCTAGGGTCTGCCAGGAGCCAGGGAGGCAAAAAGAGAATAAAATAGTTCCTCCTGCAAAGTCCACAGTTCTGTGGAAGAGTCAGAGAAAATAGTGGCAATATAATAAAATACATGGATTCATAAAGGTAATGGGAGGTGCTGCCAGAACACAGGGAATGGAGAAGAAACTGAGGATCTGAGATTCTTATACCTACACCCTATGAGATCTGGGCTGTCGGGGTCAGTGATGGAGTCACTGAGAAACTCTGGATTAGTCCATTTTCATACTGCTATGAAGAAATACCTGAAACTGGGTAATTTATAAAGAAAAAGGTTTGGCTGGGTGCAGTGGTTTATGCCTCTAATACTAGCGTTTGGGGAGGCTGATGAGGGGGGCTGGATCACTTGAGGTCAGGAGTTCGAGACCAGCCTGGCCAAACAGAAAAACCCTGTCTCTACTAAAAATACAAAATTTAGCCAGGCAGGGTGGTATGCATCTGTAATCCCAGCTGCTGGGGAGGCTGAAGAAGGAAAATCACTTGAACCCAAGAGGCAGAGGTTGCAGTGAGCTGAGATTGTGCCACTGCACTCTAGCCTGAGTGACAGAATAACTCTGTCTCAAAAAAAGGGGAGAGGAGAGCAGGGGAGGGGAGAGGAGAGGGAGATTTAATGGACTCACAGTTCTGCATGGCTAGGGAGGCTTCACAATCATGGTGGAAGGTGAAGGAGGAGCAAAGGCATGTCTTACATGGCAGCAGGCTAGAAGAGCGTGTGCAGGATAACTGCCCTTAATAAAACTATCAGATCCCATGAGACTTTTTCACTATCACAAGAACAGCAAGGAAAAACCTGCCCCCATGATTCATTTACCTCCCCCAGGTCTCTCCCACAACACATGGGGATTATGGAAGCTACAATTCAAGATGAGATTTGGGTGGGGACACAGCCAAACCATATCAACCTCCTATGGATGGGGATACTCCAGTCAAGGGCCACCCTGGTCTAGAGACAACCATTGAATTTTATTCCCCTATGAGATCTCCAGTTACCTCAAACCAAACAATCTTACATTATGGGGAGCGAGGCTATTGAACATGGTCTTGGGTAGGTAAATAATTTCCACTTACAGTTGGTAACTAATTTTAAAGAAGAAGAGATAAACTCATTGTCTATTAAGTGACTAATTCTATCCAAGAGTAATTGATATGAATGTTTTAAATAAATTGCCATGAACTTGCTTCCCTCTAATTTAGTACTCCTAAAAGTGTGGCTCATGGATCAGTACTGGTCTGCCAATTGTTTATTACCAGTCTCCAAAGAAATACAGAGAAATTTGGGGTAAGCATTTAGAAAATGTATGCGTTTATTGGATCTCATTATTAAAATAGGGGCTTTGTGTGTGTGTTGTATGTTTTTATTTCTTTTTTAATAATAATTCACTGTCCTGTATTTTATAAAAGCATCAGTTAATGACAAATTAGGAAAAAAATTAGGCCTTAACCACAGAAGTCTGAGAAGCACAACTCCAAATAATTCAGGGTATACAAGTACGCAGAGATGCATTTTTCTCCCTTAAAAGGAACAAAGGGCTTGTGATCCTATCACTCTGCAAGTCCAAGGCTGGAGGATCACTTGAGCCCAAGGGTTCAAGACCAGCCTGGGCAACAGAGCAAGACCTCATTTCTACTAAAAATAAAAAAAAATAAAAAATAAATTAGCCAGGATGGTGGTGCTCACCAATAGTCCCAGCTGTTCAAGAAGCTGAGGTGGAAGGATCACTTGAGCCTGAAAGACTGAGGCTGCAGTGAGATAGGATCACCATTCACTACAGCCTGGGTGACATAGCAAGACGCTGTTTCAAAAGAAAAGAAAGGAAAAAAATGTAAATTAACGGTAAAATTTTTCAAAAATCATTTAGCCTTCAGAATATGATTCTCATTTAAGTTTTTTTTTCCCCATTTATTTATTTTATTGCATTTTAGGTTTTGGGGTACATGTGAAGAACATGCAAGATTGTTGCATAGGTACACACGTCGCAGTGTGATTTGCTGCCTTCCTCCCCATCACCTACATCTGGCATCTCTCCCCATGCTATCTCTCCCCAGCTCCCCGCCCCCCACCGTCCCTCCCCTATTTCCCCCCGACTGAACCCAGTGTGTAGTGCTCCCTTCCCTGTGTCCATGTGTTCTCATTGTTCAACACCCGCCTATGAGTAAGAACATGTGGTGTTTGATCTTCTGCTCTTCTGTCAGTTTGCTGAGAATGATGGTTTCCAGGTTTATCCATGTCCCTACAAAGGACACAAACTCATCGTTTTTGATGGCTGCATAATATTCGATGGTATATATGTGCCACATTTTCCCTGTCCAGTCTATTTGGGTTTATCTGTTTCAGGCATTGAGGTCTGCCTTTAAATGCGTGGGCTCAGTCAATTCTCAGCAACCCAACAAGGCTAGAATTAGCACTGTGTTACAGATGAGAAGACTGATCCCTACAAAAGCTGTATCACCAGCCAAGGACTTTGCAGCTAGGAGGTGGACTGTGAAGCAGACTATCCAACACTGTAAAGGCAGGACTCTGTCCAGTGTAACTCAAAATCTACTCAGTTATGCATAAAAAGGTGTAATGGTTTAATATCACAGACAAACAAGGCATCCCCTATATCCCTGCCCTGTTTTAAAGATGTGGTCAAACTGACTAGAAAAATCAATTTTGACAGAGTCGCCCATTCAACTGATAAAAAAGGGGACTGAAACAGGGAGCCAGGACAGAAGATTCCCGAGACAAAAAGCGCCACGAATCTCAGCGCGGCTATTTCAGCTGGCGCAATGGGTCGCCGCACGGGAAATCACACAGATCCTGGTGCCTTTTCAACAGGCAACTGGAACAACTGGGAGACAGTCGACCATTCAACTTAAAAAATAAAAGGCTCGGAGGAAGGGAGCCAGGTGATCAGGCTCGGCTGGTCCCACCCCCACAAAAAAACAGCAATCTGAAACGCTCTGGATTAAGAGTTTCACAACAAGCACAGCTGAACCCAGGACAGTCCAGCTCCGTGGGGGAGGGGCGTCCGCCATTCCCGAGGCACTTCACCACTACAGAGGCAGCCCGCTATTACATAGAGACTCCGCCATTACAGAGGTGGGCCACCATTGCCGAGGCAGTTCTAACTACACCCGTATAAACAGGACTGCAGGGAAGTTCAAACAGCAGCTGGGCGGAGCCCACAGCAGCTCAGCAAAGCCTCTGCGGGCAGACAGTGATTAGGCTGCCTCTTCGCTGGGCATGGCAGCCCTGAAAAAAGGCAGCAGCATGACAGAAACTCATAAAGTCCTAACTCCGTGGGACAGAGCACCGGGGGAAAAAAAAGGGGGGAGTGTATGAGTTCTGCTGCAGCAGATTTAAATGTGCCTGCCCTGCAGCTCTGAATGAAAAACAGAGCTCACAGCTCAGCACTTGAGCTTCTATAAAGGAAAGACTGTCTCTTCAAGCAGCTCCCTGACCCCCATATATCCAAAGAGTCACCTCATAAAGGAGAGCTCAGACTGACATCTGGCGGGTATCCTTCTGGGACAAAGATAGCAGAATAAGAAACTGGCAGCAACCCTTACTGTTCTGCAGCCGCTGGAGGTGATCCCCATGGATGCAGGGCCCAGAGTAGACTTTAGCAGTCCTACAGCAGAGGGGCCTGAATGTTAGAAGGAAAACTAAGAAACAGAAAGAAATAACTTCATCATCAACAAACCGGACGTCCACTCAGAGACCCAATCTAAAGTCAACAACTACAAAGACGACAGGTGGATAAATACACAAAGATGAGAAGAAACCAGTGCAAAAAAGATGAAAACACCTGAAACCAGAACACCTCTCCTCCTACAAGGGATCACAACCCCTCACCAGCAAGGGAACAGGGCTGGATGGAGAATGGAGTGTGATGAATTGACAGAATCAGGCTTCAGAAGGTGGGTAATAAGAAACTTCTGTGAGCTAAAAGAACATGTTCTAACCCAAGGCAAAGAAACTAAGAACCTTGAAAAAAGATTTGATGAAATGCTAATAAGAATAAACAACTTAGAGAGGAATATAAATGAATTGCTGGAGCTGAAAAACACAACATGAGAACTTCGCAAAGCATACACAAGTTTCAACAGCTGAATTGACCAAGCAGAAGAAAGGATATCAGAGGTCGAAGATCAACTCAATGAAATAAAATGAGAAGGCAAGATTAGAGAAAAAAATGGTAAAAAGGAATGAACAAGGTCTCCAAGAAATATGCGACTATGTGAAAAGACCTAATCTGCATTTGATAGGTGTATCTGAATGTGACAAAGAGAATGAATCCAAGTTGGAAAATACTCTTCAGGGTATTATCCAGGAAAATCTCCCCAACCTAGCAAGTCAGGCCAATATTCAAGTACAGGAACTACAGAAAACACCACAAAGACATTCCTCGAGAAAAGCAACCCCAAGGCACATAATCGTCAGATCACCAGGGTTGAAATGAAGGAGAAATGCTAAGGGCAGCCAGTGAGAAAAGTCGGCTTAACCACAAAGGGAAGCCCATCAGACTCACAGCAGATCTCTCAGCAGAAACCCTACAAGCCAGAAGATAGTGGGGGCCAATATTCAACATCCTTAAAGAAAAGAACTTTCAATGCAGAATGTCAAATCGAGCCAAACTAAGCTCATAAATGAAGGAAAAATAAAATCCTTTACGAACAAGCATGTACTCAGAGATTTCATCACCATCAGGCCTGCTTTACAAGAGCTCCTGAATGAGGCACTAAACACACAAAGGAACAACCAGTACCAGCCACTCCTAAAACATACCAAATGGTAAGGAGCATCAACACAATGAAGAAACTGCATCAACTAACAGGTAAAACAGCCAGCTAGCATCAAAATGGCAGGATCAAATTCACACATAACAATATTAGCCCTAAATGTAAATGGGCTAAATGCCCCAATCAAAAGACACAGACTGGTAAACTGGATCAAAAGCCAAAACCCATCGGTGTGCTGTATCCAGGAAACCCATCTCACATGCAAGGATACACAAAGGCTCAAAATAAAGGGATGGAGGAAGATTTACCAAACAAATGGAGGGCAAAAAAAAGCAGGAGTTGCAATTCTCATCTCTGATAAATTAGACTTTAAAGCAACAAAGGTCAAAAGAGACAAAAAAGGACATTACATAATGGTAAAAGGATCAATGCAACAAGAAGAGTTAACGATCCTAAAAATATACGCACCCAATACAGGAGCACCCAGATACATAAGACAAGTTCTTAATGACTTACAAAGAGACTTAAACTCCCACACAATTATAGTGGGAGACTTTAACATCCCACTGTCAATATTAGACAGATCAATGAGACAGAAAATTAACAAGGATATCCAGGACTTGAACTCAGACCTGGACCAAGCAAACCTAATAGACATTTACAAAGCTCTCCACCCCAAATCCACAGAATATACAATCTTCTCAGCACCACATGACATCTACTCTAAAACTGACCACATAATTGGAAGTAAATCACTCCTCAGCAAATGCTAAAGAACAGAAACCATAACAGTCTCTCAGACCACAGTGCAATCAAGTTAGAACTCAGAATTGAGAAACTAACTCAGAACTGCACAGCTTCATGGAAACTGAACAACTGGCTCTTGAATGTTGACTGGATAAACAATGAAATGAAGGCAGAAATAAAGATATTCTTCAAAACCAACGAGAACGAAGACAAAACATACCAGAATCTCTGGGACACATTTAAAGCAGTGTCTAGAGGAAAATTTATAGCAATAAATGCCCACATGAGAAGCAAGGAAAGATTTAAAATCGACACTCTATCGTCAAAATTGAAAGAGCTAGAGGAGCGAGATAAAATCTCAAAATCTAGCAGAAGACAAGAAATAACAAAGATCAGAGCAGTACTGAAGGAGACACAAAAAACCCTTCAAAAAATCAATAAACCCAGGAGCTGGTTTTTCAAAGGGATCAACAAATTGACAGACCACTAGCCAGATTAATAAAAAAGAGAGAAGAATCAAATAGATGCAATAAAAAACGATAAAGGGGATATCACCAGATTCCACAGATACAAACCATCATCAGAGATTATTACAAACATCTCTATGTACATAAACTAGTAAACCTGGACGAAATGGATAAATTCCTAGACATTTGCATCCTCCCAAGCCTAAACCAGGAAGAAGCCGAAACTCTGAATAGACCAATAACAAGGTCTAAAGTTGAGGCAGCAATTAAGAGTCTACCACCCAAAAAAACCCCAGGTCCAGATGGATTCACAGCTGAATTCTACCAGACATACAAAGCGGAGCTGGTACCATTCCTTATGAAACTATTCCAAACAATCCAAAAAGAGGGAATCCTTCCCAAATCATTTTACGAGACCAACATCATCCTGATACCAAAACCTGGCAGAGACTCAGCAAGAAAAGAAAACTTCGGGGCCAATATCCATGATGAACATAGATGCAAAAATCTTCAATAAAATACTGGCAAACTGATTGCAACGGCACATCAAAAAGCTTATCCACCATGATCAAGTAGGCTTCATTCCGGGGATGCAAGGCTGGTTCAACATACGCAAGTCTGTCTATAAACATAATTCACCACATGAACAGAACCAAAGACAAAACCACATGATCATCTCAATAAATGCAGAGGCGGCCTCTGACAAAACTCAACAGCCCTTTATGCTAAAAACCCTCAATAAACTAGGTATTGACGGAATGTATCTCAAAATAATAAAAGCTACTTATGACAAACCAACAGCCAATATCATACTGAATGGGCAAAAACTGGAAGCATTCCCTTTGAAATCTGGCACTACACAAGGATGCCCTCTCTCACCTCTCCTATTCAATATAGTATTGGAAGTTCTGGCCAGAGCAATCAGGCAAGAAAAAGAAATAAAGGGTATTCAGTTAGGAAAGAAGGAAGTCAAATTGTCTCTATTTGCAGACGACATGATTGTATATCTAGAAGACCCCATCATCTCAGCTCAAAATCTCCTGAAACTGATAAGCAGCTTCAGCAAAGTCTCAGGATACAAAATCAATGTGTAAAAATCACAAGCATTCCTATACACCAATAACAGACTTAAAGAGAGCCAAATAAATAACGAACTGCCATTCACAATTGCTACAAAGAGAATAAAATACCTGGGAATACAACAAAGGATGTAAAGGACCTCTTCAAGGAGAACTACAAGCCACTGCTCAACGAAATAAAAGAGGACACAAACAGATGGAGAAACATTCCATGTCCATAGTTAGGAAGAATCAATATCGTGAAAATGGCCATACTGCCAAAAGTAATTTACAGATTCAGTGCTATCCCCATCAAGCCACCAATGACCTTCTTCACAGAACTGGAAAAAACCACCTTAAACTTCATATGGAACTGAAAGAAAGCCCGCATAGCCAAGTCAATTCTGAGCAAAAAAAAAAAACAAAGCGGGAGGCATCACAGTACCGGACTTCAAACTATACTACAAGTAATCAAACTATACTACAGTATTCAAAACAGCATGGTACTGGTACCAAAACAGAGATATAGACCAATGGAACAGAACAAAGGCCTCGGAGGCAACATAACATATCTACAACTATCCAATCTTTGACAAACCTGACAAAAACAAGCAATAGGGAAAGGAGTTCCTGTTTAATATAATGGTGTTGGGAAAACTGGCTAGCCATGTGCAGAAAGCAGAAACTGGACCCCTTCCTGATACCTTAAACTAAAATTAACTCCAGATGGATTAAAGACTTAAACATAAGACCTAACACCATAAAAACCCTAGAAGAAAATCTAGGCAAAACCATTCAGGACACAGGCGTAAGCAAGGACTTCATGACCAAAACACCAAAAGCATTGGCAACAAAAGCCAAAATAGACAAAGGGGACCTAATCAAACTCCACAGCTTCTGCATGGCAAAAGAAACAGTCATTGGAGTGAATCTGCAACCAACAGAATGGGAAAAAATTTTTGCAATCTACCCATCTGACAAAGGGCTGATATCCAGAATCTACAAAGAACTAAAACAGATTTACAAGAAAAAAACTAACAAGCCCATTCAAAAGTGGGCAAAGGACATGAACCAACACTTTATAAAAGAAGAAATACATGAGGCCAACAAACATATGAAAAAATGCTAACCATCACTGGTCATTAGAGAAATGCAAATCAAAACCACATTGAGATACCATCTCACGCCAATTAGAATGGCGATCATTAAAAAATCTGGAGACAACAGATGCTGGAGAGGATGTGGAGAAATAGGAACACTTTTACACTGTTGGTGGAAGTGTAAATTAGTTCAACCATTGTGGAAGACAGTGTGGCAATTCCTCAAGGATCTAGACATAGAAATTCCATTTGACCCAGCAATCTCATTACTGGGTATATATCCAAAGGATTATAAATCATTCTACTATAAGGACACATGCACACGAATGTTCATTGCAGCACTGTTTACAATAGCAAAGACCTGGAACCAACCCAAATGCCCATCGATGATAGACTGGACAGGGAAAATGTGGCACATATACACCATGGAATACTATGCAGCCATCCAAAACAATGAGTTTGTGTCCTTTGTAGGGACATGGATAAACCTGGAAACCATCATTCTCAGCAAACTGACACAAGAACAGAAAATCAAACACCGCATGTTCTCAGTCATAGGTGGGTGTTGAACAATGAGAACACACGGACACAGGGAGGGGTGCATCACACACTGGGGTCTGCTGGCGTGAAATAGGGGAGGGACAGCAGGGGGTGGGGAATTGGGGAGAGATAGCATGGGGAGAAATGCCAGATACAGGTGATGGGAAGGCAGCACATCACACTGTCATGTGTGTACCTATGCAACAATCTTGCATGTTCTTCACATGTACCCCAAAACTGAAAATGCAATTAAAATAAATAAATAAAAATCAATTTATGCACAGCTTCAGAAATCAAAAGCTAACAGTTTATCAGATATACATACTCTATACACACACACACACACACACACACACGAATAGAGGAAGTAAATAATGAACAATTACAACTTTGGGGGCAGGAATTTATCTCTGATTTTAAAAAGAAGATGCAAACATGCTCTCAATTATCTGTCACAGAGATTAGAAAACTATGATCCATTTTTACAAAGAGAACCTTACTAGAATACAGTCATCCTATTCATTTCCATATTGTCTATGACTAGTCTTGGCTACAACAGTACAATAGAGAGGTTGTGACCAAAATTAAATAGCCCACAAAGGCTCAAATATTTCCTCCCCGGCTCTTCACAGGAAAAGTTTGCAGACTGTTGCTTTATACTAATAAAGGAGGCAGCAGTATAGATAACGATATCCATAAACAAATGCCCAATCTCAGGCATTTGAGATCACAAGTGGATCACAAAAGATCCATTTCAGGCATTAGGATCAAGAATATGATATAGCAACACTTCTCTAATGTTATCAGATGAAGAGAGACTGACCTGCATTCTTTATGTTTTTCTTTTGTCAACTTTTTAAAGGAGGGTATACTGTCTAGCAAATTCTCCCAAATCTAGATGGCAGAAAGGCAAAGGGTTTTAAGTAACCCACAACATAGAGGCTCCATCATCAACTATGTAACACCAGTATGTGCAATCATCATTGGCTCCAGGTAAACATTCCAGGCACTTTCCACATATTTGTAAGGATTTCAGTAATCTGTCTAACAACCTTATGAAGGAAGAGCCACTGATGCCCAGCAAGATTCAGTAACCTGATTAGAAAGACGGTATCTAAGCTGAGTGCTGGATCCAGAATTTGGTCTCAACACTCTCCGACCCTAAAACCTCGCTGATGTTGACAGCAGACACCACCACACATCTAAATTAGCCTCAAAACATAAATAAAGTTTTAAAGTTTTATATCCGAATTTTATAAAATGATAATTTAATATTTTTGGCAATCAAGATGAAGTAACCAGATAGTTGTAACACTATAACATTACTATAACATTTGAAAACAATGTTCCACCCACCCAACAACTTTTTTTACTTGAATGAGTCCCTATTGTGGTTTTAACAAAAGACAGAAAGAAAATGTGACTAAGACACCTCTTATTACAGGCTTTTTTTGGTTCTAACGTGAACTGTATTTTCCTATCAGATTATATTTTCCAGAGGAACAATGTGCATTTAATTTTTCCCAAAGGGAAAAATACCTTTTCATGGGTTTATGTTTGCAAAGAAGAAAGCATTAGCAGAGAATCAATTTTCCCCAAAGTATATATATACACACAATATAAAAAGATTACACAATTAAAGAAGCATTCCCATACATTATTTTCTTTTTCTTTTTCTTTTTTTCTTGAGAGGGAGTTTCACTCTTGTTGCCCAAGCTGGAGTGCAATGGCCTGATCTCAGCTCACTGCAACCTCCTCCTTCCAGGTTCAAGCGATTCTCCTGCCTCAGCCTTCCAAGTAGCTGGGATTACAGGTACGCACCACCATGCCCGGCTAATTTTTTGTATTTTTAGTAGAAATGGGGTTTCACCACATTAGCCAGGCTGGTCTCGAACTCCTGGTCTCAGATGATCCGCCCACCTTGGCCTCCCAAAGTGCTGGGATTACAGCCATGAGTCACTGGGCCCAGCTTATTATTTTCAATTTCAATATCGTTACAGCTTTAGGAGGGGAAGTTCAAGTCCAAAGCCTGGTTCATATTTTTTAAAAGGTACATTAATAATTTCCAAGAAGATGGGGAAAGGATTCCCTGTTTAATAAATGGTGTTGGGAAAACTGGCTAGCCATGTGCAGAAAGCAGAAACTGGACCCCTTCCTGACACCTTACACTAAAATTAACTCCAGATGGATTAAAGACTTAAACATAAGACCTAACACCATAAAAACCCTAGAAGAAAATCTAGGCAAAACCATTCAGGACATAGGCGTAGGCAAGGACTTCATGACCAAAACATCAAAAGCATTGGCAACAAAAGCCAAAATAGACAAAGGGGACCTAATCAAACTCCACAGATTCTGCAAGGCAAAAGAAACAGTCATTAGAGTGAATCGGCAACCAACAGAATGGGAAAAAAATTTTGCAGTCTGCCCATCTGACAAAGGGCTGATATCCAGAATTTACAAAGAACTAAAACAGATTTACAAGAAAAAAACTAACAAGCCCATTCAAAAGTGGGTAAAGGACATGAACCAACACTTTACAAAAGAAGATATACATGAGGCCAACAAACATATGAAAAAATGCTCATCAACACTGGTCATTAGAGAAATGCAAATCAAAACTACATTGAGATGCCATCTCACACCAGTTAGAATGGCGATCATTAAAAAATCCATAGACAACAGATGCTGGAGAGGATGTGGAGAAATAGTAACACTTTTACACTGTTAATGGGAGTGTAAATTAGTTCAACCATTGTGGAAGACAGTGTGGCGATTCCTCAAGGACCTAGACATAGAAATTCTATTTGATCCAGCAATCCCATTACTTCATATCCAAAGGATTATAAATTATTCTATTATAAAGATACATGCACATGTATGTTCATTGGGGCACTGTTTACAATAGCAAAGACCTGGAGCCAACCCAGATGCCCATTGATGATAGACTGGACAGTAAAAATGTGGCACATATACACCATGGAATATTATGCAGCCATCAAAAATGATGAGTTTGGGTCCTTTGTAGGGACATGAATGAACCTGGAAACCATCATTCTTAGCAAACTGACACAAGAGTAGAAAATCAAATACCGCAAGTTCTCACTCATAGGCGGGTGTTGAACAATGAGAACACATGGACACAGGGAGGGGAGCACTACACACTGGGGTCTGTTGGGGGGAAACAGGGCAGGGACAGCGGGGGGTGGGGAGTTGGGGAGAGAGAGCATGGGGAGAAATGCCAGATATAGGTGAAGGGAGGAAGGCAGCACATCACACTGGCATGTGTGTACCTATGCAACAATCTTGCATGTTCTTTACATGTACCCCAAAACCTAAAATGCAATAAAATAATAATAATAATTTCCAAGAAGATAAGGATTCAGTTAACCAAAATGATAGAAACTATATTGAGAAAATAGTTAAATCCCATCTGATCCTAAAAAGTTACTCTAGTTAGTGATTGAGTTTTGTGCAAACAATAAATTACCTAAATCACATGCTTATCTCAGAAGTCAACATTAGCATACATCATTTTGTTTGTCACAGTATTTTAGCCAAAAACAATGCTTCTCCCACAAGATACAGAGTAGTGTTAAATGGTAAAACATCTTGAATTTTGTAGTATTTAAATATAACTCCTCTCCATCAGAGAGTTGTGTGCTTTTTGGAATTTGAGTTCCATAAACACTGTAATTTCACAGTTAAACATATTTCCAGGGTCATAAATATTCAGATTATATAATAAAGATAGTATCGGAAGCTGATAAAATGCGATTAACATTCATTTACAGTAACTTAGCAGGCTTAACTAAATGATACTTCCCATAACAAGCTACAAGGTTCTGATTGCATTAAGCTCCCTGATTATTCTTTTCTATCCTATGGTATTTGAACACTATATCTGAAATTCCAAATATCACCATCAAGTGGATTGTAAGGTCTTTCGAAGTTCAAGAGGTCTAAGTTTCATGATATTAAAATTTTCCCCAAGTGTGTTTTCTGAGTTTGTACTTCTTAATTTCTTGTTTCCAAAAATGGTAGCTTCTTACCATTTCTTCAATCTTTTCAGTTTAACTCTAGAAAACTAAGACCTCTGACAAAGAATTCTTCAAACTTTTTATGTTGGTTTCATGTAAACAAACACACTTAAAAAAAAAAAAGCAAATTACTCTGGATTTCCTCTGGTACATTTAACTTATATTCAGCAAAGCTGTCTCAGAGAGATACAATAAACATGACTGTTATGTTTTAAACAATAAACACTGCTGTCAGCACATTACTTTCATTAAGTGAATTTTATCATTTGGTTTTATAAACAGCAGCTGGTAATTATAGTTGAATTCCCTTATTTCTTAGTGATCAGCACGTCTTGGGAAGTGACTACAACTAAAAAACTTTGTATATTGCAGAGGCCTTTAAACTTGCAATCACTACAGATTCAAATTACGTTCTTTTATAGAATTACAGGTTTTCATATAAACAAATAGACTCCTACTGTCCCACCAAAATACCTTCCAAGCTGTTAAAAGTATCCCTATTCAGCCAGGCACAGTGGCTCATGCCTGTAATCCCAACACTTTGGGAGGCCAAGGTGGGCGGATCACAAGGTCAAGAGATAGAGACCATCCTGGCTAATGTGGTGAAATCCCATCTCTACTAAAAATACAAAAAATTAGCTGGATGTGGTAGCACACAACTGTGGTCCCAGCTACTCAGAAGGCTGAGGCAGGAGAATCGCTTGAACCCAGGAGGTAGAGGTTGCAGTGAACTGCGATCGTGCCACTACACTCCAGCCTGGTGACAGAGCGAGACTCTGTCTCTTAAAAAAAAAAGTGTCCCCATTCTTGCTTAAAGTTATAATCTTAGGACCAATCAAAAAGGATATCTAAGATAGCTTTGTCATGATCTTATTTATTGAGTTGTGTTGTAAATTTTCAAAACTATAACTTTTTAAAAATTTTTACAGAAATCTCAGTGCCATTTTTTACATAAAATAAGCCAATAAACATATTTCTGGTTCAACAACATACCATTTAACACTGTGCAATTTCATTTACATACGTTTCAACATTCATAAGAACATAAAAATTCTCAATTGGGAGCAGCTAACATTTGTACAGCTTTTTCACTGGCAACCTTCCTGCTAAAAAACTGAAGTAAAAAAAGAGAAAATATTTAGAAGCCTAATCTTTGGGGGTCCAAACAAATACACACACACATACACCAAATATTGACTGAGCACTTACTATGTGCCGGATATTAGAGCCAGCTTGTATTTGACAGGTATGGTCTTTAAGGACTGACTGCTCATGCCTGTAATCCCCAACACTTTGGGAGGCGAAGGTGGGAGGATCACTTGAGCTCAGGGGTTCAAGATCAGCCTGGGCAATGCAGTGAGACCCCATCTCTACAAAACTAAAAAATTAGCTAGGTTTGGTGGCAGATGCTTGTAGTCCTAGCTACTCAGGAGGCTGAGGTGGGAGGACCCTTTGAGCCCAGGAGACTGAGGCTGTAGTGAACTATGATCATGCAACTACACTTTAGCCTGAGCAACACAGCAAGATCTTATCTCAAAAAAATTTTTATGAAGGACCAAAGTTGATGGAGGATAGAAGACAAACATTAAACAAGTAGTTACACAAATAATTAATTATAGTTAGAGTGAGTTTTTAAAAATATTTTATGTATTACAAAAGCAATTACGTTATAGCAACAGTAAAATCTCATATTTGAGAGTTCACTATAAGGTCAGACATCCTTCTAGTGCTTATATCTTCATTCATTTAATCATCAATGTATTATACATTTGTTATAGAAAATTTGGAAAATAAACAAACACACAAAGAAGAAGCTTTTAAAAAACTCTCCATCCCATTTACTCAGAAATAATAACTGTAATATATTCTGGTATATACTGTATTTTATTCATCATATTTTTCCCTGTTCATGGGATTTCTAAAATAGTTTCTTTTTCCTTTAATACTCTTCTAAAGTCACACCTTCTAATGGTTCCATATTATTCCTACACTTTTACATACCATAATTGATATATTCATTGGCTCCTGAATATTTATGTGGCTTGTCATTTTCTCTTTCTTTCTTTCCTTTCTTTGTCTCTTCCTTCTTTCTTTCCTCTCTCTCTCTTTCTGACAGAGTCTCACTGGTCACCCAGGCTAGAATGCAGTGGTGCAGATCTCTCAGCTTATTGAAACCTCCACCTCTCAGACTCAAGTGATCCTCCCCCTCAGCCTCCTGAGTAGATACATGCAACCATAGGCACACAACACCATGCCTGGCTAATTTTTGTATTTTTTGTAGAGACTGTTTCATCGTGTTACCAGGCTGGTCTTGAACTCCCTGGGCTCAAATGATCCTCCCAATTCAGCCTCTCAAAGTGCTGGGATTACAGGTGTGAGCCACCGCTCCCAGTCATAACTTTGACGTTTTAAAGAAAACTATGATGCGCATTCTAATGCATAATATTCATCCTCATCTCTGATTATTTCCTCTAGAAAGACTTCTAAAAGTAAGATTACAGAGCCAAATTATACTCTAGAAAGACTGTATCAATTTTCACTCCCACTCCTAGTGAGAAATTATGTTTATAATACCACCCTCAACTACATAAACTATTATCCTAAAAATTCCAACTGAAAAGTAAAATTACATCTCATTGTGTATGTTCAACCTATGCCGCAAATGCTCCTTAGCTACAAGGAACATATTGACAATATAACATGGAACATACTTTTTTTAAAGAAGACAGTTTGGCCGGGCATGGTGTGGCTCACACCTCTAATCCCAGTGCTTTGGGAGGCCAAGGCAATTGAGGGTAGATCACATGAGGTCAGGAGTTCGACACCAGCCTGGCCAACATGGCAAAACTCTGTCTCTACTGAAAATACATAATTAGCCAGGCATGGTGGTGCATGCCTGTAATCCCAGTTACTTGGGCAGCTGAGGCAAGAGAACTAACTGCCTGAGCCCGGAAGATGGAGGTTACTGTGAGCCGAGATTATGCCACTGCACTCCAGCCTGGGTGACAGAGCGAGACTCCTCCAACAAAAAGGAATAATTTACATCAAATGGGAATTAGATTTAGAAAACTTCAAGTGGCAAACATCAGGCTCTAGATTTCAGAAAAAGCTGGTAAAACTGAAGTTCCTTAATGCAATAATTCCCACAAGAAGTCAGGACATCAGGATTATTTTTTCTCAGATTAAATTTATGTCGAGACATCTAAATGGCAAAACAGTAGAAGAAAATATAAAGATCTGGAATTTGGCAAACAAAACATACTGATTGAGAAAGTGACTCAAATGAAATAAAATGAAGAGGAGCATTTTACCAGAGAGGAACTAAACATAGCAAAAACTATGTATATAAACAACTCCACCACGGAAAGAAGGAATACACAGAATTCACCATCCTTCATTTCCAAATTATTTACTACCATTTTCCAAAAAATGTTGAGAGTCATAACTGGGGATACTTTCACCACACTGTATCTGGCCTTGAATTCTTCCCAGCTTGTCCCTCAAGAGCCCAAGAAATTGCTAGAAAATTGATACAACAGATAATGAACTCCCTGCAAAGCTGAGCTTACTGGGAAAAAAAAATTAAAAACAAGAAATGGGAAAATTCTTCATCTCTGAAGAAATATGATATTGGATTAAATCTGAAGAATTCAAAGAGCCTAAAACACACACATGCATGCACACACACATGTGCATATATGGCTATCCATTGTTAGCTAAAAGTAGAGACTACAGGACTGGTATTCTGGACTGAGTGAGTTCAGTCAGGGACCCTGGCAACACGCCCATTACCAAAGTGTTAGGGGACAAGTGAATATATGCATTCTTCAGAGGAAAATTTCTAGATTACTCTAAAGAACAATTACTGTTGATAAAGCATTTCCTACATTTTAATTGTTCTTAAATAGAGAAGCACTCAATAGAATTCTGTACATTTGTGAGGAAAATTATTTCTTTTTCCTGAATGTATATGCTTTATCTGAAATGTAGTTTTCTACCTAGAAGATACAGCAGAGAACTCCCAACATTTATTAATAAATCCGCATTCACTATATATCAATGGATACAGTGATAAGTGACATTTCCTTCAGTCAACAGACAACAATTATTTCATTCTAAGTGCCAGGCACTGTGTCATGCGCCAGTAACAAAGAGAAAATTCAGACTGGATTTCAGGCCTCAGAAAGCTCACGGTTTGGCAGTCTAACCATACACTTTCATTAGCTAGCAGGTGTTAAAGGGCGTTCACATCTATCAAGATGTAAAAGCCCCGAAAGTGGCAGATTTCTCAGTAAAAATAAAATGCTTTTTCTCTACAGACAATATGACAAGAGCAAAAATAATTTTGATTCCAATGGAGCTGATCCTTCTTCTTCAAATACTTAATTCCAAAGAAATACATATGCATTTATCACATAATTAACTCCATGAAGGGAACATTCCAAATGAAAAGGAATAGTTACCCTCATTCCTTTCCACTTAGTACCAATAGGGCTACAATGCAGTCAGGTAACCCATTTCATGTCATATAAAATAAAATGTTTAAAAAAGAGTCAATTCCCTTAAACTAGAAATCATTTAAAGTTCTTTATGATAATGCATCTTTTCATGACTTTTGAACTAATCAAATTTCTCACCTTCTCAAAATCAAGATGGCATTAATGATTATTATAACTAAAATAACAAATGAAGTCCAGGGAACAAAGCAAGACCCTGAATTTAGAAAAAAATAAAAATAATAAAATTAGCCAGGCATGGTGGTTCATGCCTGTAAACCTGATAGATCAGTCACTTCTCCCTCCCACGAGTCATCAAGTCCTCTTGATTCACCTCTCATATCTCCTTCATATCTTTCAAGGTCAAGATGAAACTGAGGCCTTCAGCATGCTACTAAAGAGTACAAGGAGACTTTCAAACTGGCCTCCCTCAACTCAGGGTTTTCAATCTATCCTTCACACTCACATTTGACCTTACCACTTTGAATAGCTCCCTACTGTTCACAAAATCTAACGTTTATATGGCATTCAGCCAAGGCATATATAACATAATAGATGTTATGTCACTAGCTATGTCATCTCTGGTAAATTCAACTTTCCTGTTTTCTTTTTCTTTCTTTCTTTTTTGAGACATATTTTTGCTCTTGACACCCAGGCTGGAGTGCAATAGCACGATCTCCGCTCACTGCAACCTCTGCCTCCTGGGTTCAAGCAATTCTCCTGCCTCAGGCTCCATAGCTGGGATTACAGGCATGCGCCACTACAACCAGGTAATTTTTTGTATTTTTAGTAGAGATTGGGTTTCACCTTATCAGTCAGGCTGTTCTCAAACTCCTGACCTCAGGTGATCCACCTGCCTTGGCCTCCCAAAGTGCTGGGATTATAGGCATATGCCACCATGCCCGGCCAATTTTCCTGTTTTCTAACCTAGAAAATGAGATAATGGGATTAGTAGTGAGTATTTCTTGTGAGATTTAAGCAAAATAATGTAAAATTGACTTACACTGCTAGGCACAAACTATAGGCCTAAGAGCTATTACCTCTCTATTCTTATCTCTTAAACTACTCTGCTCAAGGCACTTAAAACACTAAGTTCAGGATTGTTAGAAAGCAAACATTTTAGAATCCTTTGAGAAGTTTTCGTCTACCTGGAATGCCCCTCCTTTCCTAGAGAACTAACTCCTTCTCATCCCTCAAGGTCCAGCCCAGATGTCTCTCTCATGACTTTGTATTGTACTCTTGCAGGCAGAATGAATTTCTTCCTCCACAACATTTCCATAAAGTAACATATCTCTAACACACTCTATGGCAAATTGTTTACTTTTCCACCTTAAAACCAGGATACAAACCACAAAAAGACATAGACTGTGTTTAACTGTTCATTCAACAAACTCTGCCTGAGCGACTACTATAAAAACAAGTGCCCCAATAAAAAACAAATCCCTGTCCTTGATGAATTTATAAAGATATTCAATAGATGTTTGTTGAATGAAAGGATGAACTTATGATACTTAATTCCAGCATGACTGTAAAAGAATTTAAATCAGTGATCCAGAATCAAGTAATTCAATTATCTTAACAATATAATGGAGTCACAGTACAAGCGCATTTAATTTATTGGCGTTGAACCACATGTCTATGTTTACTTGGAAGGGAAGAAAGGAGAAAGGGCAAAATCCTATTTTCCCTAACATCCTTTTCCCTCTTTCAACTAGACCATGGCCACGGGGAGGTGTGGGGCCACAGCCTATAAGCAAAGGGAAACTTAAGTTAATTTCTGGTTTTAGAGCTTTCATGGATGCACTTCTTGGTGACTTGGGGATTTTCAAGGGTTATTGTACAAAATGTTTTCTCCTTGTTGTCTGACTTGAGATCCTTCCCCTCATATAACTTGTAATCCCATGTAACTATTGCTAAAGCAATTTCATAAATTGCCAGTAGACCTATGGTACAAAAATAATCAAACAAAAGCTCTCATGAAACATAACAAAATGTTCTATTTAAAGAAAAACTCCCAACCTCACACTAACTTGCGTGAGCCATAACCTACAAAAACTTTGCACTTCGGTAGTTCTAGAGTCAGGTGTCAAATGTGATGCCTGTCCTAAGAGCTGTAGAAAACCGAAATGTGCTCTCGAAGCCCTAAGGAGGGTTACATTGCCCTGTGTTCTTTTTCCTTAGTTCAAAGGCACATGCAGATCTGCAGGGAAATTGAACCGTTAATCCTCAAGGGCTCATCAGGCGCCCACTTTAGAGTTCAACGTACCCAGGTGTGGCATGAAAAGGTGCTTTATAATTTGAGGAAGTAACAAGATATGAAAATGAAGGAAAAACGGCAAAGCAAAAAGCAAGAAGCTACAGTCATTTTCAAGAATCTTAGTTTAAATAGCCAGGATTTGCTATCCACTGAGAGCAACTCTGAGAAAGGTAAAAGATCTTTGGGCAATTGGGAGGAAATTAGCATTTAAATTGACTAACTTAAGGAAGTTACAAAATCGCTTTATTTTTACAGCAGTGGTTCCCAAAGTGTGGTCCTTAACCTACGGCAACAGTCTCAGGCGGTAACTTGTTAGAAATGCAAATTTGGGGGCTTGAGGTGGGGCCAGTGTTAAGTGGCTCTACCAGAATTCCTAGCACCACTCAAAGAGGACCAACAACAAAAGGTGAATGAACACTTAAATAAAATCAAGAGAAGAGATAGAAACTGAAGAGATACAATTTATTTCCCAAGAAAATCAAGATAGGAAGGCTGAGTGTGGTGGCTCGCTACTATAATCCCTGATCCCAGCACTTTGGGAGGCCAAGGTGGGCAGATTGCTTGAGTTTAGGAGTTCAAGACCAGCTTGGCCAACATGGCAAAACCTCCATCTCTATTAAAAATACAAAAATTAGCTGGTCATTTTTTAGTAGTAGTCCCAGCTACTCAGGAGGTTGAGGCAGAAGAACCACTTGAACCCCAGAAGCGGAGGTTGCAGTGAGCTGAGACAGCACCACTGCACTCCAGCCTGGGCCACAGAGCAAGACTCTCTAAATAAATAAATAAGTAAATAAAATCAAGATAGGGAGAAACCTCTTCATTTGGAAACTAGCAAAGCCATGTGGTGGAAGTAACAAGGAGCTGAGGCAGTGATTCCCATTATGCACAGAAACAGGACACTGCATTTAGCAAGAGTATTCATTCCAATTTAGGATTTTAAAAAATATTTCTCCCCAAACTGCCTCTTTTTTTTTTTTTTTTCATTTTAAATTTATTTCTTCTCCTCAAGGCACGTTCTACCCAAACCACCTTTTCTAATGAATATGAAGAGGCAGCTCCACCATGAGTTTCCTCAAGTAATCCACTGAGGTAATAACAAAACAACAACTGTATGTTAGCACATAATTGTTGAACAAAAGACAAAAAAATGCAGACTTTTATCTGAACTTATAAACTCTATTTATTAGGTCAAAGATGGCAATCATTCTTCCTAGTGTTTGGGAAGTTTAAACAGAATGAATTACATGCAAGGTAAGTATTTAACCTCTTTTTAAGATGGCACCCTGATGTAGCGCTGCAGGACAGTTACAGCACAGGTTTGGACCCTGGTGGCTCCACCATTTAGCAGCTATGTGATCTTTGGGAAAATGACCTCAAGTTTCTAAGTTTTGAGTTTCTTTTTACCTGTCTGTAATGTGACACCAATATGACCTCCCTTAAAAAAACACACTGTAAATGTATGCTGCTGTTACTAAGACATGAACAATAACCCCAGGCAACATTTGTTGTACTGAACAGAGCGTAGAAAGTTAGCACCAAGACAAAAGTATGCCAGATTGCAGGGTCATTTATTATGCCGGCAACCACAGAGGACTCACATCTCTCCAACCTGTGGCGTCGAAAGGAGGGTGCCAAGACTTTTTATACCCGAAAAACCACCTTCGGAGTCGGGGTGAGGAGCGGGGATGGGGATGAAAAGGTTTCAGACATTCCAAGGGCCAGGGGATTTTGTAATTCACCTCCTGGGCGGAGACGAGGGTGGGGGTCTCCGGACATTCTAAGGGCCAGCAGTTATTGTGAGGAGAAGGGAGCAGCCGTTGCAACTTATTTAAAAAACAGTTTTGCATTTTGTAAAGATGGCGTTGCTCAGGTTCTGGCTTTAGGCCAGCACGATATCACACATTCATATTATATCTACTAGGCTGATGAAAAGTAATCTCCGTTTTTGCCATTACTTTTGCACCAACTTCATAGTAAACTTTTATATAGGATGTCAGGCATTCTGGATTAGATTACAAGTATCAGTATAAACCCAGGCTTTCTTCTGCTTCATCATTAAGGAGACAATCAAATTATAAAGACTTTAATGGCATAGTGAATACTTATAGATGAACACAGGAAAAATCAGAGTTAAGTTACAGAAGACTTGTGAGAATAAGCTGACCAAGGGCATTCAGTGAGTATCTATTTTGGGTGTTTTAGAAGGGTGCTCTGGTTTGAATGTGTCCCCAAAAAAGCATGTGTTGGAAACTCAGTCCCCAGTGCAGTAGTGTTGGGAGGTGGGACTTTAAAGAGGTGATCAGACCATGAGGGCTTTGGCTTCCTGAATAGATTAATGCCATTATTGTTATCTCTGGAGTGGGCTCCTTATAAAAGATACACTTGGTCCCCTCTTGCCCTATCTCTTACCCTCTCTTTGCCTTTCCGCCCTAGGATGATGTAGCAAGAAGGCCCTCATCAGATGCCAGACATTCCATCTTGGACTTCCCAGCAACCAGAACTGTGAGCCAATAAATATATTTCCATTATAAATTACCTGGTCTGTGGTATTCTGTTACAGCAGCATAAAACAGACCTTAGTGTCTCAACAGGAGGTATATATATATCCTATCTGGAAGCATATGAGAGGATTATGCCTTTGACAGCCAGATGGAATAACTATTGGTTTTTTAAATTTGTCTGGCAGCTGATTTATTTTTGACACAACTAGTGAACAACCAGTGCAGGTTAACAGAAGAGCAATCTATATCTATAGCAACAATACCACCACCACCAATAAAATCATAGCAATTCACTTTTCTGAAAATTATACTAAAACTAGATCTTATCAACAGATAAAACTAGACATCAAGAGAATAAAGAAGTGGTCTGACCTTTTGGAACTATTGCTATCACTTAAAAGTTAAGGAGACATTTACAGATCTTATGGTGAGAATGGTCTCCTTACTGAAATATCACCTCTCCCCCTATTAATATAGTGCTTCCCCATTGCACATGAATTCAGGCCTGGTGCAGTGGCTCATGCCTATACTCCTAGCACTTTGGGAGGTCAAGGCTGGCATATAGCAAGGCCAGCCTGAGCAACATGGCAAAACCCTGTCCGTCTCTACAAAAAATTAGCACAGCTTGCTGGTGCACTCAGCTACTTGGGAGGCTGAAGTGGGAAAATCACTTGAGCCCAGGAAGTCAAGACTGCAGTGAGTTGAGATCATGCCACTGCACTCCAGCCTGGGCGACAGAGCAAGACCCTGTAGAAATATATACGGCCAGGCGCTATGGATCACACCTATAATCCCAGCACTGAGAGGCTGAGGCGGGTGGATCGCCTGAAGTCAGGAGTTAGTTAGAGACCAGGCTGGCTAACCTGGTGAGACACCTGTCTCTACCAAAACTACAAAAAAACTAGCTGGATGTGGTGGTACATGCCTGTAATACCAGGTACTCGAGAAGTTGAGGCAGGAGAATCACTTGAACCTGGGAGGTGGGGGTTGCAGTGAGCCAAGCTTGTGGCACTGTACTCTAGCCTGGGCGAGAGACAGCTCAAAAAAAAAAAAAAAAAAAAATCTATATACATATATTTATTTGAAAATAAAATCTATTAGCCCTTGAGATTCTCTTAATAATGATATAAGAAACTGTAACAAAATGTCTCTTTGTAGCCAAATGTTATAGAAAGCCTAACAACACAATATTCTTTAACACTGGGCAAAGCATAGCTTCTGGTGATAAATACCTCCCTGCTTTTCTAAAACACCATTAAAATCCACATTTTTTAAGTATTTGCTTTGCAAGATTTTAATCTGTTAAGTTTGAACTTTTTTGGAGATGAGTTTTAAATTATTTAGGAAAAAAATTGCCACTAAGTAAGACCATAATAGCCTCTGGTAGTAGTCAATGATATTATTATAGCAGCTCATTGTTACTGAGCCCTTACTACTAGCCAAAAAAAGTGTTAAGCCTGGAAGGGCACAGTGGCTCACACCTGTAATCCCAACACTTTGGGAGGTCAAGAGACCATCCTGGCTAGCATGGTGAAACCCCATCTCTACTAAATATACAAAAATTTGCTGGGCATGGTGGCACATGCCTGTAGTCCCAGCTACTCAGGAGGCTGAGGCAGGAGAAACACTTGAATCCAGGAGGCGGAGGTTGCAGTGAGGCGAGATCATACCACTGCACTCCAGCCTGGCGACAGAGCAAGACTCCATCTCAAAGAAAAAAAAAAGTGTTAAGCTCTTTTAGGTATAATTTCATTTAATCATTAATCCTCACAACAATCTTTTTCAAGTGATTCTCCTGCCTCAGCCTCTCAAATAACTAAGATTACAGGCATGCGCCACCAAACCCTGCTAATTTTTGTATTTTTAGTAGAGATTGGGTTTCTTCATGTTGGTCAGGCTGGTTTCGAACTCCTGACCTCAGGTGATCCACCTGCCTCAGCCTCCCAAAATGCTGGTATTACAGGCATGAGCCACTAAGCCTGATCATGATGAGTGAATCTTTTAAGATGAACCTACCTTATAAGATTGTTGTGAAGGCTGGGCATGGTGGCTCATGCCTGTAATCCCAGCACTTTCGGAGGCCACGGTGGGTGAATCTCCTGAGGTCAGGAATTCAAGACCAGTCTGACCAACGTGGTGAAACCCAGTCTCTACTAAAAATACAAAACTAGCCAGGCATGGTGGTGCAAGCCTGTAATCCCAGCTACTCAGGAGGCTGAGGTAGGAGAATCTCTTGAATCCAGGAGGCGGAGGTTGCGGTGAGCCGAGATCGTACCATTGCACTCCAGTCTGGGCAACAAAAGTGAACTCTATCTCAAAAAAAAAAAAAAAAAGAGATTCATTCATCATACTTGTTTTTCAGATTAAAAAATTAAGGTTCCAGGCCAAGTGCGGTGGCTCACACCTGTAATCCCAGCACTTTGGGAGGCTGAGGCGGGCAAATCACAAGGTCAGGAGTTTGAGGCCAGACTGACTAACATGGTGAAACCCCGTCTCTACTAAAAATACAAAAATTAGCCGGGCATGGTGGTGCCCAGCTATTTGGTGCACATGGTGGTGCACTCCAGCTACTTGGGAGGCTGCGGCAGGAGAATCACTTGAATCCCAGGGGCAGAGGTTGCAGTGAGCCGAGATCACACCACTGCACTCCTGCCTGGGAGATAGAGCAAGACTCTTTTTCAAAAAAAAAAACAACTCAGGCTCCAGAGTAGCCATAATTGGAATTGGCTTTATCCAAGGTCTCACCCTCTACAGTGCTGACTCTTTAAAGGAAGCTCAATCACTGAAACTGATGCAGATAAAAGTACAGAGGTGGCTACTGGTAGATGCCACCACTATTCCATTTGAAAGACAATCTTGTTTCTAAATCAAAAAAAGAAAAACAAGTAATAGCAATAACTCTTAAAGGGATAAGGCAGCTCTTTATATGTTTATATGGAATGGTGCAGACCAGCACTACTCAGATGAAGGTCAGTGAACTATTCATTTCAGATCCACAACGAGATAAGCAGCTTAGGTCAGAATCTAAAGTATCACATCAGTAAGCACTGTTTAGTTTAGCTGACACTGGTTTGTAGCAAGATTTTCTGAATAACGAAAGCAGTGTCGAGACCAGGCATGGTGGCCCACGCTTGTAATCCCAAAACTTTGGAAGGCCAAGGTAGGAGGATCACTTAAGCCCAGGAGTTCGAGACCAGCCTGGGAAACATGGCAAAATACAAACATTAGCTGGGCATAGCAATGAACACTTGTAGTCCCAGCTACTCGAAAGGCTGAGGTGGGAGGATCACTTGAGTCCAGGACATTGAGGCTGCAGTGAGCCACGAGCATGACACTGCATTCTAGCCCAGGTAACAGAGTGAGAGCCTGTCTCAAAAAAAAAAAAAAAGAAAAAAAAGAAAGAAAGAAATGTCATGATTTACCTTGTCACCTTCCTTGTCTCCTCATGGACGGGTAACAAACATGTTGCTGACCAGCACAGCACTGGTCTAAAAACTATGCCCGAGTAGCACTGGTATAGATGATGTGTTTTTCAGCCAAAAAAAAAAAGTCTACATTAACTATTCTGTAAATTATCTCATTTGTTCAATAAGTAAATAATTATTATAAATATAAATAAATACAAATGATGCCTTTGGAAGGATCAGTTGGTGCAAATGTAATTGCGGTTTTTGCATTGTTGAAATTTGCTGTCTGATATTGGAACACATTTTTACATAAATGTGGTTATGTTATATATCATTTTACTGCATGTTTCTCACTTTATGTTTTCTTGCTAATGACTTATTTGCTGTTTATTTTATAACTATTTTAGACAATGAAATGATGTTAGACAAAAAGCAAATTCGCGTGACTGTCTTATTGGAGTTCAAAATGGGTCAGAAAGCAGTGGAGACAACTTGCAATATCAACAAGACATTTGGCCCAGGAACTGCTTACGAACATACAGTGCAGTGGTAGGCCAAGAAGTTATGCAAAGGAGATGAGAGCCTCAAAGATGAGGAGCATAGTGGCCGGCCATGGGAAGTTGACAAAGTCCAGTTGAGAGTAATCATCGAAGCTGATCGTCTTACTACTACACAAGAAGTTGCCAAAAAGTTCAACGTCAACCGTTCTATGTCATTCAGCATTTGAAGCAAATCAGAAAGATGAAAAGGCTTGATAAGTGGGTGCCTCATAAGCTGAGCAAAAATAAAAAGACTCGTGATTTTGAAGTGTCGTCTTCTCTTACTCTGTGAAACAACAAACCATTTCTCGATCGGACTGTGACGTGTGACAAAAAATTTTATGCAACAACTGGTAATGATGAGCTTAGTGGATGGACTGAGAGAAGCTCCAAAGCACTTCCCAAAACCAAACATGCACCAGAAAAGGTCATGGTCACTATGTGGTGATCTGCTCCTGGTCTGATCCACTACAGCTTTCTGAATCCCTGCAACACCACTACATCTCAGATGTATGCTCAGCAAATGGATGAGATGCACCAAAAACTACAATGTCTGCAGCCAGCATTGGTCAACAGGAAAGACCCAGTTCTTCTCCATGACAATGGCCAAACGCACATTGTACAACCAAAAGTTGAAGGAATTGAGTTACAAAGTTTTGCCTCATCCGCCATATTCACCTGACCTCTCGCCAAACTGTCACTTCTTCAAGCATCTCGATGGCTTTTTGCAGAGAAAACACTTCCACAACCAGCAGGATGCAGAAAATTGCTTTTCAATAATTTGTTGAATCATGAAGCATAGATTTTTTTTTTTTTTTTTTTCGTTTTAAGACTGAATTTCGCTCTATCACCCAGGCTGGAGTGCAGTGGCAGGGTCTTGGCTGACTGCAACCTCTGTCTCCTGGGTTCAAGTGATTCTCCTGCCTCAGCCTCCCAAATAGCTGAGATTACAGGTGCCCGCCGCCATGTCCAGCTAATTTTTAGTATTTTTAGTAGAGACGGGGTTTTGCCATGTTGTCCAGGCTGGTCTCAAACTCCTGACCTCATATGAACCACCTGCCTCAGCCTCCCAAAGTACTGGGATTACAGGCGTGAGCCACACTGCATTTGGCCCACGGATTTTTACTCTACCGGAATAAACAAACATATTTCTCATTGGCAAAACTGTGTTGACTGTAATGGTTCCTAATTTGATTAATAAAAATGTGTTTGAGCTTAGTTATAATGATTTAAAATTCCTGGTGCAAAACTGCAATTACTTTTGCACCAACATAATACTCTGAACCATTAAGAGTATAGTTATGTTTGGAAAGGGGAGAACTTCCATTTTTCGCCTTATTAACAAGTTCGTTTTTTTATATAACCATAAAGTTACATGAGTGGAATTAAAAAAAAAAAAAAAACCAGAAAATGTTTTATTTTCCCAGGCTAACAATTTTTTCTAATTCACTAAAGTTGATCCTTTATTTGAATTTCCTTTGTTTTCACCTAAGGTTATCTTTCTGTTGCAGGATCCTATCTAGATACCATATTACGTTTAATCCTCATGTACTCCTTTGGCGCCTCTTGGCTACTAAGTCTGGTGCAACCTAACATTTATTATCATTGCTTTGAGGGGCAGAGTTTATAAAAGTGGTCATACATTCACATATTTTGAGCACTCTATGTGATAGACAGTTCAACACTCTACTTGTCTCAATAATGCTCTGAAATGGGTACTATCATTATTGCTATTTTAATGGCAAGGAAAGTGAGGCAGGGTGAGATTAAGCATAATCTGCCCATAGTTAAACTAAAAGAAAGCAGCTGAGCTCGGAGATTTAGACCCTAGCAGTCTGACTCCTGAGGCCATGCTATAAACTACTAGGTTACATGAGATAATATACAAATCTACGTGAGTGTGCTTATTTCAGAGTATTATATGGCATCTGAAAATGGGACATGGTATTACGAGATTGTGAAATACCCAAAAGACGAATAACTACAATGATAATAAAAGTAATTTTTATTTTGTTTCACAGTGCACAAGGCTTTCTGTAAATTATTTCACAACTAATTCTGCAATTGCTGGAGGAAATCTTGGAATTAGATGCTGAACAGAAAACCTGAAGTACAGTTCCCGCTTCAAAAAAGATACTTATTCACAGATCAGGTATTCAGAGAATGTTGTTAAATTAAGTTTAGCCTAAAGGTGCCTCCTCAGATATTTTAAGTTTAGCCTAAAGGTTTCTCCAGACATAGAAAACTGAAATCTTACTGGAAATATAAAGACTATAACCTACTCTTGTGCCAATCACCAAGTTTTGGCCAATTAAAGGTGACTGGGTATTCAAACTGCATTCTAATAAGGCAAATGCTGAGTTGTAACTAATTCAGGTGTTTCTGTGCCTCACTTCCATTTTTTATACATCACTTTCCCTTCTGTCCATAAATCTTCTTCCACCATGTGGCTGCACTGGAGTCTCTCTGAGGTTACTCTGGCTTGGGAGGCAGTCCAATTCACAAATTGTTCTTTGCTCAAACTGTGTTAAATTTAAATTGTTTAAAGTTTTAATTTTAACAATACAGATAGATGTGTATAATTAAAACTCTTAGATCTAGAATAACACAGTCTGGAAATCTTTCAAATATAGATTTTTGGTGACACATTTGAGAGTTCCCATAAACACTGTCAATACAAGTGCAATAGAAATTTAATTTAAAATGGAGCAACTGTGGCTGGGCGCGGTGGCTCACACCTGTAATCCCAGCACTTTGGGAGGCCAAGGCAGGCAGATCACTTGAGGCCAGGAGTTCGAGACCAGCCTGGCCAATATGGTAAAAACTCCTCTCTACTAAAGACACAAAATTAGCCAGGCATGGTGGTACATGCCTGTTATCCCAGTTATTCAGGAGGCTGAGGCCTGAGAATTGCTTGAACCAGGAAGGCAGAGGCTGCAGTGAGCCCAGGTCATGCCACTGCACTCTAGGCCTGGGCAATAAGGTGAGAAACTGTCTCAAAAAAAATAAAAAGGAGAAATCATTTGAAAAGGCATTCATTCCTTTTTTGTAATACTTTATTCAGAAAACTCTTTTCTAAGGGACACAAAAACTAACAAATTCTCTTTTCTAAATTCTCAAAACCTACCTGCCTTCTGTGCCACATCATTATCAAGCAACGTTTCCATTGTCTGTAAGGATGTAAATAAAACTGAAAACTGGTCACAGCCAAAGAAATAGGAAGCAAATTAATCAAGCCCTGGGGTTAATGAAAACAGTCCTTGCCTTTTCTAGTGCAAGTTTCTAAAAAGGTGCTCTTTTTCCCTGTCTCTCCTCTAAGGATAGGGAATGGGCAGAACTCAGTCCTGCAGCAATGATCAGTCCCCTGGTGCTTGGGGATTATAATTTAACTAAATGGTACTTGAACTGTGGTAATCAATATGAACAGAAGGGTAAAGCCATCACTTTGAAAGAAAACTTTGTGAACTGCATTGAGAAGACATCAAAAGACAATACACAGAGCCATTACATAAGTAAAACAAGATGAGCAAAACTATGTCTTCCTACTCCTTCTCCTTGGAAAATACTGTTCCAAAGCTGAATTCCATCGGTGAAAACGTGCTAATTTCACAGCCAGATTAAAATCTGGATATCTTGAGAAATGAAAAAGGTCTGACTTAAGATAAGCAGACACCTATTGTTCTGTCTTAATTGCTGGAGGTCTGTGAGAGGGAGCTGTGCCTTCAGAATAATAAAAGTGAAGGGCAAAAGTCCACACGTCTTCCACAGACCAGTTGAGAAGGGAGTCAGAAATGACAGTCCAGGAACTGTGACATTGAATGCTTTAAGAACTGCTGGAACCTTTGTAAATGTTCTTCTTGTGCCAAGTTGGCTGTGACACCAAAAGGCCTGCAGAGTGGCACCTCCCCCTTGGGGGAGGAAAAACATTGTCATAGGTCTGCACAGCCAGCCTTGGAGTAGGGAAAGAATCACAGGGGATAAACTGGTAGAAGCAGCTCTACAAGGAAAGGAATGTTGCCATCTGCAAACTGCAATGAAAGACCACACTGTCTAACTGCAATTCCAAGACCCCAGAGATTTCCCAACACCATCTCAGATTGTTCAGAAAAATGCGTATGTGTTCATGTTCTGCTCGTATCAGAGCCTTTCACTGATCCTCATAACATATTTTCCCCACTTTTCCACATATCCTGGATTCTTCCATATGCAGACACAAACCTAAACATGGAAAACTTGAAAGTGTTCGTGCAACATTTTTTTTTTTTTGCTCTCCTGTACGTGCGTGTTTCTCAGTGTGTAGCTCTTGGATTATAAACATCATTCAAGATAGCAAGGACCTGAGCCAAGGAACGATCTTTACGAAATAAAAACACAGACTTATTCTTCCCATAGTAACTTGAACTATACTAAAATAGATACTGGATAAATTTAAACAATTCTAATTATTGATGAACTAAAAAAAACATGACTGGATATTGGATTTTGACTTCCTATAGTAAATATAGATACATACCCCATATGACCCTTCTCATTGAAATTAAAATGCTGGATTATTTTCAATGTACTTTTAACCACCTCACTGAGCTTTCACATAAGTAGAGAACTTTAAGGGCCCCATAGCAAGATCAAGACAGTACAAAATAGACCAAATGATAGTAAGTGCTCTGGAGAGACATAACAGGGGAAGGAAATAGGATGAGCCAGAGAGATAGAGGTTTATAATCTGAAACAGCATTTAAATGCACTTTTAACCACAGTATCACTCTTGTCGCCCAGGCTGGAGTACAATGGCATGATCTCAGCTCATTGCAACCTCCGCCCCCTGGGTTCAAGCAATTCTCCTGCCTCAGCCTCCCAAGTAGTTGGGATTATAGGCGTGTGCCACCATGCCCGGCTAATTTTTGTATTATTAGTAGAGACAGGGTTTTACCACGCAGGCCAAGCTGGTCACAAACTCCTGACCTCAGGTGATCCACCTGCCTTGGTCTCCCTAAGTGCTGGGATTACAAGCGTGAGCAACCTCACCCAGCCAATTTTTAAATTTTTTAATAGAGACACTGTCTCACTGTGTTGCCCAGGCTGGTCTCAAATTCCTGGACTCAATCAAAATGCCAATGTGTTTTCAATGGAAGGCAAACTAATTCCAAAATTTCTTTGGAAGAGAAAGGAGCAAGATCACAAGATACTTCCGAAAAAGAAGAAGGAGGGAAGATTTAGCTTATCAGACATAAAGACTTATTATAAAGCTATAGTAGTTAAGATAGTGTGATTGGTATTGGTGGGAGAATAAATTAATCAACAGAACACAACGGAGTGCCCGAAAATAGAGTTGTGCTTATGTGAAATTTTCATCAAAACAGAAGCAGCTAGCATATCATTTCTGAAAAAAGACTATTGGCAAATGGAACACAAAATTTTAAGTTCATTTATATGAAAATAACTTTAAAAAATCCCTAGCTTACACAATACGAAAAATAAACTTCAGATGAATTAAAAACATATGTCAAAAGCAAAATTTTAAAACATTTAGAATATGACATAGATATTTTTCTATTTAAACACTAAATATAAAAGGAATAATTGATACAAGTGAACAAATTAAAAATGAATAACTTTTATTTATTAAGAAGATTTATTTATATATTTATTTAAATTATTTACTTTTAAGACAGAGTTTCACTCTTGTTGCCCAGGCTGGAGTGCAATGGTACAATCTTGGTTCATTGCAACCTCCGCCTCCTGTGTTCAGATGATTCTCCTGCCTCACCCTCCCACGTAGCTGGGATTACCAGCACCCACCACCATGCCCAGCTAGTTTTTGTATTTTTAGTAGAGATGGCGTTTCACTACGTTGGCCAGGCTGTTCTCAAACTCCTGACCTCAGCTGATCACCTGCCTCAGCCTTCCAAAGTGCTGGGATTACAGGCAAAAGCCACCACACCCAGCCTAGAACATCTTTTTAAAAGTGAAAATACAATCTACAGACTGGGGGCAGATATTTGCCACAGATATAATTGGCAATAGATTAATATCACGAACATATTAAAACAAAACAAAACTCACAAATCAGTAAGACATACACACCCACAAAAGTTAAAAATAAAAAGAAAGAAAATCATTCCGGCCAGGCACGGTAGCTCATGCCTATAATCCCAGCATTTTGGGAGGCCGAGGCTGGTGGATCACTTGAACCCAGGTGTTCAAGACCAGCCTGGGCAACATGATGACACCCCATCTCTACTAAAAAATACAAAAATTAGCTGGGTGTGGTGGTGCACGCCTGTAGTTCCAGCTACTTGGGAGGCTGAAGAAGAAGAATCACCTGAATATGGGAGGTGGAGGTTGCAGAGAGTCGAGATGGCGCCACTGTACCCTAGCCTGGCTGATAGAGTGAGACTCATGCTCAAAAAGAAAAAAAAAAGTTTTTCATGGTGACTGCTGCTTGTCCACCAAAATCTGTTCTTTCATGCCATGACCATCAGGTTATAATTAGAAACAGGACTATCCACAGAAACTATACTTCCCAGCTACCCTTGTGGCAAGATGTGGCCATGTTATTAAGTTCCCACTGGTTAAACAAGTGGAAATTATCTGTACTACTAATGGCTGGGTTTGAAAACCTTGGACATGTGCTCCTTAAGGCTCATTTTCCTTCCTACAAGCTAAAACACTGAAATACTTAAAACCTGGTTTCAAAGAGTAGTTCATTCCTCTAGGTGATGGCAGAACCACAAGATGGAAGGAACGTTAATAATTTAATGGGGCAAAGATGTCCTGGTGGCCTGGATTGGACATCTACAGGCTGTTACCAGAGAAATAAAAAAAGTCACTGTTCGTAGGGGGGCTCTCTTTATTATAACAGCTTAGCGTCTACCTTAACTCATACATTGCGCAATCCTAAGTGTTTTTCAGGTTGTGGAACTCTCCTCCCCTGCTGATAAGAGAAAGGCTTGACGTTACCTGGTAAAGTTAAACATGCACATTCCCTATGACCTAGCAAGTATACACCTAGAGAAACTCTTCTTGTACATGTATACCAGGAGACACCTACAGTATTTTATACACTATTAATATGCATGATAACAAAAAACTCTAAATAACTCAAATGTCATATAGATTGAATAAATAGCTAATAACTTTGTTTATGCACTGGAATATTATACACCAGTGAAAGCACACAGTCTGATAGTGCAATTACAGTTACATACATTATATATTATACATACATTAATGTAGATTAACCTTAACAATAATATTGACTAAAAAACTGAAGTCATAAGAACACGTGTTATAAATTTTTTATTAGGGAAAATTTCAAGCATATGCAAAAATAAAGAGAAGAATATAATTAAACTCACATACCCACTGAATATCAGTTCATGGCCAATTGTATTTTATCTGTATCTCTACCTATTTCTTCCCTCCCCAAGATTATTTTAAAGAAAACCCCAGAAGTCCTAATTTCATCCATTATTACTCAGGATGTATCTTTAAAAGATAAAGATTTGTTATACATGCCAAAACACTATTATTCCAATTTTGAAAATTTATACCAATTCCTCAATATTATTAAAAATTTAGAAAGTGTTCAAATGGTCTATATTCTTGACATATGAATGCATTATAATCAAAACTATAAAGAAAGCTACAAAATGATAGTAAAGCTTTACAGAAAACAAGGGAATGATTAATACTAAATTCAGAATTGTTGAGTGGCAGTGGGATGAAGGGAGATTTACCAGGAAAGGGACATTCCATGGGGGTTACTAAGGCACTGGTAATTTTCTATTTCCTAACCTGGGTGGCTAATACCGAGGTGTTCACTGCTATTATTCTTTAAATTGTAAATAATCATTTTCTGTACATGTTTGTATATATATTTCAGAAAGCAAGCAAGCAAATAAGCAAGTAAACTTGCTTTCCCAAACACACATGCTAACTAAACTCAAAGCTAGGAAAAACCAAAGTACATCAGTGAGTTGTAAACAAACAAGAAATCCGGTTATCCATGGACAAATCTGATTTTCAGAGGTTCAGTCCAGAGGCTAAGCTTTGCATGGATTTACCTTGCCCACTGCCATACTCAAGGAGGGTACAGTTGCAAGTCGGATTCTTAGAGTTAGCCTGAAAATTTACCAAGGGTCAGTTATCCTGTGGCCTAAAGATACAGGAAGTACTAAGTATACTAAATAGGAAAATTAAGCAGAAATTCCTCCTCCTGTGTATTAGAACTTCTTTTGCACATACAAAATTCAGTGTATCCCTCAGTATACCCATTAAGCAATGGTGACTGGCTCACTGTGGGTGCTCAAAACTATTAGCTCTGGTTATCTTTATTATCTTTAATGATTTATTTATCTGGTTATCTTTATTATCTTTAATGATGATCTTTAATTATTATTTCACCTTCCATTTTACAGTTTTTCTTAAATTATTATAAAACAATTAACCCTATCATAAAATGTTGTTCAAAAACCATTGGTAAAGACTGTGTAACACTGAATGTATAAAGTTGGTTAACAATTTACCAGTAGAATTTAGTTAACCATTCCCCACTGCTGGGGACATGTAGAATGTTTTCAGCTGTGTGACTTTCTGCAGAAATTATAAACCATTTGGCCAGGCACAGCACCTGATGCCTGTAATCCCAGCACTTTGGGAGGCCAAGGCAGGCAGATCACGAGGTCAAGAGATTGAGAACATCCTGGCCAACATAATAAAACCCCATCTCTACTAAAAATACAAAAATTAGCTGGGTGTGGTGGCACGCACCTGTAGTCCCAGCTACTCAGGAGGCTGAGGCAGGAGAATCACTTGAAACCGAGAGGCGGAGGTTGCAGTGAGCCGAGATCGTGCCACTGCACTCCAGCCTGGTGACAGAGCAAGACTCCAGCTCAAAAAAAAAAAAAAACAATTACAAACCATTTGAATTCAACTTAAAATTTTGTGGTAAAACTTGTTTGGACATCCTAGATAATTCTGAATAATCACCATGTTTGTTTGCAGTATAAAGGAATTATTATTTCAAATTATTCCTCTTCTCATGTAATAAATGTTTAATGAGGCCTTGTACTAAAGGGTGTGAAAGATACACAGACAATGATTTCTAATATCAACGTGCCTTCTAGTGAAGCAGAAGCAAATTAGCAGTCATAAGTGAAATTTTCATTCCTACATTGATTTTAAAAGAAAATACTTTTCTCAAGACTATGAGATTAAGTCAGTGACTTTATCTGATATCATAAGAATCTTTCTCACCCACAGGTAAATAAAATCCACTGACTGAACTACAGTTTTCATTTTCCACACAGCATCACTGAACAGAGGTGGAGACAATTTAAAAGTTATTCTTAAATACATGGCAGCCTAGGGCCAGGAAGTATGTTTTTAGGCTTCGTTACTTGCACTTGGATGAAAAATAATGACACAATATAAAATCCACCTTATAATGAGCTGGGAATCTGTATGCTTTGCCTATTCTATTTCCCTTTTAAATTGCATCATGAAACTCACTCCATTTTAAAAGCACATGGCACTCTCTTAGGATAATTCAAGATGAGTCCATTTTGTAATTCATTCTGGTAAAAAGACTGGCAATTATGTATCTGAATTTCAAAAACTTATCTAAATCAGAATGCAACAAGATACAGCAGATAGAACAGGCTGGGTGAGGTGGCGCAAGCCTGTAATCCCAGCACTTTGGGAGGCCCAAGGCCCAAGCAGACAGATGACTTGAGCTTAGGAGTGAAATGAGCCTGAGCAACATGGCTAAAACCCATCTCTACAAAAAAATACAAAAATTAGCCAGGCATGATGGCAGGTGCATATAGTCCCAGCCACCCAGGAGGATCACCTGAGCTTGGGGAGGCCAAGGCTGCAGTGAGCGGAGCCAAGATTGGGCCACTGCACTCCAGCCTAAGCAACAGGGTGAGATCCTATCTCAAAAAAAAAAAAAAAAAGATACAATAGATAGAAAGAAAACCAACATTAAACAGATAACAATGACGACGAACATTTGTTAATTATAATGTGTCAAACCTATGATAAATGTTTTCCTCACTGCAACCTCACAAAGACAACAGGGAGGCCAGGTGCAGTGGTTCACACCTGTAATCCCAGCACTTTGGGAGGCTGAGGTGGGTGGATCACTTGAGGTCAGAAGTTTGAGACCAGCTTGACCAACACAGTAAAACTCAGTCTCTACTAAACATACAAAAAAATTAGCCAGGCATGGTGGTGCACACCTGTAATCCTAGCTACATGGGAGGCTGAGGTGGGAGGATCACTTGAACCTGAGAGGTGAAGGTCGCAGTGAGGCAAGATCACACCACTGCATTCCAGTCTGGGTGACAGAGCAAAGCAAGACTACACCAAAAAAGAAGAAAGAAAGAAAAGAAAGGGAAAGGGAAAAAAAGGGAAAAAGGGAAAGGGAAAGGGAAGGACAGGACAACAAGGTTAAGTACTACTATTATCTCTAATTTACAGATGAAGAAATTGACTCTTAGAGGTCACACAACTAATCAGTAACAAGGCCAGACTGCTAACACCGATGTTCCCACTTTATTATTATTTTAAATAGGGATGGTATCTCACCATGTTGACCAAGCTGGTCTCAAGCTCCTAGTCTCAAGTGATCCTTCCATCTCCGCCCCGCAAAGTGCTGAGATTACAGGTGTTAGCCACTGTGCCTGGCCCAGAGTTCCTGGTTTTAAACACTATTTTCTGTTTCTTCCCAGTCTAAGACATCAACAGGGGAGAGTAGATAATGCTGTCAATAAATTAGAAAGTAGTTCTGAACTGACAAAAATACTTTTACATAACTGTCTCTAATTCAAACTTCGTTTTATTCTGAGACGGAGTCTTACTCTGTCACCTAGGCAGGAGTGCAGTGGCACAATCTCAGCTCACTGCAAACCCCACCTCCTGGATTCAAGTGATTCTCATACCTCAGCTTCCAGAGTAGCTGGGATTACAGACATGCACCGCCACACCCAGTAATTTTTGTGTTTTTAGTAGAGACAGGGTTTCGACATGTTGCCCAGGCTGGTCTCAAACTCCTGGACTCAAACAATCCACCCACCTCGGCCTCCCAAAATACCAGGATTGATTACAGGCATGAGCCACCATGCCCATCTTCTCATCCAAATTTCTGCCTTCACACTGCTAAAGCATAAATAGACTAATCGATTTATTCCCTTTTCTTTACCTTAATTGTTAGCTGTTTGAATTGAAGTGAAAGTAGGTAGCATGAATGAAATTTTTTAAGCGGTGGCTCATGCCCCTAATCACAGCACTCTGGGAGGCTAAGGCAGGAGCTTAGGAGTTTGAGACCAGTCTGAGCAACACGGCAAAACCCTATCTCTACAAAAACAAGAAACCAAAAAATAGTCATGTATGGTAGTGTGTACCTATAGTCCCAGCTAGAGGTGCAGAGGCAGAAAAATCGCTTGAGCCAAGGAGGTCAAGGCTGCAGTGAGCCTTGTTTGCCCACTGTACTCCAGCCTGGGTGACAAAGTGAGACCCCATCTTGATGGGAAAAAAAAAAATTGTCTGGCCAATTCACAAAGACTCTAAAACCTGGAACAGACCTGAAATTGTCCGGCTCCTAAACTGGTCAACATAGCACAGGAGTAAACAAATCACTCTAGATTGTCAGAGCTGAGATTTACTTCCCTGTATTATAATCCAGCCCTCGTGTGTTTCAGAAGGTCTTGCTTCACTCAAAATTTTCTCCATAACTATTCCTTAATATATTCTGAAGTTTATTTAACAAATCAGGTTTTCAAGGCACTGTAAAGGCTTTGTTGCAATAGCTGCAATTGGATTCACCAAAACATCAAGCAAATCCTATTTGTACATATCAACCATGTTGTTTTTCTAACCCTTAAAGGCCACCATGTGAAGCTGCTGCCTGGGTATTGTGGTCTCTTGAAATGGTCTTGGTGAAAAAACACAACTTGGATAGAGATCAGTGTAATTAACTCCTGTTCACAGACTGGGGTTTCTATTCTCTTCTAGGTCCAACTATAATTCCTTCCATGAATGTAAAGTCTAAATAGGTAACTATACTATCTCCTATGTAGATATCTAATTTATGAGGAGTCTAAAAGTGAATTGTCAGTACTGAAAAGAAAATGACCTGGGTTCTGGTCCCAGGTACGTGATCATTAATTGTACAACTCTGTCATTAGGCTACATGCATCATGTAACGAGTAGGTTGGAGAAGAAATGTTGAAAGTCCCTCCCAGCTACAAAGTTTTAATTCATAACTTAAATTGCTGTCACTTCCTATTCTAGGTTAAAGAACGTAAGACGCAGACACAGGTTTCATATTACTATGGCATGACGCAGGGCCATACCAAATTAAACTGGCATTTCTTCATGTTCCAACTGCTACCAAAATGTATTATTTGTATGTTAGGCTGCAGCGTGGTCAAAAAACAACAGATTTTCTTGGCGCGCTCTGTACATATTGCATGTTGACAAATACGATGCTATCTCTAGCAAATACTACAAATAATAACTGTCAATTTTTAGCAACTAGCAACGCGCATTATTAAAAACAAACACAGCCTCTCATCTATAAGTTTCACTTCATAAAACATGTCTTTTGAGTCTTGTTTCCATATGTGTAGCTCCACAATATTTTTGCTGCAGAATATAAGGAGAATTACATAGATCACTAAAGTCCACAGATAATCTCAAAACCTTCTGTTAGCCAATTGTTCAATCCCTTCCACCGCTAACCTATTTGCCAGAGATGCTAACAAATAGCACAGTCAACTGGTTTGAGTTTCATACACTTTTCCAGACATGCTTGCTTTTTAATGGCCTATTCAAATAAGGGATTTATTTCTCTTAATTCTAAGTCTTTGAGAATTTGACCAAGAAGCATGAAATGTTCAATTCATTCTTTAAAATTGTTGCTTGGGGCGCCTTTTGTCCCTGATTTAAACCTACCCATTGTTTAACCACTTATATCATTCCTGATTCTTTTCTGTCTTAATGATTCTGTGCTACACTTCTCTGCATGTGGTTTTGATTACTGTTTTTCTGTATTGTTTATTGTATATATTTTAATTATCCAATAACTCATTTGATACATAGTGTCCATGAACTTATGAAAAAAAGTGAAAGCAAAAATGATTCTCCCCAAAACAGAGTAGCCAAGAGAAAATTTTGAAAGCTTGAAAACTTTATGAAGCCATTAATATGAACTAATATGACATCTTCGGTTAGATTCAAAGACACTTAGGATTACAGAAATTAGTCAGGCATGGTGGTGCATGCCTGTAGACCCAGCTACTTGGGAGGCTGAGGCATGAGAATCACTTGAACCCGGGAGGCAGGAGGCTGCAGAGAGCAGAGATTGGGCCACTGCACTCCAGCCTGGGTGACAGAGTGAGACACTCTCAGGAAAAAAAAAAAAAAAAAGATACTTAGGATGAAGAGAACCCCAACTCTTTATCTCATAGATAAGAAAACCAAAACCCAGGGAGAGGCTAAGTGACTTGCCCAAAATGATACACGTAACTAGATACATTTATGATCTTATATATAAAATCACAAATTATCACCAGGAACGGTTCTTTCCACAGTTAAGAATAGCCCCATGAAGTCTGTTCCCAAAACCTGTGCAGGCAGCCACAATGGCAAAATTCCATATTTGGGCCAGATGCGGCGGCTCACACCTGTAATCTCAGCATTTTGGGATGCTGAGGTGGGCAGATCACCTGAGGTCAGGAGTTCTTTCAACATGTGTTTCAACATGTTGAAACTCCGTCTTTACTAAAAATACAAAAATTAGTTGGGCATGCTGGCACATGCAGATAATTTCAGCTACTCTGGAGACTGAGGCAGGAGAATCACTTGAACTCAGGAGGCAGAGGTTGCAGTAAGCCCAGATCACACCACTGCACTCCACCCTGGGTGACAGAGGGAGATGCCTTCTAAACAAACAAAATTCCGTATCTGAAGTCATTCCTTTAGATCAAAAGATTATCTCAAAACTTCTGAGGCCAGGCGGATCACCTGAGGTCCAGAGTTTGAGACCAGCCTGACCAACATGTTTAGTAGAGATGGGGTTTAGTAGAGAAACCCCATCTCTCCTAAAAATACAAAATTAGTTAGGTGTGGTGGCACATGCCTGTAATCTCAGCTACTAGGGAGGCTGAGGCAGGAGAATCGCTTGAACCCGGGAGGTGGAGGTTGTAGTGAGCTGAGATCGTGCCATTACACTCCAGCCTGGGCAACAAGAGCAAAACTTTGTCTCAAAAGAAAAAAGTCTGAGATAGAGATGTTACTAGAGAAAATGGAAGGGAGTGAGAAGAGAAAATAGAGTGTTAGGTTCTAAGTTGGAAGGTTAAAAAAATACATATAATCAAAATGACTCTTAAAATCACCCACAACTAAGTCACCTATAGAGTCCAATATGTGTGTTTATTCATTGTGTTTTTCTTGGGACGGAGTCTTACTCTGTCAGCCAGGCTGGAGTGCAGTGGTGCAATCTTGGCTCACTGCAACTTCTGCTTCCCAGGTTCAAGCAATTCTCCTGACTTGGCCTCCAGAGTAGCTGGGACTACAGGTATGCACCACCAGTCTGGCTTGTATTTTTAGTAGACACAGGGTTTCACCATGTTGCCCAAGCTGGTCTCGAACTCCTGGTCTCAAGTGATTTACCCACCTCGACCTCCCAAAGTGCTGGGATTACAGGCATGAGTCACCATGCCTAGTCTAGACTTATGTCTTAATGAGTCCCACAAGCTGGGTTTTCCTTCAGCAATAAAACAAATTTTTTTATCATCAGATAAAGTTACTGGGTGTAATTTAACAAGTAGGTTGTTCCAAATACATGTTAATTAATTGGTTAATTCATTCATTCATTCATTCATTTGACAAAGTCTCAGTCTGTCACCCAGGCTGGAGTGCAGTGATGTGGCCTTGGCTCAGTGCAACCTCCACCTCCTGGATTCAAGTGGAACCACAGGCACACTGGGACCACAAGTGCACGCCACCACACCTAGCTAATTTTTGTATTTTTTGATAGAGACGGAGTTTTTCTAACAAAATATTGGCCAGGCTGGTCTTGAACTCCTGATCCCAAGTGATCTGCCTGCCTCAGCCTCTCGAAATGCTGGGGTTACAAGCATGAGCCACTGCACCTAGCCCCAAAACACATACCTTTAAATAAAAGACTAGCACTCTGTGAAGGTACAGAAAAACGAGAGCCTTGTCTCCCATGCTATCCTTACTAAGGTGCCTATTCTCCCTGTATTAGATAGCTGGCCACATGCACTATTTACCTGCTATTTTTCTCCCACTCTCTTCTTGATTTGCCTAGAAGTATCAAGTGAATTTGTGTCATTTAATGCGTATATGATCTGACTCCATGATATTCCCTTATTCCCAAGTTTGTGTATGGATGTAGTGATCTAGGTTAGACACTGGTTGTGTAGGTTATTGGAGGAGGAGGTAAAGCCTAGACACAGGGCAGGGCAGGGCAGGTGCAGTGAAGAGTCCTAAAGCAGCCTAGGGACTCCTGCGTGTGTGAAGGGAGAAGGGTTAAAGGAAATTGGGAGAAGGTCACTTTCTGTGGGACAGACTTAGTTCTAAATATGATTTTCACCATGTATATAATTTTTCTTTGGTTTGAATTTGATAGACACATTGCAACGCATCCCAGTTCGCTGATTTTCAAATAAGGAACTTGATCTCCGGCAAATGACCTTAGAGCAAAGATAACGAAATCAGCATTTGGAAGTGCATTTGCCAATTAGTGCTCCAGGCGGCAGAAAAACCAGACCGCCACCCCTTGAAGACCTGCCACAAAGAGACATGTGGAAAAACTGCACAGAGAAATGGTGGTTGTGAACAACAGTACTGCCTTGGAATGAAAGGTTTTAGGCTGTGTTGGACTCACTAAAAAAAGAAAGGTTCATCTCATTAGAAAGTTTACCTGGCTCTAAGGAAATAATTACTTATCTGCTAACACAAGTTCCATAGCAATGAAACATGTTCCTGTAAGTATAAATTATCACAATTCCAGGCAGATAAAAATCTGTGTGTCCTGAACAATGTTTAGTTTAACTTCATTATAGGGGTCAGCTTAAAGGTAACCTAAGTTATCTTGCATATTGTGTTTGCTGTGGCCACAATGAGTTGGTCTGGATTCACACTGGATGATACAGGATTTCTCCATGGTCCTCTCAGACTCAGGCATTTTCACAACTTGACCACACAAAAGAACACTCAGGCTGCTCCTCCCTTGCTCAAGGCAAGTACAGTGATGCCTTTCTCTGTAGCCCTTTCATAAGACTGTGCATAGACAAACACAGGTGTGTACATAACAATCTTTATAAACTTTGCATTGAATGTGTCCAAGAACAGCGGGGACCCCAACATTCCATCCATTGTCTCAATCAGGAAAGCTACTCCTGAGACGTCAGGAAAGAGGAGAAAAAAATCCAACTAACATATATGTTTATGAAACACTTCAGTAGCAAAACCAAATACTTGTATTGGAGAGAATACATATATATATATATATTTATATAATTTATTTATTTTTTAATCACAATGCATGGAAAGTAAAAACAATTAATCAGACTTAATTAGGTTTCTTTCATTAGTTGACAATGTAAACGGACTAAAACTACTACTCAAATATTTAAACCTTCATTTTACATGCAAGTGGCTTCCAGCAAATGATAAAGCAATATTCCCATGTGAGTGTGAAAGATGGCACTGAATTCTGGCCCATTATAAAGGAGGAGTCAGATTCCACTAGTCACTGCTTCGTTTAACTGCCAGGCTTTTAGGGAGCTATTTAATAAAAGGGGAACTCGCCCTAATAAATTGTGAGCGGTGTAAATATCTGAAATAGCCTGCACTCAATGAGGCTGTGGACCGCTTGGTGTTCATAGACTTTACAAAAATGATTCTGTAGAAAAATTACATAGTGACAATCATACCATTTAAAAAGAATCAAGACGATGATAATAACAGCTGGACAGGGTCCCCCACTGCTGCCTGCTTCCCATTAAGTTGCCCAGCCCAGCTGAAGGTGGTTAAGTTAAAGTCAGTTCTCTCCCCACCTGAGATTCGGGCCGGCAGCTGGCTAGGGGAAGTCACCCGGCTTCCAGCTCCCCGTGGGTTTGACGGAACTAGGATTGGAACTGGGAACTGGCTTGTAGGAAGCCCGGGTGGCTCAGCCAGGGCTCGAGCTGTCCCCTCACCACCTTCCTCCAACGCAGACACCAAGTTAGAAACGCAACTCCACGAGCACAATGACAAGAAGGCACACAAAAGGAGCAAGGCAGCCGCTCCCATCCTTACCTTTGACTTGACTTTCATACTCGGCTATGATCTCTTTGTCCTTCTTGAATCGGCTCGGGGTGGACATTATCCAGCTGTTCCAGGTTTGCTTTCAATGGGCAAGTTCTGTTCAGCGGCCACAACCCCGCTCTCCTTAGAGAGGCAGAGTTGTACTCCCACACGCCGGGAACCCAGAGGCAGCGCCGACCCGAGGGAAGGGAGGAGGGAGAAGAGGAGGAGGAGGAGGGAAAAAGGAGCGAGTAGAGAGGACTAGATCAACCCGGGCGCCGGCACCATACTCTCGGAATTGAGCTCCGTCGGTGATCCCAGGGGATCCCGGGGGTCGGGACTGGAGAGGCCGGACGCGCAGGCAAACTCCAGCGAGCGAGTAGTGGGGGACGTCTCCCTGCCCACCTCGCCGGGAGCCCGGCCACTTCCTCTACCACCGCTGCGCGGGCGCGGGGCTCGCGCCGGCGCTCCACACCATTGTTCGAGACCCGCACCGAGCGCCCGGGACAGGGCCAGGAGCCGAGGGCAGGCGCCGGGAACGCGCCCAGCTAGGGCGCCACGACCCTCCCTTCCTGCCTCCAGCCGCCGGCTCCGGCGTTCAATGGTCCCGCCCGGGCCGGGGATGCTGCTGCCACGGCCGCCGCTCCTCTGCCCGCAGACACCGCCGCTACAGCCCGGCAGGCGAAAGGAAGCGCAGTCCTAACGCGAGTCCCCGCGGCTGCTGGGAGAGTGAAGGCGGCGACGCTCAGACGCGCCCTGGGCACAGCTCCGGCGGAGTTTAGGTCTCCAGAGCCGGCGCCGCGAGGGGCCTCTGCCTCCCTGGCCGCGGGGCGCCGAGGCTGCCTTTCTCCGCGTCTCCCTTTCCGCTGCTGCCCCCAGGAGGCCGCTGGTGACAGGCACACTCGCACACGCACGCGGGAGCCGCGCCCCCGGCGGCCGCAAAGTTGTGGGTGCGCACACGGCTCGCGCCTCGCGGGCGCCGGGCGAGCAATCTGCGGGCGGCGGCGGCCAGGGCGGCAGCTCCGGGCTCCTCCGAGCGGGGCGGGACTCGCGGGAGCGGACGGCGCTCCGGGCCGTGCCCTTCTCCGCCCAAGCCTCCGCCCCTGCTCCGCGAGGAAACGCGGGGCTGGTCCGGGAAGATGGATGCCTCTTGTGGCCAACCGCAGCTCAGCCCCGCGCGCAGAACCCAGGAGGCCGTGGGCGGCGCCCCCCGCACCTCCCTCCGCCGACGCTCAGCCCAGCCTTTGGCCGCGGTCGCGGCTCCAGGAGCAGGAAAGCCCCTTCCCGACCTGAGGGACCGCCTTCAGGCTCTGGAGAGGGCTCTGGTAGGGCTTTTGCCAGAATCTAAACGGGAAGTCTAGAGTTGGATGTCTCCATGACAGAAAGGGGTGTTACTCCTAGACGGGGAACCCCGATAGAAAAACTGAACACTGAATTGTGAATGACCTGGTTGTTAATCCAAAGAGCGAGAAGCTTTTTAATCGAGACTGAGAAAAACACCCACCTTGAACTCCATATCCTCTGTTCTTACAAGTGCTAGGGAGGCTAGGATGGTGGGAAAGCAATGGCATGGGAACAGGTCACACTTAATGTATGTTAGCTTACTTATTTATTTACTAAACTCCAGATTTTATTCCCATTTTACCAGTTTTTTTCCCCTGGTGTCATTTTTTTTCCGTTTCAAGATCCAACATAGGATACCACATTGCATTTAGTACTTTACGGTTGGGGTTTTGTTTTGTTTTGGTTTTGAGGGGGGTGAGGGGTTGAGATGGAGCCTCACTCTCGCCCAGGCTGGAGTGCAATGGCATGATCTCAACTCACTGCAACCTCCACCTCCCGGGTTCAAGCAATTCTCCTGCCTCAACCTCCCAAGTAGCTGCGGCTACAGGCACCTGCTACCATGCCTGGTTAATTTTTGTATTTTTAGTAGAGATGGGGTTTTTGCCATGTTGGCCAGGCTGGTCTTGAACTCCTGACCTGAAGTTGATCTGCCCACCTCAGCCTCCCAAAGTGGTAGGATTACAGGTATGAGCTTCGGCGCCTGGCCATGTTTTTCATATTTTACAAGATCTATCGTATATAGTCTCGTTTTATTTTGTTTGTTTGTTTTTAGTACAGATGGGGGTCTCTCTATGCTGTCCAGGCTGGTCTCAAACTCTACTGTCTAGAACAAAGAATTTACCTTGCTATCCTCGCATGGTTCAGGTATTGGATTTAAGTTCTTTAAATCCATCTTTGCCAGCCTTGTAAAAAATTTTTATTGTTTTTATTTTTTGTAGAGATGAGGCCTTGCTATATTGCCCAGGCTGGTTTCAAACTCCTGGCCTCAAAAGATCCTCCAACCTCAGCCTCTCAAAGCACTGGGGTTATGGGCATCAGCCACCACGCCTGGTTTTGTTAGCCTTTTTGATTCATGCTTACCTCTTGAGATATTTACTGACCCCTTTCAAATCAATTCTCAAATGTTATGGGCCTGATTTATCTAAATGATGTGTTCAAAAGTGTGTCCCCTTTCAAGTGTTTCCCTGCAAGATCTAAAGAAAGCAGGAACTTTCAGACTTTGATCATTTCTTCATGTATTTAGTGATCGGCTTTCCCGTTCTTAACTGTGTGCCAAACACCAAGCTAGGAACTAGGGATTCAGAGATTAAGACTTCCGGAAAGGATCACACAGTCTATTGTTGTATAAATAAATAATTACAAGCAGAACAATAATGCTGTAAGAGAGAGAAATGCTCCCAGTCTTGGGAGCACTGAGGATGGAAAAACAAACTGCATAAGAGGTTTGGGTGTAAGAGTTCGCAGAGGAGTGGTATTTAAGCTGGATTTAAAGGATGAATTGTAAGTAGCTGGCAATCTTAGAGAGGAAAAGGGATGCATTCCAGGGAAAAGGAAGAGTGTTATACTCCAGAGGAATTGCAAATAGAGTGACAAGATATCTTCCACTAAGATACCAGATCTCTGATAGATGGTGAAAAATAACCAAAAAAATTTAATATATGCATGTATCAGCTGACAGTGTGTAGACATTGTTAATTGCACTGCTTTTTTAAAGTATAATTTTTAGGAAGTCTTTTTACTTTACAACAACAAAATATATGTAAAGAAAAAAATGCCAATTTTTTAAAGGTTTTTTTCATTTTACCACACAGGAGGTTATACTACGGCACCCCTAGCTGCCCTTTTTTCACGTGGAGCTGTCTTATGTGAGTGTATGCTGAAGAGCCAGAAAGTCCAAAGCAGAGGCTGGAAAGGAAGGTTAGAACCAGCTGGGGGAGTCCTCCTGTGCCATGCTGAGATCTTGGACACGGTTCTGCAGACAGCAGGGAGCCTTTTAAGTAGAGAAGTATCACGATCAGATTTGTGTTTTATAAAGATAACTGTTGGCAGTGTGGAAGAATGGGTTAGCCATGGAGAAAGAGACCAGGCAGGCAGCCCACTTAGGTGATAATCATAGTCACATCTAAATGGGATTCATATATATCCATGGTGCTGTTGAGATTTGTTTCATATTTGCACCTGGGAAGCACAAGTTGAGAGCAGATATTGCAGTGCTTAGAAATGAATTGTTGCCTGAGTCTAGACCTAAACCAGTGTGGTACAAACAAGCCCCAGAGACAGGGTGCCCAGAAGTGAATCCTAAATCTGCTGTTTCCTAAGGGATCTGGTAAAAATTACTATTTCTCTCTAGGTCCTACTTTGCAAAATGGGTTTCAAACTATCCTCACCTGTAAAATTGGTTAATGCCTAAGTACTGGGGATGTTATAAGCACTTACTGAGATAAACCCTTAGAAGTACTTGTAGGCCGTGATATACACCCAGTGAATGTTAGTTTTCTTTATTATTATTATCTCAGTTTTATTCTTCTTAATAGGAAGCTATCTAAAAATCAGAGATAGCCTGTAATTTATACACTTAGAGGTGGGAGGCTTGCTGGAGTCTGGAAGTACAAGACCAGCCTCAGCAACACAGCAAGACCTCATTTCTACAAAGAATAAAGATCAGAGATAATACTACATCTTTAATTTTATTATGGTGTCCAATACACAGTCAATAAATGTATTGAATATCAATGCCATCATTAGTAGGCCACCATTTTATTGTTGTTGAAGATGGGATATACCCACTAAGGTAAGAATTTTGCACACATTATCAGAAGAATCCTACATGTGGACACCATTGTCCTCATTTTACAGATGAGAATCTGGAGGCTCAGAAGGTTAAGTAAAAGTCTGGCCTGGCAGCGTCGGAATTCCAGTTCGCATCTGCCTATTTCCAAAGTAGGTACTCTTTCCAATTGTCCATTCTGCTTCCTATGAACTTATGATTCATTTAAACTTGTGAAGTGAATTCAAATAAGTCAAATATGTGTGACTAACTCATGGGTTTCTATTGATGGATCTCTTTTCTGATTCAGCTGTTCAGTGTAATTAACAAGTCTATTAGTCTTTCCATAATTTTCTTTTTGTTTTTGAGATAGAGTCTCACTTGTCCAGGCTGGAGTACAGAGGCATGATCTTGGCTCACTGCAACCTCTGCCTACTGGGTTCAAGTGATTCTCCTTCCTCAGCCTCCCAAGTAGCTGGGACTATAGGCACACACCACCACACCCGGCTAATTTTTATATGTTTAGTAGAGATGTGGTTTTACCATGTTGGCCAGGCTGGACTCAAACTCCTGGCCTCAGGTGATCTGCCCTTCTAGGCCTCCCAAAGTCCTGGGATTATAGGCATGAGCCACCACGCCCACCAGACTTTCCATAATTTTATCTTTTCAGGTTTCCTTTATCTTTCCCATAGCTAATAGCCCCTTTCAGTTTGCAAAGTTGGGTATGGAGAATACTTGTGACTTTAAATCCAGAAAGCCAAGGCGACCCAAGTTTGGGAGACAGGAAACCCTGGTTCTGGCTCTCACACTGGTTCTCTGTGACTTTGCTCCACCTTGTGGTAGCTCTTTTCTAGCTATAAAACAAGAAAGACTGCACTTGGCCCCAGAAAACCTGCCTCTCTCCTGCCACACTCCCTTTCTTTAGGGTCAGGTGAGAAATTTGGAGTGCCTGATGGTTGGGACCCCTGCTACATACTAATGTACTCTGTTATCTAGCGTGGTCCTTTTTAGACCACCTCCAAGTTTCCATATGTAGAAGTTAATTTACCTCTTGACCATATGCCCTGACATTAGTGAGAGTATGCATGGGAGTCCCTTCAGCCATAAAATAAATCATGTGCCCTACTGCAACATCACTTTGGCCCAGTGGTAAATAATTAAAATTATTTTCTAAAAATTAACACAAATTTTAAAGAGTCAATGCCAAATTCACGCAGGTTTTTTGTTTGTAGGTTTTTGTTTTTTTTTTTCTTGAGACAGGATCTCACTTTATCACCCAGGCTGGAGTACACAGCGGCACAATCACCTCCCGGGTCCAGGCAATCTTCCTGCCTCAGCCTCCCAAGGAACTGGGACTACAAGTATTCACCACCACAGCTGGCTAATTTCTGTATTTTTTTGACAGAGACCAGATTTCACATTGCCCAGGCTGGTCTTGAACTCCCAAGTTCAAGCAATCCACCTGCCTCAGCCTCCCAAAGTGCGAGATTACAGGCATGAGCCACCAGGCCTGGCTAGCTGTGCGGTATTAGCCTTTAAGAATTTCATGTCTGATCATCCTGGCCAACATAGTAAAACCCCGTCTCTACTAAAAACACAAAAATTAGCTGAGTGTGGTGGCTCACGCCTGTAGTCCCAGCTACTTGGGAGGCTGAGGCAGGAGAATCACTTGAACCCAGCAGGCAGAAGTTTCAGTGAGCCAAGATCGAGCCATGCACTCCAGCCTGGTGACAGAGGGAAACTCTGTCTCAAAAAAAAAAAAAAAAAAAAAAAAAAGTCATGTCTGAAATGAGCCATTCTGCTACTTCTCTTAACATAAAGGATACACTCTCCCCTACCAGTATCCTAGGTTTTATTTCTGGATCCAGCCAGAGCTTCAGAATGCAGATTGCTCTGCACACCTGTCTTATATTGTCTTGATTCTGTAACCCTTTGGCTTCTCAAATTATTTGCAGTATTGCTTTCAGGGGATTGCCTTTTGGTATCATTTCCTGGGACAACGTGTTATCAAATATGACCTTACCATTGATCACATACATCAGAATCACTTTGGGAAACTGTGTCATATTTGGACACATGAGACCTACTTTACACTTTTTAAAGTGACCCTTCTCAACTTTGATGTGCATACAAATCACCTGGGGATCTTGTTAAAATGCAGTTCTGATTTCTTCTGGAATGAGGCTTAAGATCCTGCTTTTCTCAAAACTTCCTAGGCCATGTCAATAACGATGTCATAAAGATCACATGTGGAAGAGCAAGGAAAAAGGGTCTGAATTTTGGGTGCCTGGGAAGTTCTCATGTGATTCTTATGCATGATAATCTTTGCTCAAGGCTAAAGGATGTTAAAAGAATATCCTTATAAAAGATTTGCTACATTTACTCAAGTAACACTGAGGACGTTGTCAACACTTTCGTTTCCATTTAATGTGTCCCTGAGAAATTGGATGATTTTCTCGAAGATGATGATGATGATGATTTTATCTGTGAGATAGAGGTAATTACCCTAACAGGTTGTGGTAGACACTAAATGCAAAGTATATATAAAGCACTTAGCACTAAGTCTGGCAGAAATAAATGTTAGTTGTTGTCATTGTCACTGGTATTACTTTGATGTAGAATGAAAAGGTCTAAATTTATAGTAGAATCATTGCAGTTGTCGAGGACCTTGTAGCTTATTTATCTGTCCTATTTACCTTCTTGTTGGAACTTTCTATGTTAGTTGAGGATTTCTTTGATTTTAATGGGCTTGTTTTGTAGCTTATTATTAGCTTACTGTACATCCACACTTTATTATACAGTACCTCAAATCTTTTATAGAATGATTTGTATAGTCTATTCAATTCAAATCAGCAGATATTTATTATCTATTAAGTTGAACCACATAACGTTGCTGATATTTTCTCATTTTTGACATAAAAATGGCAATATCATATTATTCAACCCAGCAGCATGAGCCTTACACTTTGTGATTGGTGTGAACAAAATCCAGCAATAAAAAAAGCCACTTCTGAATAGATTTGCGCAGGGTTCAACTGCACAAACCTAGGGAAATCCCATTCATTCATAGGTTGGATTAGTCCAGTGTAGTTTGCCAGCTAGTCAATCAAGAAATAATAATTATTGTTTTAAAAGAAACTTGGCCCATAATTTAACAGCAGCTTGTCTAAATGGACCATCTAAATGGACCGTATAAATATCCATTTTTCCTCTTTTGGCAGCAGAATAGTAAAGACAAGCTGTCAAATGATCTTGCCAATTCCGTTCTGATGCACTTTCTCTGGCAGGAAAGAGGATAGAATGAAACAATAAAGGTGAGTTTTGATGAGGCCCTAAAAAGATTGTTGCAGGAGAGTCTGATGACAGACAGGAGGAAACAGAAAGGACAGGAAAGAAAGAGGTAAAGAAATGGAAAGTCACAACAGAGAAAAGGCAAAAGAGAGCAATTAAATGAATGATTATTCAAAAATGTTCAATTGTATAATTCCCCTCCTCCTAAAAAAACTTGTCTCTGATTTTCAAGAAAACTATTTAAAGCTAAAATGAATCAGGGCTTTAAACTCTTTTGTTTGAATGAAGATGCTCTATAATATTTTTAGCCATCTGCTCAAAATCACCTGTTTCCACTTTGCACAAATCATTATTAAAACAGAATTTGCTTTGTTTAATCTCATATTAATAACTTCTAAACACCCACACATAACAGCCTTCTCATCAAAGCTACTATTTTCTGCTTTTGAAATTCTACTACAGCTTCCCATGTGGATCTGCACAATATAAGCAGAATATGAATATTCAATGAACCCATTCTGATGGAAGTATTAAATCCCATCTCTTATACAAAAAAAAAAAAAAAAACACACACACACAAGATTGTACTATTACTCAGAGGAAAATAGCCAAAGTTAGACAAGAAATGGCAGTTGTAATTCAGTTGTCAGAGTTAGAGATAAATTGGTATATAAAGCAAGCTGTAACAAAAGATTTATTATACCAAGAAATACATGTATCTCTCTAATGCTTATATTTTAGGAAATAAATGACAGACTCCCTCTTTTCTTGCCATTATACTTTGGCAGCAGACATTTTGAGGCTGCCTAATTCTGTCACCTCTTCTACAGAGAAAGTCTGTGGAGTTATTCCTCATTGTACACACAGATCTGCTGTGTTGAGTGTGCAAGGGAAATCTAGCTTTGGTAGAGTCCTATTTAAATGTAACCGACATTTGTTGTTTGAAAGAATCTCATGGTATCGTTTTTTGTAAAGAAAAGAACATTTTTGGAAAACAATTATCACCTGTCCTAGATTTTTGGTATAAATTTGAATTTTTATGAAGTAGGTCTTTCTTAAAGTAGCTGTTCTCAAACCAATCAGAACCAATGCTTTCTTAAATGAAAAAAAGGAATAAATTATTGCATTTTTAAGTTTACAGAAAAATTGGGCAGAAAGTACAAGAGAGTTCCTATAAACTTGCTCACCCTGCCATTTCCCCTATTATAAACATCTTGTGTTTGTGTGATACATTTGTTACTTGACAAATCAATATTGATACATGATTGTTAACTGAAGCCCATAGTTTACATTAGGGTTCACTCTTTGTGTTGTGCATTCCATGGGTTTTGACAAATGTATAATGACATGTATCCACTAAAACAGTATCATACAGAGGAGTTTCACTGCCCTACTTTTATAGAATTTGAAATCCCCCTTTTTTTTGAGATGGAATTGCACTGTTGTTGCCCAGGCTGGAGTGCAATGGAATGATCTTAGCTCACTGCAACCTCCGCCTCCCTCCTGGGTTCAAGCAATTCTCCTGCCTCACCTTCCCAAGTAGCTGGGAGTACAGGTATCTGCCACCACACCCAGCTAATTTTTTAAGTTTTTTGTATTTTTAGTAGAGATGGGGTTTCACTATGTTGGTCAGGCTGGTCTTGAACTCCTGACATCAGGTGATCTGCCCGCCTGGGCCTCCCAAAGTGCTGGAATTACAGGCATAAGCCACCACGCCCAGCCTGAAATCCCTTTTTATAATAAAAATTTTGTAACACCCCATATACTATTCCAAAAGAAAATTTATAGAAAATAAAATGAGACGTGCATGGTGGCTCACACCTGTAACCCTAGCACTTTGGGAGGCCAAAGCAAGAAGATCACTTGAGGCCAGGAGTTCAAGACCAGCCTGGGCAACATAGAGAAACCCGTGTCTCTAAAAAAAAAAAAAATTAAAAAACGAAACAAAACAAAAAAGCTGGTTGGGCATGGTGACATGTGCCAATAGTCTCAACTACTTGGGAGGCTGAGGTAGGAGGATTGTGTGAGCTCAGGAGTTCAAGACTGCAGTGAGCTAATATTGCACCATTGCACTCCAGCCTGGGTGACAGAGTGTGACCCTGTCTCTTAAAAAAAAAAAAAAGGCAAGAAAAAATAAAATGTATCTGCCTTGTAGTTTTCTTCATAAAGTCAATATAATATTTGACTATAATATGGAGACATTAAAAGAAAGTGAATCATGATTAAATGATAGATATTTTAGTAAATACTCAGATCTAATTGCAATAGAAAACTTAATGAAGCAGTCAGAGGCTTGCACCTACTTATAATTAATAAATGTAGATAGAAGAGAAGTAGAACAGGCATAGTGGCTCCCACCTGTAATCCTAGCACTTTGGGAGGCCCAGGCAAGCAGATCACTTGAGCCCAGGAGTTTAAGACCAGCTTGGACAACACAGTGAAAACCCTTCTCTACAAAAAATCAAAAATTAGCCAGTGTAGTGGTGTTTGCCTGAAGTCCTAGCTACACCAGACACCGGAGGCTGAGGCAGGAGGATTGCCTGAGACCAGGAGCAACACAGTGACACCCTGTCTCCAAAAAAAAAAAAAAAAAAAGAAAGAAAAGAAAAAAAGAACATGCAGGAGAGAGAGACATAATCAGACCAGAATATCCTCTAAAAAAAGAGAGAGAAAGAAGTAATAAGACCAGAATATACTCTATACAAGATTTACAAGGTAGGCCAGGCATGATGGCTCATATCTGTAATCCCAACACATTAGGAGGCTAAGGCAGGCAGATCCCTTAACCTCAGGCATTTGAGAGCAGTCTGGGCAACATAGTGAAGCCCTGTCTCTACCAAAAATACAAAAATTAGCTGGGCATGGTGGTGGGTGTCTGTTGTCCCAGGTTCTCAGGAGGCTGAGGTGGGAGGATCACTTGAGCCCAGGAAGTAGAGGTTGCAGTGAGCTGAGATTGCACCACTGCATTCTAGCCTGGGCAACAGAGTGAGATCCTGTCTCAAAAAAATAAAAAACAAAAAACAAGGCAATAAAAGAGGTATGCATGAATGCTTAGATGATTTAAATCAATATTTCATAAACATGAACACCTGGTGGGATAATTTAACATTGAACCCATCCACTAAATGCTAATATCCTTCCTTCCTAAAATATTGAGACAAACCAAAAGACCCCCTTACTTGTTCAAAAAAGAAGCAATTCAGCTTCCTTTGGCCACTAAGAAGCAATTACATTTCTACTGAAAACCACACTATTGAAAGTCTAGTGCAACTATAGAGACTAGTGTCACCATTGTCTCCTTCAGGTTTTTTACCTCAACAATTTTTTCTGTCCTGGCCCATCATCTGAATATTATTCTTTTTCCTTTCTTTTCATTCTTTCTTTTCTTTTCTTTTCCTTCCTTCCTTCCTTCTTTCTTTTCTTTCTTTCTTTTTTCTTTCTTTCTTTCTTCCTTTCTTTCTTTTTTTTTCTTTCTTTCTTTTTTTCTTTCTTTCTTTCTTTTTTTTCTTTCTTTTTTTTAAATTGTACTTTAGGTTCTGGGGTACATGTGCAGATCATGCAGGATTGCTGCATAAGTACACACATGGCAAGGTGGTTTGCTGCCTCCATCCCCTCTTCATCTACATCTGGCATTTCTCCCCATGTTATACCTCCCCAACTTCCCCATATCCTGCTGTTCCTCCCTTAGCCCCCCACCGAACAGACCCCAGTGTGTGATGCTTTCCTCCTGTGTTCATGTGTTCTCATTGTTCGACACTTGCCTATGAGCGAGAACATGTGGTATTTGATTTTCTGTTCCTGCGTCAATTTGCTGAGAATGATGGTTTCCAGATTTATCCATGTCCCTACAAAGAACATGAACTCATCCTTTTTTATGGCTACATAGTATTCCATGGTGTATAGGTGCCACATTTTCTTTGTCCAGTCTATCATTGATGGGCATTTGGGTTGGTTCCAAGTCTTTGCTATTGTAAACAGTGCTGCAATGAACATACGTGTGCATGTCTTTATGACAGAATGATTTATAATCCTTTGGATATATACCCGGTAATGGGATTGCCAGGTCAAATGATATTTCTATTTCTAGATCCTTGAGGAATCGCTACACTGTTGTCCACAATGGTTGAACTAATTTACACTCCCACCAACAGTGTAAAAGTGTTCCTATTTCTCCACATCCTCTCCAGCATCTGTTGTCTCCTGATTTTTTAATGATCGCCATTCTAACTGGTGTAAGATGGTATCTCAATGTGGTTTTGATTTGCATTTCTCTGATGATCAGTGATGATGAGCATTTTTTCATATGTTTATTGGCCTCATAAATGTCTTCTTTTGAAAAAATGTCTGTTCATATCTTTCACCCACTTTTGAATGGGCTTGTTTGTTTCTTGTAAATCTGCTTTAGTTCTTTGTAGATTCTGGATATTAGGCCTTTGTCAGATGGGTAGATTGCAAAATTTTTTTCCCATTCTGTTGGTTGCCGGTTCACTCTAATGATTGTTTCTTTTGCTGTGCAGAAATTCTTAAGTTTAATTAGATCCCTTGTGTCTATTTTGGCTTTTGTTGTCATTGCTTTTGGTGTTTTAGTCATGAAGTCCTTGCCTATGCCTATGCCCTGAATGATTTTACCTAGGTTTTCGTCCAGGATTTTTATGGTGTTAGGTTTTATGTTTAAATGTTTAATCCATCTGGAGTTAATTTCAGTGTAGGGTGTAAGGAAGGGGTCCAGTTTCAGCTTTCTGCAGATGGCTAGCCAGTTTTCCCAACACCATTTATTAAACAGGGAATCCTTTCCCCATTGCTTGTTTTTGTCAGGTTTGTCAAAGATCAGATGGTTGTAGATGTGTGACATTTCCTCCGTGGCCTCTGTTCTGTTCCATTGGTCTATATCTCTGTTTTAGTAACAGTACTATGCTGTTTTGATTACAGTAGCCTTATAGTATAGTTTGAAATCAGGTAGTGTGATGCCTCCATCTTTGTTCTTTTTGCTTTGGATTGCCTTGGCTATGTGGGCTCTCTTTTGGTTCCATATGAAGTTTAAAGTGTTTTTTTCCAATTCTGTGAAGAAAATCAATGGTAGTTTGATTGGGATAGCACTGAATCTATAAATTACTTTGAGCAATATGGTGGCCATTTTCATGATATTGATTCTTCCTGATCATGAGCATGGAGTGTTTTTCCATCTGTTTGTGTCCTCTCTTATTTCCTTGAGCAGTGGTTTGCAGTTTCCTTGAAGGGATCCTTCGTATCCTTTGTTAGTTGTATTCCTAGTTGTATTCCTAATAAAATTATTCTCTTTGTGGCAATTGTGAATGGGAGTTCACTCATGATTTGGCTCTCTGTCTGTTATTGGTATATAGGAATGCTTGTGATTTTTGCACATTGATTTTGTATGCTGGAACTTTGCTGAAGTTGCTTATCAGTTCAAGGAGATTTTGGGCTGAGACAATGGGGTCTTCTAAATATATAATCATGTCGCCTGCAAATAGAGACAATTTGACCTCCTCTTTTCCTAATTGAATACCCTTTATTTCTTTTTCTTGCCTGATTGCTCTGGTTAGAACTTCCAGTACTATATTGAATATGAATGGTGAGAGAGGGCATTGTTGTCTAGTGCCAGTTTTCAAAGCGAATGCTTCCAGTTTTTGCCCATTCAGTATAATATTGGCTGTGGGTTTCTTGTAAATGGCTTTTTTTTTTTTTTTTTTTTTTGAGACGGAGTCTAGCTCTGTCGCCAGGCTGGAGTGCAGTGGCGCAAACTCGGCTCACTGCAACTTCTGCTTCCCGGGTTCAAGCGATTCTTACGCCTCAGCCTCCCGAGTAGCTGGGACCACAAGCATGTGCCACCATGCCTGGCTATTTTTTGTATTTTTAGTAGAGACAGGTTTTCACCATGTTGGCCAGGATGGTCTCGATCTTTTGACCTCGTGATCTGCCCACCTCGGCCTCCCAAAGTGCTGGGATTACAGGCGTGAGCCACCGCGCCTGGCTGTAAATAGCTTTTATTATTTTGAGATATGTTCCATCAATACATAGTTTATTGAGAGTTTTTGGCATAAAGGACTTTTATTTTGTCAAAAGCCTTCTCTGCATTTATTGAGATGATCATATGGTTTTTGTCTTTGGTTCTGTTTATGTGATGGTTTACGTTTATAAGATTTGCATATGTTGAACCAGCCTTGCATTCTCTGGATAAAGTCTACTTGTTCATGGTGGATAAGCTTTTTGATGCATTTGCTTTGCCAGTATTTTATTGAAGATTTTTGCATCGATGTTCATCATGCATATTGGCTCAAACTGATGTGCTGGCTGTGAAACCCTCAAGTGAGAGGGCTTCAGCCTGCTGGGCTTTGTGGGGGAGGGCCCCCCCATCTTATTGCCTGTCTCCCTGCTTTTAACACCCCTTCTCTCCAGGGGACCAGTAGCTCTGTCCTGCAGGCTTCCCCAGCCTGCCAAGGCATCCACCTAGATCTGTGCCAACAATCTGCGGCACCAACCAGGGCTGCTATTCAGCTCTGCGCAGGTAACTCGGGTGCTTTTCAGCCCAGTGAAGATCTCCTGGTCTATGGGTTGCAGAGACTTTGGGTGAAGCACAGTATCTGCACTGGTGTGCCAGAGGGGGGAAGCCCCTGATGCTCCAGTCAAATGCACTTCCCGGGTGTGCATTTGACACAAACCAACAGTGCCCCGCCCCATCTTGGTTTGTCCTCTTTTGGCTATGCCCACTGTCCAACCAGTCCCATTGAAATTAACCTGGTACCTCATTTGGAGATGCGGAGATTACTTGCTTTCTGCGTCTCTCTCATGCGCTGAAGCTGTTTCTATTTGGTCATCTTGGCAGAATCCCAATATTTTAGCATTTTTGGCTTGACTATGTAGAGTAAAAATAACTTTTATTACAGCCATTAGCAGAAAAGTCAGCATAGGCTGAGCTTAACATTTGCCAAATAGGTCTAGATATCAGGTAAGCTCTATTTAATAACACTGTGAAATACAGGTTTATTATTGCATGGATGACGGGAGCATATTGGTATTTTCTAATTATGAATATAGAATTCTAAAACATTAGTGAGCAGAATTTCTTAAGAGATGTCACTGAAAGAAGTTTGGTAAAAAAATTTTTTGTTAACAAGAATGCTTGACAAATAGAATATTTTCTTTAGTATGTTTTTAAACAAGCTTGTCCAACTCACGCCCCGTGAGCCATATTGGCAGGATGGGTTTGAATGTGGCCCAATACAAATTCATAAACTTTCTTAAAATATTATAAGATTGACCGCTGAGACTGTGTCCACCCTGCGAGCACAGAGCCTTGCCCTTGCCATTCCGCCGCCCATCCACACCCGCCGCCAGCTCACCATGGATGATGATATCGCTGCACTTGTTGTCGACAACAGCTCCCGCATGTGCAAGGCCAGCTTCGTGGGCGACGATGCTCCCCGGGCCATCTTCCCTTCCATCTTGGGGCACCCCAGGCACCAGGGCGTGATGGTGAGCATGGGTCAGAAGGACTCCTACGTGGGTGATGAGGCCCAGAGCAAGAGAGGCATCCTGACCCTGAAGTACCCCATTGAGCACGGCATTGTCACCAACTAGGATGACATGGAGAAGATCTGGCACCACACTTTCTACGAGCTGCATGTGGCTCCTGAGGAGCACCCCGTGCTGCTTACTGAGGCACCCCTGAACCCCAAGGCCAACTGCGAGAAGATGACCTAGATCATGTTTGAGACCTTCAGCACCCCAGCCATGTATGTGGCCATCCAGGCTGTGCTTTCCTTGTACGCCTCTGGCCGTACCACTGGCATTGTGATGGACTCCACTAACGGGGTCACCCACATTGTGCGCATCTATGAGGGGTATGCCCTCCCCCACACCATCCTGCGTCTGGACCTGGCTGGCCGGGACCTGACTGACTACCTCATGAAGATCCTCAACGAGCGCGGCTACAGCTTCACCACTACGGCTGAGTGGGAAATCGTGCGTGACATCAAGGAGAAGCTGTGCTATGTTGCCCTGGACTTCAAGCAGGAGATGGCCACGGTGGCCTCCAGCTCCTCCCTGGAGAAGAGCTATGAGCTGCCCAATGGTCAGGTCATCACCATCGGCAACGAGTGGTTCTGTTGCCCTGAGGCGCTCTTCTAACCTTCTTTCCTGGGCATGGAATCTTGTGGCATCCACGAAACTACTTTCAACTCCATCATGAAGTATGATGTGGACATCCGCAAAGACCTGTATGCCAACACAGTGCTGTCTGGCGGTACCACCATGTACCCTGGCATCGCTGACAGGATGCAGAAGGAGATCACTGCCCTGGCACCTAGCACGATGAAGAACAAGATCATTGCTCCTTCCAAGCACAAGTACTCCATGTGGATCGGTGGCTCCAACCTGGCCTTGCTGTCCACCTTCCAGCAGTTGTGGATCAGCAAGCAGGAGTACGATGAGTCTGGCCCCTCCATCATCCACCGCAAATGCTTCTACATGGACTGTGACTTAGTTGCGTTACACCCTTTCTTGATAAAACCTAACTTGTGCAGAAAACAAGATGAGATTGGCATGGCTTTATTTTATTTATTTATTTATTTATTTATTTATTTTGCTTGACTCAGGATTTAAAAACTGGAACAGTGAAGGTGACAGCAGTCGGTTGGAGCGAGCATCTCCCAGAGTTCTACAATGTGGCTGAGGACTTGGTTGTGTACATTGTTTTTTTCTTGAAAGTCATTCCAAATATCGTGAGATGCATTGTTACAGGAAGTCCCTTGCCCTCCCAAAAGCCACCCCACTTCTCTCTAAGGAAAATGGCCCAGTCCTCTCCCGAGTCCACACAAGGGAGGTAACAGCATTGCTTTTGTTGTAAATTATGTAATGAAAAATTTTTAAAATTTCGCCTTAATACTTTTTAAATTTTGTTTTATTTTGAAAGATTTTAGACTCTGTGGCTACCCCTTTTTTGTCCCTCAGCTTGAGATGTATGAAGGCTTTTGGTCTCCCTGGGAGTGGGTGGAGGCAGCCAGGGCTTACCTGTACACTGACTTGAGACCAGTTGAATAAAGTGCACACGTTAAATATATATATATATATATATATATATATATATATATATACATATAATAAGATTTTTTTTTACAATTTTTTTTCTGCTTGTCAGCCATTGTCAGTGTTAAGTGTATTTTACATGTGGCCCAAGACAACTCTTCTTTTTCCGATGTGACCCAGAGAAGCCAAAAGATTGGATACCTTTTTTGCTAATGTGACACTGTCTCATGCTCATTATTCTGGATATCAGTGATCATTGAATAGTTCTCTAGAAGATGTAGGAGATGGAACCAATTGTGATAGTCATCCTAGTCTTTTACCTCTTACCCATTCTTGTTACTTCTTGTATTATCGTAAAATTTTTCTCTTCCAAAAGAGTGACTGTATGAAGCATATCTGCCCTCTCGTGTAAGTACTGTATTTAACGGAGCTGTTACTCATATAGACCGCTAGATGGCAGGATGAGCTCCCGCGCAGTCTGAGAGCAGGTTCTTCATTTGTAGATATTTAAGTTTCTACCAGATTCCATACAGCTGAGATGGCACTGGAGCGACAATGGTAGTCAAGGTAGATACAGTTTACCTTCATGGGGAGATAGATCATTCATGATAAAAATGAAAACATTAAATAAATCCAATGAAAAACACAGGTTCTTGAGAGCAAATATGTGTGATCTGAAAATCAGATCCACTTAAAACTTGATGAGTACACAAACTACAAGTTTGATTGAAAAGATAATTACCATATCGATCTAACCATCCATCCATCCATCCATCCATTTATTTATTTATTGAGATTGAGTCTCACTCTATTTATTTATTTATTTAGATTGCGTCTCACTCTATCGCCCTGGCTGGAGTGCAGTGGTGCAATCTTGGCTCACTGCAACTTCTGCCTCCCAGGTTCAAGCGGTTTGTGATTCAGCCTCCTGAGTAGCTGGGATTACAGACGCCCACTGCCATATCTGGCTAATTTTTCTATTTTTAGTAGAGACGGGGTTTCATTATGTTGGCCAGGCTGGTCTTGAACTCCTGACCTCAAGTGATCCGCCCGCCTTGGCTACCCAAAGTGTTGTGATTACAGACTTCAACCACTGAGACTGGACCCCCATTTAATGTATAGCCTTTGTTAAAATTATATCAGAATTCTGGCTGAGTGATATTTAGAGTCCTTGTTCTTGCTTTGTACTTGGGATACTGCCTTGTTACTGATGCGGCTTTGATGAGTGGAGGAACACCAGATTTTTGTTTTGAGTTGAATTAGATAAAACAACCTCCATGTAGTGATCTGTGTGGGAGGCCATGCTGTTAGGCACATGTTGGAGCAAGGGCAAATGGCAACGGTGGGAATCACGGGAATCACAAAGTTGGGTGGACCCAGTTTTTAAGGGCTTGCATTTACATCTTTTTTTTTTTTTTTTTTTTTTTTTTTTAAGTTGGGGTTTCATCATGATGGCCAGGCTGGTCTTGAACTCCTGACCTCAGATGATCCACCCACCTCGGCCTCCCAAAGTGCTAGGATTACAGGCGTGAGCCACTGTGCCCTGCAGAGCCAGAGCTTTTATGCTAGACAAGAAATGTTTTTGGAGCTGTAAAAAACATTCCAAGGACCCCTTTTCCTTTCTATTTGCCTAAAATAATTTCTTAATAACTCCTACTACATTATCAAAGCGGAGCAAAATGGTATATCTTTTTCCTTAAAAAATCCTATCTATTAAAAATCTCTGTTTTTCAGGCTAAGTCCCTAGTTGTGAAAGTTCTTTGTAGGGCCAGTTTTTTTTTTTTTCTTCTTAATTTTAATTTCTCTCATTTGAGAATGTTATAGTCCTCACTGGGTGGCATCATTCACCAGTTTGTGAAAGTGCATTCCTCTCCCATCTTTGCTTTCTTTGGAGTTTAAGAAATTGTGGGAAACTAAGACTGTTCTAGACTGTACACCACACAGTTTATGTTATGATCTATTGTCACCTTTGCAGCCTCAAATTCCATTTTTAGCTAAGACTGGGGGTTTTAAATAACTGGTCACGATTGAAATTCAAACAATTCTAGGTATTTCTGACTACGAAAATCTAAGATCTTTGCAGAGCAAGCCTATCTGATGCTTTTTAAATATTTTTTATTTTTGAGACAGCCCCTCAGTCTGTCGCCCAGGCTGGAGTGCAGTGGCATGATCATGGCTTACTGCAACCTTTACCTCCTGGGTTCAAGCAATCCTTCCTCCTCAGCCTTGACAGTTAGCTAGGACTACAGGTGTGAACCACCACACCTGACTAATTATTTTTACTTTTTTTTTTTTCAGAGATGGGGTCTCAGGCTGTTGCCCAGGCTGGTCTGAAACTGCCAGGCTTAAGTGATTCCCCTGCACTGGCTCCCAGAGTGTTGGGTTGACAGGCATGAGCCACCACTCCCAGCCTGATGCTTTTGAAACATATAGTATTTAATAGTTTCTGGGGCATTCTTTTGTGAACATTAGCCAAAACTTCTTAAAACCACTCCCAATTGCATTTTTTAGGGTTCCCTAGGACAGGAGTTGGCAAACTTTCTGCAAAGAGCCAGATAGTTAAATATTTGGGCTCTGCAGGGCCTTGTTTTCTGTGACAGCTACTCAGCCCCGCTCTTGTAATACAGGAGCATCCATAGACAACAAGTAAACACATGGGCATGGCTGTGCTCAATCAAACTTTATTTATACAAATAGACTGGTGATGGGCCATAGGTGCAGACCCCTACCACGGAGTATGTTTTCTGAGACTTAATGTTTCTTGTGGTGTACCCCCTTATTCTAAAATTAGTGAACTAACGATTTGTGTTAGTTGAAGTATTTGGTTTGTTGGGTTGTGTTGTTAGAGATGTTAATTGTATCCTAACTTGCCTCGTGATTCTAACGAGAATGTCAGCAGAGCCCTTTTTAGGAGTTAGAGCTGATGCTTATGAATATTGTATTTACTACTCTTTCCTAACATGACTCTACAGAAGTCTTTTGACATCAGAGGCTGTAAAAGAATATACTTTGTTTCTGTTATTAGAACTGAGGTAGATATGGAAGTCATTTAATCTAAACTCCTTTTCTAGATGAAGTAGCTATAGCCTTTAGAAGCTAAATGATATGGGCTGGGCACGGTCGCCCATGACTGTAATCCCAGTACTTTGGGAGGCTGATGTGGTGGATCACTAGAGGTCAGGAGTTCAAGACCAGCCCGGCCAACATGGTGAAACCTCATCTCCACTAAAAATATAAAAATTAGTTTGGTGTGGTGGTGGATGCCCGTAATCACAGCTACTTGGGAGGCTGAGGCAGGAGGATCGCTTGAACCCCGAAGGTGGAAGTCGCAGTGAGCCTGGTTTGCACCACTGCATTCCAGCTTGGGCAACAGAGTAAGGCTCTGTCTTTTAAAAAAAAAAAAAAAAAAAGTTAAATGATGCGTGTAAGTGTTAAATTAGCTACTTAGTGGCAAGTGTAGAATAAGTCATATCCTGACTGCCAGATTTTTTCCAGCTGTAGTCTTCTGCTTCATATGTGCTCCTACCCTTAGCCGCTGACAGCAAATAGGGCCTGAAGGTCTTATTGGATCTTACTTATTTATTTATTAGGTATTGTCTTATTTATTGAAGTCCTGAAATGAGGAATCAGATGAGCAGCTACAGACTTTTAAAAAAATTGTCTAAAGGCTCTTTAAAAGGAAATCTCAAAATTTATTAAAAATCATATGTATCTATGACTTGAGACATTTTTCTAAGGAAAAAACCCCATAAGTATCATAAGTGTTGTGTCTTGTTACTTGCATTCTACTAATGTGGACGTATAAAGATGAGTAAGACAGGTCTTAGCTCAAAAGTATATATAATTCAGTGAGAAACATGCCTGCAAAATTGTGTTTTGCATAATTTATGTGTGAGACTATGTAATTCAGTATTACACAAGTAGTAAGGATAATTAACGGTGGAAGAGCCTTTTCAGTTATGGTACTGACAAACGCTTAGTCAAAAAATAATGAATATGATTTTGAAACTGTGAAATTATTCTAGCTGGGGAGAAGTGTGGAAGTTGAAATGCCAAAATTAGTTGAGGAAGGTGGTGGATCGCTGGAGGCTACGAGTTCAAGACCAGCCTGGACAACATGACAAGACCCCAATCTAAAAATAAAGTAAAAATAAAAGAAAAAGGCAGCGTGGGCCAGTGAGGCCTGTGGGTGCCTGCATCCCCCAGATCCCCACTTCGTCTTCCAGCTCCCCAGCGTTTCCCAGCTCCCCCCACAGCCAGCTCTGCAGTGGTCCGCTCCAGCTGCCCCTGTGGGTTCAGGTTCCAGACAGAAGGCTGCCTGTTCTCTGCCCTTTGTTGTGGCCCCCACAGGCCCTGGTTACTGCGGCGACCACCAGAGCAGCCTTGGCACTGTGGAGGAGCCCCAGGCTACCCCTGAGCCATACTTGAGGCTGGTTCTGGAGGTGCTACACAGGGTTGTGGCAGCACTGCGTCAAAGTATGGGAGCAGATTCTAATTCTTATGGTTTTCCATGGGAATGGGTGATATGGGCAGCTATGTTTGGATTTTTTGCTGTTCTCTTTTTTTTGTGGAGAGGTTTTAGATCAGTTAGGAGTCAGCTTTATGTGCGAAGGGAGAAAAAGCTTGCTGAAACGCTGTCTAGACTAATTGAGGAAAAATGTCAACTACTTGAAAAACTGAGCATTATTCAAAAAGAGTATGAAGGCCATGAAGTGGAGTCATCTTTAAAGGATGCCAGCTTTGAGAAGGAGGCAACAGAGGCACAAAGCTTGGAGGCAACCTGTGAAAAGCTGAGCAGGTCCAATGTGGAACTTGAGGAAGAAATACTATGTCTAGTAAGAGAGTTAAAAGAAGAGAAATCGAAACAGTCTGAACAAAATGAACTGATGGTGGATATTTCAAAACAGATACAGTGTCTAGAAGATGAGTCAAAATCCCTCAAATCACAAGTCGCTGAAGCCAAAATGACCTTCAATACTTTCTTTCCAATGAATGAAGAACCACTGAAGATAGCAATAAAAGATGCTTTGGATGAAAATTCTCAACTTCAGGAAAGCCAGAGACAGCTTTTGCAAGAAGTTGAAGCGTGGAAAGAACACGTGAGTGAACTTAATAAACAGAAAATAACATTGGAAGACTCCAAAGTGCACACAGAACAAGTTCTCAGTGATAAAGACAATCACATCAAGACTCTGACTGAACACTTGCTGAAGATGAATGATTGGGCAGCTATGCTAGGAGAAGACAGAACGGATGAAGACAACGTGGAGTTAGAACTGAACAGTGAATCAGAAAATGGTGTGTACTTAAATCATCCTCCAAATGGAGCTTTGAAGAAACTGATTCATGCTGCTGAGTTCAATGCTTCTTTCAAAAGCTTAGAAGAAGAAAGAACCCAAATTTATATTCAGTTATCTGAAGTTGATAAAATGAAGGAAGAACTTACAGAACGTATTAAAAATCTTGAGACTGAACAAGCATCTTTGTAGTCAGAAAACACACATTTTGAAAGTGAGAATCAGAAGCTTCAACAGAAACTTAAAGTAATGACTGAATTATATCAAGAAAATGAAATGAAACTCTATGGGAAATTAACAACAGAGGAAAATTGCCAGTTAGAGACAGAAGAGAAACTTTCTAAGGTAGACAAAAGGATCAGCCATGCCACCGCAAAGCTGGAGACCTATAGAAAGAGAACCAACGATCTTGAAGAAGAATTGGAGAGAACGATGCATTATTATCTAAAGCGCATTATTTCCTATGAGAACAAAGCGCATGATAACTGGTTTGCAGCTCAAACTGCTGAAAGACATCTCCATGATTTAAGGAAAGAAAATGCTCACAGCAGACAAAAATTAGCTGAACTAGAGTTTAAATTTGAACTTTTTGAAAAAAATCTGCATTCATTGGATGTTCCAAAAGCACCATTTCACAGAGAGTCTTCCCTATATGGCCCCTCACCATTGGGTCAGCCTTCATCTGAAACAAGAGCTTTTCTGTCTCCAACTTCATTGGAAGGTCCACCCAGAGTCTCACCTTTGCTTCCAAGGAGAGAAGGAAGAGGCTCAAAAGGCCCAGGCAATCCTCTGGACCATCAGATTACCAGTGAAAGAGGAGACTCAAGCTCTGATATGTTAACGATTCTCACAGGGGTCCTTCTGACACTGGGCCCCTGTCACCTCTATGGGAAAAGGGAGCTTCTGGAGATGATTTTCCACCAAGGGATTTCCCAGGTCCACCACATGCTCCATTTGCAAGTATGCTTGTTTTTAAAAAAATTTTTTTTAAAGTTCAATATGTGTTTTGTTAATCAGAGATATTAATTTTACTATCTGTTCATGAAGTAACACAGTGGAGGAAAAACTTTTCTAGCATTCTGTGAGTGTACCATTACTCTTCTGAAGTGGGAAGGCAGGCAGCCATAAGTGGAATGTAATGAGGTTTCACATTGATTCATCTTGATAATATAGAATTATTTCTGTATTTTGGTTGTCAAGAAAATAATTGACTTTTTGCAGGTCTTATAAAACTAAAATTCTTTATTTCTTATTTGGTAGCAATTTGTTATTCTAGCAGTTAGTTAAAATAATTAAAATTTATATTCTAGGATTAGAATTACGGGCTATGATATTTTTTAAAGTCTTTTTCATAAGTAGTTCTGATGTAGTCCTACTTATTTAAAACTTAAAATGCATTTATTATGTTTGAACTAATTGTTGGATTTACTGAATTCTTTTAAAGCTTCACATAAGAAAAAAAGGAATAATATATTGGTTTTATATTCATACTTTACTGTTTTGAACTATAGGTTTCTGCAGAAGAAATATGTGGTTAGCAAATACTAAGTTTGCCTATGAACATCTCATCTAGACATTCCTTCCCTTGTTTCTCCTCTCTTTTTAAAGCTTAAAGTGAATTAAAATTAATTTTGTTTGGGGGAATTTTAAGGTGGTCTTTGATATAACTGGAGATGTTTTAGTGTAATATCAAATCAGAATCGGGAATCACTGATACGAATTTTAAGTTTGGTGAAAATTATACTACATGAAAATGTTCTTTGAGAAGGACTCTGATAATGAAAGAAAAAATATTATTTTTACAGTAAGTTCTATATATTTTGACATAGTTCCTCTTTTTTAAAAGAGGTATTAAGATAGGACAAAAATTACATTAAAAATTAATGATTTTCCTTTAATCACCTGTATTTGAAGAGATACATTTTTCTCAATGTTGTAAAAATTAGTTTGTTAGATCAAATAACTATTCTGGTGTCAATTTTCAAATAAAAGAATAGGTAATGGAAGTTGTAAACCTAATGATTTATTAGGGCACAGTGCAGGTTCTCAAAGTTATAAAACATCTTTCACCAATCTCTTTGAACAGTGAGAAATGTGTATTCACTGAGGAGTTTTCCTCCTCACCTTCCCCAAGACCTGGATTTTTCCTCCCACCTCCACTCCAGAAGTGAGTCCTTCAGGGCTGATTCCACCTTCAAATGAGCCTGCTACTGAACATCCAGGACCACAGCAAGAAACTTCACAATATTTTTTGCTCTCTTAAAAAATGATTTTGACTGATATCATTTTCAATTTAAAGTAACTGCTGTTACTGTATAACTGTTACTTATATTTGCTTTACTTACACTTTTGCTAAAATGGAAGCTTAATGGCATTATAATTCCAGGCTAGTATTTTATAAATAAAGATGATTTAGCCTGTAATCCCAGCTACTCAGGAGGCTGAGGCAGGAGAATTGCCTGAACCCAGGAGGCTGAGGTTGCGGTGAGCCGAGATCGCGCCATTGCACTCCAGCCTGGGTAACAAGAGCGAAACTCCGTCTGAAAAAAAAAAAAAAAAAAAACAACAACAGATTTAAATATAAATCTTATGAGTAAATGATTTTCATTTTCTTTTATTCTAGATAGTATATTTTAATTTGATTAATCCACCATTATATAAACAATAGTGAGAGTTTTATATATGTAATCTTGCAGATAGGGAAGCTTTGAATTCTAAAGGCTGTGTCTTTATGCCAAGAACTGTATTTATTGTGGTTGTAGACAAATGTGAAAGTAACTTTATGCTGAATTAAATAAGTTTTAGTTGATTTAAAGACTTGTTTGGCATTGATAACAATAAAATCAGCTAATTTTTCTATTAAAAACCCTAATGTGAACTATGAGTTTAGCTGATAATAATGTACCAGCATTGGTCCATCAGTTGTAACAGATACGCCGCACTAATGCCAGATATTAATAATGGGGGAAACTGTGTCTGTGGGTGGGGCAGGAAAAGGGTATATGGGAACTCTATACTTTCTGCTCGCTTTTTCTGCAAACCTCAAATGCTCTAAAAATTCATTTAAAAAAATGAGATGAAAGAAGAAAAAGTAAATGAAAAAAATTCCAAGGAAATAAAAGTAGAAGAAAATATAAATTAATGTATAATTTCAGAAAAAACTTGGTAGGACTATATCAAAAAACATGAATCAAGAAGGAAAAGACTAATACACCACTAGAACAATGAGCAAAAGATATCAATAGATTTTTTTTAAAGAACAGTAAATATTCGATTCGACTATGAGATAAATGTTCAATCACATTAACACTAAAACTTAAAATATGAGATTTCATTTTTCTCTATGAAATTGGCAAAAATTTTTAAAAGAGATAATAGTAATCACGAGGGGCCAAACAGGTCCTTTCACATATGACCAGTGAGGACTGTAAATTGGGATGACCTTTGGTCAGTAAAAGATTTTCCAGAACTTGGAAGGTAAAATATGATTGCACAATTCGTTTTTATGTCAGGGCATTGCATAACTAGCCCATCTAAGGTGAATTGAATCCTGACTTCTTATTATTGATTTGCACATTTTGCAACTGTAAATTCAGATGTTACCTTGGTAAAATGTTAATATTTTTGTCCAATAGAGAGATAATTTCTGTCCTGCACAAATATGACTTCTGCTCTGTAAAGAAGATAGCACCAAAAGTTATGGTTTATCACCCTGTAGGACATTAATCAGATGTATATCTAATTTAGCAATAAATTTTTAATGATTTTACTATTATTTTTCTTAGATATGTATGTATGTAAGTATATATTATGTATATGTATATTCTGTAGTATATATACATAATATACATACCATATGTGTATATATATCATATACATTGTGGGATATACATATATGTAATATATGTAATATATGTAATATATATGTACATATGTAATATATGTAATATATGTATATCCCATACATATATGTACACAATATGTATATTGTGTATACATATATACAAAATATATGTATATATAGTGTATATATTATAGATTTATACATAATACATGCACATAATATATGCCTCTATAGATATATGTACATAATATATACACACAGATTCATATGTAATACATATAGGTGCATAATATATGTATATACTTATTCATATTATATGTATATACATATATTGACAGATATGCATAATATATATATACATATAGATAGATATACATTGCTTTTGTGTGTGTGTTTGTGTGTGTGTGTGTGTGTGTGTGTGTACACACACATAATTTCTCATGTCTTTCTTTGAACTGGCTTTGTTCTCCTCCTGGTTTCCTCATTAATGAGTTAAAAACTTGACCTGCACTTACTCTATATTTATATGAGAATACTTTTTAACATTTAAAAATTATACATTTGACCTTTTAGAGGAGTAAACTTGACCAAATATGTTAAGTCTTAAAAATGTACATGCTTTTTAACCTCGCAATTGCATGTCTAAAAATCTTTCCTAAGGAGGTACTGAGGTACTCAAAGATGGAGCTCTGAGAATGTTTATAGATGTGCTGTGTATAACAATGAAATATCAGAAACAAATGTACAACACTAGGGCACTGATTAATACCTACGTGTGTTTGTGTTTGTTTTGGAGTTTCGGTTTTTGTTTTGTTTTGTTTTGTTTTGTTTTGACGTAATCTCATTCTATCACCCAAGCTGGAGTGCAGTGCTGTGATCATGGCTCACTGCAACTTCAAACTCTTGGGCTCAAGCAATCCTCCTGCCCCAGCCTCCTGAGTAGCTGGGACTATAGGTGTGTGCCACCATGCCCCACCCCTAAATATGTTTTAAGAACGGTTGTTTCCAGGCACATAAAATTTGTAATTTTAAAAGTTTTCTTTTATGTTGTTCATATTTTCTTGTGACATTTTGAAAAGAAAAAAGTTTGAAAGTCACAAAGTCTGATTCTACTGTTTTCATTCTGGTTGCTATCTATTGAGGGGCTTAGCCCCTGACTATAGTTTTTCCCTCTGTCCCAATTGCTGCTGCTATCTTAGGGAATTCAGAGCCCTTACACAGAACTGATCCAACACCCTGGCTTTTACGTTCCTGAATTTCCCATTTCCAGTGATCTTTACCTCCACTGCACTTTTGTAATTCACTCTAAGACATTTTGATCCTGTTTTCATTCAGAATTAGTCATTGGTCCTCTCTAACACTTTTGGGCTTTTTTCTCTGCTTTGCTTTTAGATGAAAATGCTTTCGTTGTTTTTCCCATTTAAAAAAGAATGCATGTTTACTGGAAAAACTTTTCAGAAAATACAGAAAGATTTAAAAAAGAAAATTAGGCCGGGCGCGGTGGCTCAAGCCTGTAATCCCAGCACTTTGGGAGGCCGAGGCGGGTGGATCACGAGGTCAAGAGATCGAGACCATCCTGGTCAACACGGTGAATCCCCGTCTCTACTAAAAATACAAAAAATTATCTGGGCATGGTGGTGTGTGCCTGTAATCCCAGCTACTCAGGAGGCTGAGGCAGGAGAATTGCCTGAACCCAGGAAGCGGAGGTTGCGGTGAGCCGAGATCGTACCATTGCACTCCAGCCTGGGTAACATGAGTGAAACTCCGTCTCAAAAAAAAAAAATAAATAAAAAATAAAAAAATAAAAAAAAATTAAAACATTGCAGCTTGTGGATTAGCACTCAGCATGTTGGTCACCTTAGTCTTATTTCGTCATCCAGGTTGGAGTGCAGTGGTACCATCTTGACTCACAGCAACCTCCACCTCTTGGGTTCAAGCAATTCTCATTTCTCACCCAGGTGCCACCACGCCTGGCTAACTTTTGTATTTTAGTAGAGACCGGGTTTCGCCATGTTGGTTAAGCTGGTCTCAAACTCCTGACTTCAGGTGATCTGCCTGCCTTAGCCTCCCAAAGTGCTGGAATTACAGACGTAAGCCACTGCACCCAGCCCGAATTTTTCTTAAAAGACCTCAGAATTTGATGTATGTCTTATTCCATATGCTGTGGGTCAGCATTTTCCATAGTGAGAAACCTTCATCTTATGGGATATAAGATGATCTGTTGGAGTTTGGAAAGACAATATTGCAATGTCTATGTTCTTTATTTAATTTCTACTTTTGAGTATGTTGTATTTTGTAAAGAAAGCATTACCACAGTAGTACCTAGATGTAGTTTATAATAATAAGTATGCAGATATTGAGATTGCATGTTCAAAAATTTTTACTGATGGGGTTATGATAAAAAATAGTTTGCAAATCCCTTTCTATAAGTACACTCAGATACAGAGTAGCAGACACAACTTGTCTTTTACTTTGGCCATATCTTTTTTTTTTTTTTTTTTTTTTTTTGAGATGGAGTCTCCCTCTGTTGCCCAGGCTGGAATACAGTGGTGTTATCTCAGCTCACTGCAAACTTCCTCTCCCAGGTTCAAGCGATTCTCCTGCCTGAGCCTCCTGAGTGGCTGGGATTACAGGTGTGTGCCACCTCGCCCAGCTAATTTTTGAATTTTTAGTAGAGACAGGTTTTCACCATGTTGGTCAGTCTGGTCTTGAACTCCTGACCTTGTGATCCACCCGCCTTGGCTTTCCAAAGTGCTGAGATTACAGGTGTGAGCCACCGTGCCCAGCTGACTTTGACCGTATATTACATCCTTTCAGATTCCTGAGGTGCCAGCAGTAATTCTTGTTTTGTTTTGTTTTATTTTGTTTTCGAGAGGGAGTCTCACTCTGTTGCCCAAGCTGGAGTGCAGTGGCACGACGTCAGCTCACTGCACCCTCCGCCTCCCAGGTTCAAGCCATTCTCCTGTCTCAGCTTCCTGTGTACCTGGGATTACAGGTGCCCACCACCATGCCCGGCCAAATGTTTTGTAATTTTACTAGAGACGGGGTTTTACCATGTTGGCTAGGCTGGTCTTGAATTCCTGGTCTCAAGTGATCTGCTCGCTTCAGCCTCCCAAAGTGCTGGGATTACAGGTGTAATGTGCCTGACCTCCAGCAGTGACTCTTGTTATTTTGGATGAGGTACATTTGTGACAGACATGAGGGCCCTTCATGACTGATCTTCGTAACAATCCAGCCACCACTCCTCCTTGTATTGGCTCCTGCCCTACTCAACTCTCACTGCTCCCCACTATGTGTCTTGTACCCCCCAGTCACCTTCACAGTTTTGCAGGGACCGTGCCTCTGCTTCAAACTGTCAGGGAGGAAAAAATTTTCCTGTACGCTCTTAGGTTCATTCTCCAGAGGTGTGTGAGTTAAACTAATAAAATACAGATTCGCTGGAGGAAGAAAAGTGTCATACATAATAGCTAACCGAAGAAGTAGTTCACTCCCTCATGGTTAGAGTTAGAGGTTTATTTGCCTAACTTAGTAGGAAAAAGGGAATGTGGAGAAGAGTCTTCTCTGGGAAGAACCAATACGTTTCTTTCGGAAAGACAAATGGGATTTTAGGTGAGCAAATGGGAAATAAGAAAGTTGTGATGATGTTTGTTTTTGCAGGTGCAAGTGGTCTTTCCACATCCCTCACAGCCATGAAAATCCTCTGGAGAAGAGATTTATAGTAGCCCCCTTTCCCAGAAATTGCCACTTTGATTCAGATAAGAAAAGCTCTGAGAGGCTTCTTTCTGCAACCTTTGACTTTCAACTGTCTTCAGCATAAAGTAATCTTCATAGCAACTCTGGAGCTCCAAGTGGTTCCCCGCAGAACACACACACACACACCCCACATGCATGCAAACATACACTATACCCACCCTACCGGCATTGTTTTGCCTGGCTAACATCTTTTCAACCTTTATTTATTTATTTATTCATTTATGCGACAGGGTCTTGTTCTGTCACCCGAGCTGAGGTGTAGTGGCTCTAAGAAGGCCCACTGCAGCCTCGACCTCCTGCCTCAAGCAATCCTCTCACCTCAGCCTCCTGACTAGCTGGACCCATACACACATGCCACATGCCTGACTATTTTTTTTTCTATTTTCTCCTAGGCTCCAAGCCATCCACCTGCCTTGGCCTCCTTAAGTGTCGGGATTACAGGCGTGAGCCACTGCATCCAGCCTTTTCAACCTTTAAAACAGCTGTAGCATCATCCTGGGAAACTTTCCCTTCACACCCTTCTCAAGGCCACATCGAGTCCCCTTCCAATGTCTCCCCAGTACCTCAGGAATCATTTGGTCAGAGCATTCAGTACACTGTGTTCTTGTTATTCATTTCTGGTCTTACTTCTGACCTATAAATTGATGAAGCATGCTTGAGTACTGTTTCTGCCATATGGTGGGTGCTCCATAAATGTCTATTGAAAACATGAATGCGCTAGATGCAGTGGCTTGCACAAGTAATCCTAGGACTTTGGGAGGCTGAGGCAGGCAGATCTGAGGTCAGGAGTTTGAGACCAGTCTGGCCAACATGATGAAATCCCTTCTCTACTAAAAAATACAAATATTTGGCCAGTTGTGGTGGCATACACCTGTAATCCCAGCTACTCAGGTGGCTTGAACCTGGGAAGTGGAGGTTGCAGTGAGCTGAGATGGCACCACTGTACTCCTGCCTGGGTGACAGAGTGAGATTCTGTCTCAAAAAAAGAAACGAAAAAGAGAAAGAAAGAAGGGAGAGAGAGGAAAGAAAACATGTATGAATGGTTATATTGTTTGAATATTTGTTCCCGCCCAAATCTCATATTGAATTATAATCCCCAATGCTGGAGGTGGGGCCTGGTAGGAGATGTTTGGGTCGTGGGGCAGATCCCTCATGGCTTGGTGCTATGTTTGTAATGGTGAGTTCTTGCAGGATCTATCATTTAAAACTATGTGGTGCCTCCCCTCCTCTCTCTCTTACTCTCCCTCTCTCTCTCTCACCCCTCTCCATCTCTCCTGCTTTCCTCCTTTCCCCATGTGATGTGCCTAGTCCCCTTTCACCTTCTGCCATGATTGTAAGCTTCCTGAGGCTTCCCTAGAAGCTAAGCAGATGCCAGCACCATGCTCCCTGTAAAGCCTGCAGAACTGTGAGGTGATTAAAACTCTTTTCTCTATAAATCATCCCGTTTCGGGTTTTTTTTTTTTTAATAGCACTGCAAGAATGGCCTAATACAATGATAATATTATTTTGGCAAACTGCATAATTTGAATATGGAACTCTTTTCAGAGGACATTCCTTGTACTTGAAAACGTGGCTTGATTAGTTTTTTTTTTTAATTTTTAAGAATTGTGGAATTGTAAATACATATAAAATTTACCATTGTCAATTTATCATTGTCAAGACCAGTGTCAGGAAGCATTTTCTACATGTTTTCTTCTAGGAGTTTTGTGTTTCAGATCTTACACTTAAGTCTCTAGTCCATTTTGATTTAATTTTTGTGGGTGGTGTAAGATGGGGTAGACAGATTCTGCCAGTGCTGTTGTTGTGTGTAGGAAAAAGGACAGACTTTTGGTGCTTCCAGCTCTGCCATCTTCTCAGAGTCCTTCCCTTAATTAAGTTTGTTGAGGTTAACACAGCAAAATGAAGAACAATGAACCAAAGTAAAGAGCCATGGCACGCAGGATGAAAGTAAGATGGATTGCATCTACTGAAGTGCCTTTAGCTGAAGTCTGTGAGAGTAGGAGCTGTGAAATTCTAGGCAAGTGTGGTATAGAGAAAGAGCCCTCACTGGGAAGCAGAAGATTTGAGCTTCGCTTCCCGCTCTGTCACTTTCACTCTTTGACCCTTTGTTTTCTTGCCTATGGAATGAGGAAAGAATACGTAATTTATGAGCTATAGACAGAGAGAATGTATTTGAAATGACATTGTAAACTTCAGAGCGCTGTACAGAGTGTGAAGTGATTTGCGAATACAGCACAGGAGAATCTGATTCAACCAGAGACGGTGGAAGCATTTCATGTGAAGATGCTTGGGGAGACATCAAGCCCTTCAATAGTCCACTTTCTTGCGATGCACTCTTCCTTTATTTTTTCTTTTTATTTCAATAGGTTTTTGGGGAATAACTGGTGTTTGGTTATATAGATAAGTTCTTTAGTGATAATTTCTGAGATTTTGGTCACCTATCAGCTGAGCAGTGTGCATTGTACCCAGTGTGTAGTCTTTTATCCCTTACCTGCCTCCCACCATTTCCCCTGAATCCCCAAAGTCCATTGTCTCCTTCTTATGCCTTTGCGTCCTCATAGCTTGGCTCCCACTTATGAATGAGAGTATATGATGTTTGGTTTTCCGTTCCTGAGTCACTTCACTTAGAATAATGGTCTCCAATTCTATCCAGGTTGCTGCAAATGCCATTATTCTGCTCCTTTTTATGGCTGAGTAGTATTCTAAGCACTGTAGAAAGGCCAATCAGAGAGCCATTCTGGTGGAGGAGCTTCTCAGGGGCCCTGGAATCATGCCACTTCAGCAGTTACTTGATCTACATCCTCATGCTTCACTGTGATCTCAGGTACTAATCCACAGCTTGTGGCTATGCCTCTACACAGTACACAAATGGAACTGGAAACCCCAGTTTCACCCAGACAGCTTGCCTGCTCTGGGTTTAGGCAACCCACCAAAAATTTGCAGCAAACCAAACCAGTGATTCCAATTTAAATTGAAAGAGTGCATTCCCAATTCCCAATTGCAAAAATATAGAACCAGCCCAAATGACCAGCAATCAATGAGTGGATAAAGAAAATGTGATATGCGTGTGTGTGCACACGTGTGCACACACACACACACAGACACACCATGGAATACTACTCAGCAGTAAAAAGGAGTGAAATAATGGTATTTGCAGCAACTTGGATAGAATTGGAGACCATTATTCTAGATGACTCAGGAAAGGAAAATCAATCTCTTTGGTAGGATCCAACATCCTACTTGGAACAAGAAATCTTGCACTGTTATCTAAATACATTTTCTTATTTTTGTTTTTTAGAGACAGGGTCTTACTCTGTCACTCTGGCTGGCGTAGCAACACAACCATAGCTCACTGCAGCCGGGAACTGCCGGACTCAAGCAATCCTTCTGCCTCAGCCTCCCAAGCAGGTGGGCCTACAGGTGTGCGTCACCACCTCCAGCCTATAATTCTTAACCAAGGCTCCACAAGAATCTGTCTTTTCCTTCCCAGAACAACACAAATCATAAGAACAATGAAGATTCATGTAGATGTATGGATGTGTACCTGTGTAATTCCAAGTAGTTTATATACATTGACCCATTTAATCTTCATTACAGCCCCGGGAGTTTGGTGTTGCCTTTGTCACCACATTTCATGGAGGAAGACATAAAGTATGGAATGTGACAAGTCTTTCCAAAGAACATAGAGCTAGTAGGTAGCAAAGCTGGAACCAGAACCAGCTCTTGAGTCTAATACCTAACTCACTATGTTGTTGGCTATATAATTGTGAGAATGGGGCAGAATATGTAACTGTTTGTTAATTCCCTGTGAACAGTTGGTCTGTGCTTCCCCATGCCCCTTCTTATTTAAAAAACTGTGTTAGCTTGCTTTTTAATGTTTCCATTATAGAATGAAGGGAACTAAACCTTTCCCTCTGGGCTCCCCATGATTAGATTGTAATTAGATGTCACCATTAGCCCACAAAGTCTTCTCTGAAGGAAAGAAAAAAATAGGCCAGAACATTTCCCTTCCTGTGCAATGCCCAACAGTTTGCTCTCTTTTTAGTGGTTACCCACTTGCGTCGCAGAGGCTCAGTGGCAGGTACAGGACAGTCCCTCTCTCATCTGCCCCCAAAGACCCCATGAGTGGAGCCAGTCCTGAGCCCTGGGCCATTTGGATCACTGTAGGCAGAAGACAGGAGCAGAGCAGAAAATAGTCAGGATTTTGGGTACTCCTGTTTCAAGAAGTAAAGGGAGGTTCAAACCTTTTGTCTGATCTGTGCATTTGTGTGTCTCTTAATGTCTATTTACTTGCAATTAAAAAGAAATCGAAGTCCAGTCTGGCTCAGAGTGGAAAGGTGGCCCTAAGTGTGCCAGATCCTGAAATACTCAAATTAAGGCATGAGAGGTTCTTGCTAAAATAAAGGTGTCATTATGGGCTGGGCGCGATGGTGCATGACTGTAGTCCCAGCACTTTGGGAGGCTGAGGCAGGTGGATCACCTGAGGTCAAGAGTTAGCGACCAGCCTGAGTAACATGGTGAAACCCGATCGCTACTAAATACAAAAAAAAATTAGCTGGCCATGGTGTTGCATGCCTGTAATCCAAGTTATTTGGGAGACTGAGGCAGGAGAATTGCTTGTCCCTAAAAGGCGGAGGTTTCAGTGAGCTGAGATTGCACTATTGCACTCCAGCCTAGGCAACAAGAGTGAAACTCCGTCTCAAAAAAAAGAAAAAAATGGGTGTCATTACATGGGAGCAAGATACTAAGCCATAACGGCTATTTATAGGTATTAGGGCTTAGCTGTAATTCATTTATCATAGTGCAAATTCTTCTAGGTGAGGATGGATGAGGGGCAGCATCCTTTGCCTGAAGAGCAGCTGGGGGTAGACTCTTGGCTTGGTGTTTGCCAGGCACTGGCAGTGCCACTGCTTCGACCCACAGAGAAGACATGTACACGGGACTGGAGGAGGCGCTGTCAGCCTTCTCATCCTGCAAGGGCTTAGGTTGGCCTGTCTAGAAGTCATTTTGTCTAAAATAAATTAAAGGAAATAATGTACATGTAACTCTTTGGAAATTGAGATAAGACAGTATAGATAAATCTATAACAACATAAAAGGGAGATTCTGATATAGACACACACCCAAACATTGGAAATTTGATTTAGACAGAATTAAAATTTTATTCTCTCTCACAAATGTGATGTTTTAAAAATGTGGGCTTAGGATGACAGTGCATACTTGAGAAACTTATATAAGGAGACAAAGAGGTGCTTATTCTAATAAGATCTAAGACGAGGGCAGTCAGAAAAACCATCTGTCTGCTTGGCGTTTTTCTTGAGAGGCAACATTGTTGATCCTGTGTTTGGTTTTGGGTCTTTGGTTTGTCTGGCTTGCTCTTATACCAGAAGAATTGGTGACAGTGTATCTTAGCTATTGATTGCTGTGCAATCCTGACAGTCAAACAGAGCTGCCTGCAAACTTGGAGCTGGAGGGTCGAGAAGACAAAAGAGGAATTTTCTTTTTTCACTTACAACATTGCCAAATTTTCCCATTTTCTTAGAATTGAATCTATTACTTAGAGAGAAAATGAAGAGATTTTTAAGAGAAGCAAGATGGGGAATAAAAGGAGTAGGAGTTGGGGGAATTTGAATGGGGATCTATAATTTTAAAAAATTATTTATTTATTTATTTATTTATTCATTCATTTATTCTTTTTGAGACCGAGTATCTTCAAGGAGCTTACAGTCAAGTGCAGGAGATAATCTATGAACAAGGAAACCAATTCAAATAAGCTTTATAGGGTTCTGTGATGGAGAATTAGGAAGCCTTAGATAGGATAGTTGCTGAAGGCCTTTGGGAGGAAATGACATTTGAGCTGAGACCAGAGCATGGAGTGATGACTGGGTGGGGGCTCAGTGGATGGTGGCATCTGAGGCAGAGGGAATGGTGTACACAAAAGCTGAGATGTTGAAAACACTTCACAAATAGATGAAGGTCTACATTTGACTAGGGTCTTGCTTTTGGCATTAACCAAGAAACAGGACTTCAAGAACACTAAAACCTTAGTGACAAATAGAAACCTTTCCGACTTCCGGGAAATTCAGCTAGCTCATCAGAAAATTCAGGTGCCAGGCCAGGTGCGGTGGCTCACGTCTGTAATCCCAGCACTTTGGGAGGCAGAGGCTGGTGGACAGCTTGAGCCCAGGAGTTTGAGACCAGCCTGGGCAACATGGTGAGATCCTGTCTCTACAAAAAATACAAAAATTAGCTGGGCATGGTGGTGCACATCTGTAGTCTCAGCTACTCAGGAGGCTAAGGTGGGAGGATCACTTGAGGCTGGGAGGTCGAGGGTATAGTGAGCCATAATTGCACCTCTGCACTCCAGCCTGGGTGTCAGCATGCCACTGCACTCAGCCGTCTTTGGATGATTTTTACTTATTTCTAAAATACAGTAGAGTTTAGCATCGATTCACTTTCTATTTTTCTTTTGCTTTTGACAAACGTAAGAAGTGAAAAATATTTTTTACCAAAAAATGTATAAAAGGAATGGCTTTCCATTCTTTGAATTCATTATGAATCAATTGTATGACAACCCTGTAATAGGATAACTTAATAGTCTGTCAACTGACAACCAACTTTAACCCCCAGTCAATAGAGTATCTATGTTCTCAACTCTGGCACTGGTACTTCCAGTTGCCTACTTTTTTGGCAGAGGTTTTTACACTGGTGGCCCAGGCACTGGAAGAAGATTCTGGATGGAGGGCAGTGCACCTTTGGCTGAAAGGTGACTGTGAAAAGCTCAGTGGTAAAGGTGAGCCTGAGCTTCCAGCACTGGCATGTGCTTTAGGCAAATGACTTTAGACAAGAGTGTATGTGGAAACTGAGAATCTGAAAATTGATTTCCTTAAAATTCTCTGTGATGACAACCACTGAGGTTCTTGTGGCCCAGCGTGAAGACCGCTGTCCAGAAAAGCTTCTGCTCATGAGTATCATGGTCAAGAACATTCTCAGCATCCCTGTTTGTACCAGCCCCAGACTAGAAACAAGCCAAATACCCCTTGTCAGGAGAGAGCAAAAATACATTTTAATCTTTTCACATAATGCAATTAAATACTGCAGTGAAAACAAATTAACGGCTGGGTGTGGGGGCTCATGTCTGTAATCTCAGCACTTTGGGAGGTCGAGGCAGGTGGATCACCTGAGGTCAGGAGTTCAAGACCAGCCTGGCCAATATGGTGAAACCCCGTCTCTACAAAAATACAAAAATTAGCCAGGTATGGTGGTGTCTGCCTGTAATCCAAGCTACTTGGGAGGCTGAAACAGGAGAATCGCTTGAACCTGGGAGGTGGAGGTTGCAGTGAGCTGAGATCACACCATTGCACTCCAGCCTGGGTGACAGAATGAGAGACTCTGTCTCCAAAAAAAGAAAAGAAAAGAAAAACAAACCAACTGTATACAATGATATGGTAACTCAACAAGATGAATCTTGGAAACATGATGTTGAGAAAAAACAAACAAAAAAAAACCAACTAACAAATCCCCCCCCAAAAAAAACAACAACCAACCACGCAAGTTACAAAAGACTATGACCTGACCTTCTCTGACCTTCATAGTATTTCCTGAAACCATCCTTAGAAAGCTCAAAAACATGGCCAATCGTGGTGGCTCACGCCCGTAATTCTAGCACTTTGGGAGGCCAAGGTGGGCAGATCTATCATAAAATACAAAATCTATGATAAAATACAAAAAATTAACCAGGTATGATGGTGCATACCTGTCATCCCAGCTACTTGGGAGGCTGAGGCAGGAGAATCGCTTGAACCCTGGAGGTGGGCATTGCAGTGAGTTGCGATTGTCCACCTGGACAGCAGAGCAATACTCTGTCTCCAACCACCCCCCGCAAAAAACAAAAAACAAAAAACAAAAAGAAAGCTCCAAAAATGTGAAATCAACAATATGTGCTTAGGCATTCATACATCAAAAAAAATTATTTTTTGAGATGGAGTTTCTCTCTTGTTTCCCAGGCTGGAATGCAATGGTGCAATCTCGGCTCGCTGAAACCTCCGCCTCGTGGGTTGAAGCGATTCTTTTGTCTCAGCCTCCCAAGTAGCTGGGATTAAAGGCACCTGCCACCACACCTGGCTAATTTTTTGTATTTAGTAGAGACGGGGTTTCACCATGTCGATCAGGCTGGTCTCGAACTCCTGACCTCAGGTGATCCACCCACATTGGCTTCCCAAAGTACTGGGACTATAGGCATGAGCCACCTTGCCCAGCCTAAAAAAAATTTTTTTAAGACAGCAAAATGATAAAATTCAGAATAGTGCTTACTTCTGAAAAGGGGACGCAAGTATCAGAAAAAGGAGAAACATACTGGCAGATGCAGTCTATGGTGTCCCGAAATATGCTACTCTGGCCTACGGATTACCTTGAGGTAGAGGCTCTTGGAAAAAGCAGGTGCTTGGAGGACACTCTCACCTCCCCTTTTTTTCCTGAAAGGAGATAAAAATCTCATATGAAAGATGCCCTCCTTACATCAGGAGGAAGGAAACATCACCAAGAGATGGGGAGTCTAGGCCAAGAGAAATCTACACAAACATGATGTTAAAGTAACCATCATCTTCCTTTTGTCTTCTCACATATGGTAGGTACTTTTCCACAATTGTCTCTCTTTGTTCGATCAAGAATGTAAGCACTTAGGTTTTGCTACTCCTTTGGGTTTTTATTTTTCTATGGGGATTCCCAAGTATGTATAAAAATCCATATGCATTTCTCCTGTAAATCTATGTCAATTCAATTCTAAGGTCCAGCCAGAAACAGTAAGAGGATGAAAATAAAGTTTTGCCTTCCCTATGCAAAAATTATTCATGGGGCGATTGGTTTGCAGATGATAATTATAGTTTCATGGATTGTAATTTAAATATATGTTACATATGTACTTACCTATATATGACCTGTATTTATCTTTGAATACAAATGAAGAAAATTCAAAAAAAGCAAAAGGAGAATACATGAAGTTAGACTTGATTTAAAAAGAGAAAGAAGTACAAAGGAGTAGATTTGACTTAATTTTCCTGTTTCTTTGTTCTCTAAGGCAAGAGTAAGTTAGGTTGATACATTCTTATCCCTTTATCTTTGTCATTTGTTTACTTATTTTGAGACAGTCTCACTCTGTCACCTAAGCTGGAGTGCAATGGTGCCATCTTGGCTCACTGCAACCTCCACCTCCCGGATTCAAGCGATTCTCCTGCCTTAGCCTCCTGAATAGCTGGGATTATAGGCTCCCGCCATCAAGCCCAGCTAATTTTTGTATTTTTAGTAGAGTTGGGGTTTTGCCATGTTGGCCAGGCTGGTCTCGAACTCCTGACCTCAGGTGATCCACCCGCCTTGGCCTCCCGAAGTGCTGGGATTACTTATAGGCATGAGCCACCATGCCTGGCCTAGTAACTTTTTTAATAGACGCTGTAGAAAACTAGGACAGGATTGATTTATAGGTTTAGTTTATTCATTTTCATTGCTATGTAGAATTCCACTGTATGTGTTCTTTGCCTATTACTTCTCAAAACTGTATTTGGGAGATTTAATCATGCTGCATGTGCCAGAGTTGTCCACAGTTTTATTAGTTTTCTGCTGAATGACTATACAACATTTTATTTCTCTATACTTATGTTGATGGACATTATGTTATTTCCATTTTTTTGTTATAAGCAATGTTATGAAAATTTTTGAATTTGTTTTCTTATGTACATGTGCAAGAATTTCTCATGGGGCTGGGCACAGTGGCTCACACCTGCAATCCCAGCACTTTGAGAGGCCAAGATGGGAGTATCACTTGAGCCCAGGAGTTCAAGGCCAGCCTGGGAAACATAGCGAGATCTCATCTCCACAAAAAATTAAAAAACTAACTGGGCATAGTGGCATGCGCCAGTAGTCTTAGCTATTCAGGAGCTTGAAGTGGAAAGATCACTTGAGCTCAGGAGGTCAACGCTGCAGTGGGTCTTGATCGTTCCACTGTACTCCAGCCTGGGCAACAGCACAAGACCCTGCCTCAAAAGAAACAAAAATATTTTCTTAATAGAGCAATGGGTTGATAACCCACTGGGATAATGAATCTAATGTGCAGCCAGGTTTTTAACTGAAGGGGAGTGGAATTGCTGGATTGTAGGAAGTATGCATCATTCACTTTATTATATGGACTAAATTGCTCTCCAAAGTGGTTCTAATAATTTAACCTCCTCTGGTAATACATAAAACTGTCCCTTTTCCTACAAATTCAAATTTGACTTTAAAATGTTTGCCAGTGTGATGAGTATAAAATGGCCTCTCCTTTTTATTCTAACGTGAATTTCCCTGATTACTAGAAAGGATGAATATGTTTACGTATGTTTATTGGCCATCTGCCTCTCCTGTTCCTTGAATTGTCTGGATAATGCAGAACAACATGAGACCCAACATGCAGGACAACACCAATATGAAAATGTACTGTACCCCCACAGGCCTTGATGGTTATTTAAATAGTATTTATTAAATTTAAGTAACTTTAAGTGAAATTTACATGAGGAACTCATGAATGTAGTATTTAATAAAATGTATCATGAATATATCACTTAATAAAATCTAAGTAGTAAACTTGTCTTTTCATATCAAGAAGAATTTAAAGTTATTGAAGCTCTGAGAAATTTTAACATGGCTCTTTTGACAAACACGTCCTACTTTTTCTATTTATTTATTTATTTATTTAAGATGGAGTCTCACTCTGTTGCCAGACTGGAGTGCAGTGGCGTGATCTCGGCTCACTGCAAACTCTGCCTCCTGGGTTCAAGAGATTCTTCTGTGTCAGCCTTCTGAATAGCTAGGATTACAGGTGCCCGCCACCATGCCTGGCTAAGTTGCATATTTTTAGTAGAGATGGAGTTTCACTACGTTGGCCAGGCTGGTCTCGAATTCCTGACATCAAGTGATCCTCCTGCCTTGGCCTTCCAAAGTGCTGGGATTGCAGGCGTGAGCCACTGCATATGGCCAACATGTCCTACTTTTTATGTTTCTGATTTAGCAATCAAAGTCAAGAACATGAACCCATTTTTCATTAAACAATGAACATATTTTAGATTCTAACCAGTTCATTTAAGAAGAATGAAAAGTGACAGGGCACAGTGGCTCACACCTGTAATCCCAGCACTTTGGGAGGCCGAGGTGGGTGGATCACCTGAAGTCAGGAGTTTGAGACCAGCCTGGCCAACATGGTGAAACCCTGTCTCTATTAAAAAAAGGAAAAAAGAAGAAGAAGAACGAAAATCTTCTAGCAACAAGGATATCATCCTGATAATGATTGAATGTTTAAAAGTATTTAATTCTTAGGTTAGAGGAAAGGACTTAGAAAATCACAGGTGGGTGGGTGTTCTGCTCAGTGCTTCTAAAGCTGCAGTGTGCGAGACAACCGCTCACTCCAAAGATCTGTTCACCCAAATGCTGATACTCTCCTTTCCCAGTTCCCTACTGTCCTCTGGCTCTTAAGTTGAGAAATATCAGAAGCAAAAAGTCAGAAATGATGCTATCTGTGATTTCACTGCTCCCTCTTTTGGACACAGACTGCACTTGCACGATGAGAGTCATCCACTTTCCATGGCATAATATAAGACTTCCGTTTCTGTATTTTGACTTTGTAATCAAAACTATCGAATGATATTTAGTATAGAATGACTTCGAATGAATATTTTTATGTATCTATATATTTAATCTAGACATACTATCTGCCATAGGTATATAAATATAGATAGGTAGATAGATGATAGAGATATGACTAGAGATTTAGATAGATACAGGTGATAGGCTTGTTTTTCTTCTCTGTTTTTTCTAAGTCTTTATGACATGGATCTTCCCTCCACAAAGTATTTTAAAATATTGTTATCAATTGGCAACTTACCCTTGACTTCATGTCTTTTTCTTAAATTCTGTTTCATACTTTTTAATCATAATATTTTTTAGTTTTCTGATGTGATATTTTTCCCCGAAAGGGAAATTGGCTTAGCACAAATCACTAACTTTATTTTATTATTATTATTGAGACAGACTTTTGCTCTGTAGCCCAGGCTGGAGTGCAGTGGCACAATCTTGGCTCACTGCAACCTCCACCTCCCCAGTTCAAGCGATTCTCCTGGCTCAGCCTCCTGGGTAGCTGGTATTACAGGCACGTGACACCACTCTCAGCTAATTTTTTGTATTTTTATTAGAAACAGGGTTTCGCCATGTTGGTCAGGCTGGTCTTGAACTCCTGACCTCAAATGATCTGCCTGCCTTGGCCTCCCGAAGTGCTGGGATTACAGGTGTGAGCCACTATTTTTGAGACAAGCTCTCGCTGTTTCAAAAGGCTGGAGTGTGGTGGTGCAATCACCACTCACTGCAGCCTTAACCTCTTGGGCTCAAGTGATCCTCCCACCTCAGCCTCCTGAGTACCTGGGACTGCAGGCGTGCACCACTATGCCCGGCTAATTTTTGTATTTTTCATTGAGATGGGGTTTCTCCATGTTGCCCAGGCTGGTCTCAGAATTCCTGAGACCAAGTGATCCACCCACCGTGACCTCCCAGGGTGTTGTGATTACAGGTGTGAGCCACCACGCCCGGCACCAACTTCATTATACCAGCCTGTATTTTCCTTTCCTTTCTATTCTTCCCTCTTTCCCTTTCTTCCTTTCCTCCTTTCTCCCCTTTTTGTAATCTTTTGTAACTACTGAAATGATCACAAATGATCACGTGTTCCTTGCTATAGTGCAAGGTATATTGGGATAACAGAATCTATGCGGTAGCTAATAGCCATATATAAGTCAGAGGGTCCCTCTATTACTTTTGTTATTCATTAAGTTGAGCGAAGGTTTTGTTGGCTTTACAATTAATTAGTTGATACATGCATATGATGCAAATTAATGCAGTATCAAATGTATACAGTGGGGGGAAAAGTCTGCTTTACTCATCAGCTTCCTGCCTAAGGGACAATCTCTGTTGCCTGTTCCTTAACACATGTATTTTAAAAGCGAAATCCTCTGCAGATGGTTAACAAAATGGAGTGGAATTTCAGGGTGATATTATGTTCCTCATTTAATGCAAAGAAAAAAGCATATGCACTAAAATACCCTTCTGGCATTTTCTTTTTCCTTCTTTTTTGAGATGGAGTCTTGCTCTGTCACCCAGGCTGGAGTGCAGTGACATGATCTCAGCTCACTGCAACCTCCGCCTCCTGTGTTCAACTGATTATCTTGCCTCAGTCTCCCAAATAGCTGGGATTACGGGCGTGTGCCACTGTATCCAGCTAAATTTTGTATTTTTATTTATCATTCTTTTCACTGTTTAAGGAATTTTTATTACAGCAAGAATTTTATAACCCAAATTACATTTCCTTGCTCAGTTATCAATTGTTACTTAAAACAGAATACACCATGGAATATTATGCAGCCATCAAAAAAGACGAGTTTGTGTCCTTTTAAGGACATGGATGATGGAAACCATCATTCTCAGCAAACTGACACAAGAACAGAAAATCAAACACCGCATGTTCTCACTCATAGGCAGGTGTTGAATAAAGAGAACACATGGACACAGGGAGCGGAACATCACACACTGGGGTCTGTTGGGGGGGAAATAGGGGAGGGACAGTGGGGGGTGGGGAGTTGGGGAGAGATAGCATGGGGAGAAATGCCAGATATCGGTAAAGGGGAGGAAGGCAGCAAATCACGCTGCCGTGTGTGTACCTATGGAACAATCTTGCATGTTCTTCACATGTACCCCAAAACCTAAAATGCAATTAAAAAAAAATTGCACAATTAAAGGAAAGAATGCTTTAAATTTTTGTACTTTACTGAAAATTCTTTTCCCCAGGGTCTATAAAACATTAATTTGTTTTTATATTTTACTATTTTGTGTGTGTGTGTGTGTTTAAATCAATAAGTAATCTAGGACTAGCATTGTGTTTGCTAGACCTGATATTTGCTAGGTACATAAGGTTCAAAGTTTCCTTTATTTATTTGCAATTTTTTCCATAATATTTACATTTTTTAATGTTTAGATATTTTTCTTCAGTGAAGCACAAGTCTCTTTTCATGGTCCCTGATCAATTTTAAACAGTTCGAACAGTGGTGGCACTGTTAACTGCGTTCTGGGCAGTCTCTTTAGCTTGGTGGGCTTGTAGTACAGCTAGAGCTTCATCAACCTTAAACAGAGTGACTCTGGAGACTCGAACATAGGAAGAAGTTCTGAACATCAGTCTCTGACAACATGCCAGTGATTTTACCAGCAAGAGTAGGGTGTATGGCTTGAACAAGAGGAAACAGCCGTTCACCCAACATTTGCTTTTGCTCTTGAGGGGGGGCAAATGCCAACATGGAAGCAATCAAAGGTTCCTGACCTTGTACATGAACAGCAGGCTGCTGCATTGTAAACTGTAGCTGTGCATGAAGATGTTGCTGAGGATTGCGAACTCCAGAATTAGCTGCAGCAGCTGCAGCTGCAGCTGCAGGACATGGACCCATTGTCCGTGTTGATGTGTTAGCAACATACTGTGCTGACATGACTTGTGGAACCTGTGAAGAAGCTGGTCTCATAGTACTACATGGTGGTCTAGAAGCAGCTGGGCCGATAGCACCTGGCATATTTTGGAATGGATGAGGTCTGGCACCCTGAGCATTCCAGTGTGGACTTGGTCTTAGTTGAGCAATTTGGCTAGGAGGAGAGTATGCAGCATGGTTCTGAGTCTGTGGGATAGCGGCCATGAAGTAACCTGAAAGTGGTGCTGGCTGGTAGGGGTTGATTACAGGGTTGGGCACAGCTTGTACACTTGCCATTCTCTGCATATACTGGTTAGTGAGGTGAGCCTGGCGCAATCCTTTGCGCTGAGCTAAAGTTACATACAATGGCTTCGTGGCCACAATTCTACCGTTCATTTCTGTAACTGCTTTAGTGGCTGCTTCTGGTGAGGAGAAACAAACAAAACCAACCCCTTTGCTGAGACCACTCTCCATCATAACCTTTGCACTAGTAATTGTACCAAATGGAGAAAACACTTTCTGGAGATGTTCATCATCAATACCATCATCAAGATTTTCCACATAAAGATTAACACCGTGGTATCTAGTGATCTTATCTTGCTTCACCTGTTCAAATTTGCACTTAAGTTCCATCTGCCGTTCCACTTTTTTCTGAGCTCGACCAACGTAAATTTGTTTTCCATTGAGGTCCTTTCCATTCATCTCATCCACAGCTTTCTGTGCATCCTCATGCCTTTCAAAGCTTACAAATCCAATTCCTTTGGATTTTCCACTTTCATCAGTCATTACTTTCACACTTAAGGGAGGCCCAAACTTGCCAAAGAGTTCCTTAAGGCGCTCATCATCCATGTCTTCTCCAAAATTCTTGATGTAAACATTGGTGAACTTTTTTGCCACAGCTCCAAGTTCAGCTTCTCGTTCTTTAAGAGACTTAAATCTTCCAATACATACTTTGCGATCATTTAGGAGGATTCCATTCATTTTTTCAATGGCTCTTTCAGCTGCTTCCTGTGCCTCAAAGTGTACAAATCCATAGTCCTTGGAACAATTTTCATCACAAACCACCTTACATGAAAGGATGTTACCAAAAGCAGAAAATGTATCATACAGTGCTTTATTATCAATGGATCTGTCCAGATTTTTAATGAATATGAAGCCCTCTCCACTTTTTCGAAGCGATGGATCATGCTGAGACCACAGGATACGTACTGGCTTGCCCTTTATAACATCAAAATTCATGGTGTTCACAGCACGCTCCGCGTCCGCCTGCTGCTGGAAGTTCACATACGCGTAGCCCAAGGAGTGGCAAGTGATCATGTCCCTGCAGACCCGGATGGAGAGGATGGGCCCGGCGGGGCTAAACTTCTCGTAGAGCATCGCCTCGGTCACGTCGGGGTGGAGGTCTCCCACGTAAAGCGAGGCCATGGGGTAGTGGGGGGACGCTGGAGCTCCACTCGGCACAGTTGGCCGCAGGGCCACAGGCCACGACCTTCCCGTCAGAGGAGGACAGCGAGTGCCAGGGCTGGAACCAGCGGATAGTGGAGTTGCGGCAAGCGCAAGCTCAGAGGGACAAAAATCAACCGGAATCGAAGGCTGCTCAACCGCCACAGAACGGTGTAGATCCGCTGCTGCTGGCTTCCGGCTTCCGGATCCCAGCTCCCGGCTTCCGGCTTCCGGCTCCCGGTTTCCGGTTTCCAGCTTCCAACTTCCAGTTCCCGGCGGGGAGCGAGGATGGAGGTGTTGGCTCCAGGTATCGGGAAGCACTCGGTCTCTTGAGTTCCTTCTTGGAGCTGCTTCGGGGTCGCGGGCGGCCGGGTCGGCCTCAGCCCCTTCACCGGGTTATTTTATAAAAGAGGAAGAGAAAAAATTCTCTGGCGTAGGAGACGCGGAGTTTTGCAAATTTTTTTTTGGCGGGCAGAGGTTTGAAAAGATTTTTTAAAAGACGTTTTTGGATTTTAAAAATAATAAATGTGTTTTCCGAGCCCAGAGCACACACTCCGCACTCTCAGCACTAACCGCGGGAGAGAAGGGGCTAATTTTTGTATTTTTAGTATGGACGGGGTTTCGCCTTATTGGCCAGGCTGGTCTGGAACTCCTGACCTTAGGTGATCCGCTCCGCCTGCTGGGATTACAGGTGTGAGCCACCACACCCACCTTTTCTCTTCTTTTTTCCGTTTTCTTTCTTCCTTTCCTTTCGGCTCTTTCTTCCTTTCCTTTCGGTTCTTTCTTTCCTTTCTCTCCCGTCCCCCGTCCCCCGTCTCCCTTTCCCCCTTCCCCCTTCCCCATTCCCCTTCCTCTTCCTCCTTTCCCTTCCTTTTTCAGAAACAGGGTCTTGCTTTGTTATCCCGGCTAGAGTGCAATGGGATGATCATAACTGACTGCAGCCTCCATCTCCTGGGCTCTGGCCATCCTTCCACCTCAGTGTGCCATGCAGCTAGGACTACAGAACTGTGCCACCACACCCAGCTAATTCTTCCTTTTTTTTTTTTTTTTTTGTAGCCACAGGGTCTTGCTATGTTGCTGCAGCTGGTCTGGTTAACTCCTGGCCTCAAACCGTCCTCCCACCTCAGCTTCTCAAAATGATGGGATTACATGTGTGAGCCACCATGCTTGGCCTTTGGCATTTTCTACTAATCCTTTCTGCACACACTTTGAGTGGTTCTCCAGGTGAGTAGATCTCCAACATCAGCGTCTCAGCATCACCTGGGAACTTGCTAGACCTGCAGTTCTTAGGAGTGCCCCAGACCTATTGAATCAGAAACTCTGGGGGTGGGGCCCAACTATCTATGTGGATTTTAGTTTGTTTGTTTTTGAGACAGGGACTCTTCTCTGTTTCCCAGGCTAGACTGCAGTGGTATGATCAAAGACCACTGCAGCCTCAAACGCCTGGGCTCAAGTGATCTTCTTGCCTTAGCTAGGATTATAGGTGCACGACTACGTCCAGCTAATTTAAAAATATTTTTGTAGAGACAAGGCCTTGTTTTGTTGCCCAGACTGGTCTCAAACTCCTGGCCTCAAATGATCCTTTCATCTCGGCTTCCAAAAGCCCTGTGATTACAGGCAGTGAGCCACTGTGCCTGACCTGTCTGTGTTTTACCAAGCTCTTCCGGTGACTCTGATGCTTGCTAAAGTTGGAAAATTGTTGTATTGGAATACTAATACTTAAGCCCTGTCCCAGACAAATGAATAGAATCTCAAATGTGGAGTAACTAAAAAATTTCCTCAGGTGGCCGTAATGGGTAGCTAGCTTTAAGAATCTGGGCTGGTCTAACTAAAATGCATCCCCAGTTTTGTTTCTTCTCAAGGTTTTCTGATTCTCTGCCTTTTCATGCTGTTTGATCTACCTTGGGTGCCCAACTTTCATTCCCACTAACAGGTAAGAAAGCTGAGATTCAAAGAGATGAAGTTACTTGTTCCAGAAAAGAATCTGGATGTTGGCAGAGCTAGTTCTCAAAACCAGTGGGTTTTCAATCCCTGATCAGTGCACTTTCTGTTTTCCCATGCTGCCACTTTTCGTGATTTGTGTGCAAATAAGCATCTTCAAATAAGCTCTAAGTATCTTCAGTGATTTATAAATGTCACTTAGTAGATGAGGTCCAAATGTAGGGGAATGAAGAATGAATGAATGAATGAGTACAGAACCTCTGCTGCTTCAAGTAAGTGTTCAGCCATTTACCACAGATGGGCAGAGCTGCATCAGCAACATGCTGACCATACTGCAAGTCAGTCATTGAGCATTAAACTTACAGAAGGCCAGGCATTTTGGCTCATGCTTGTAATCCCAGCACTTTGGGAAGTCAAGGCAGGAGGATTGCTTGAGCCCAGGAGTTTGAGCCCAGTCTAGGCAACATGGTAAAACCCCATCTCTACAAAACAAACAAACAAAAAAACCAAAAAGTTATCTGGGCATGATTGCATGGGCCTGTAGTCCCAGCTATCTGGGAGACTGAGGTAGAAGGATTACTTGAGTCTGTGAGGTGGAGACTGCAGTGAGCTGTGATCATGCTACCGAACTCCAGTCTGGGTGACAGAGTGGGACCATGTCTCAAATAAATAAGCAAGCAAGCAAACACACACATGAAAAACCAAGGCTATGGAGTATCCAGAAAAGATGGTGTTCATGGTCTCAAGGGATAACTACAACATCCAGCATTAGCACTTTTGTGAATGGACTTTAATACTATGGTGCTTCTAAGAGACTCTCATAATTAACTGTTGGTGGTGGTATTGATTGATTGATTGATTGAGACCGAGTCTCACTCTGTTACCCAGACTGGAGTGCAGTGGTGTGATCTCAGTTCACTGCAACCTCTGCTTCCCGGGTTTAAGTGATTCTCGTGTCTCAGTCTCCTGAGTAGCTGTGACTACAGGCGTGAGCCACCATGTCTAGCTAGTTTTTGTATTTTTAATTGAGATGGGGTTTCACCATGTTGACTAGGCTGGTCTTGAACTTCTGACCTCGGGTGATCTGCCTGCTTCGGTCTCCCAAAGTGCTAGGATTACAGGCATGAGCCACCGCACCTAGCCGGTGTTATCAATTTAGTTTACGCTGTCCTGGGGTTTGCTGCCAATTGCTTCCATTTTCTATCTGTAAAATAAAACAACTGGTACTGTTTCTATCTCACAGATAAAAAAATTTTTTTTGTCTTTTTAGACAGGATTTCACTCTTGTCATCCAGGCTGGAGTGCAGTGGCACGATCACAGCTTCCTGCATCCTCGACTTTCTGGGCTCAAGCAATCCTCCTACTTCAGTCTCTTGAGTAGCTGGGACCACAAGTGTGAGCCCACCCCCAACTAATTTTTGTAGAGATGGGTTTTCACCATGTTGTCCAGGCTGGTCTTGGACTCTGGTTTCAAATGATTCTTCTGTATTGGCTTCCCAAAGTGCTGGGATTGCAGGCATGAGCTACCACATGTGGCCTACACACACAGTTGGAATGAAAGAAAACTCCTCTGAACATGAGTGTGGATGCTTCAGCAGAAATATGCAGTGCAACTAACTCTGAGGTAATGGTTGTATTTTTACTACAAATCAAATATTCAGCTGTAAAATTACCCCTTTTTACTGCATAAAACCAAACATTTGGCTCAGAGGTTTTTTCTTCTTCTTTTTATTTGTTTTTGAGGCAGGTTCTTGCTCTGTCATCCAGGCTAGAGTGCAGTGGTGGATGGCTTCCTGTAGCCTCTACCTCCTGAGCTCAAACAATCCCCCCACTTAGCCTCCTGAGTAGCTCGGACTACAGGTGTATGCCACCATGGCTGACTAATTTTTAATTTTTTGTAGAGACTGGGTCTCACTGTATTGTCCTTGTTGGTATCGAATTCCTGGGCTCATGCAGTCCCCTCTATCTTGGCCTTCCAAAGTGCCGGGACTACAGGCATGAGCCACAGCACCCAGCCGCAGAGTTTTCAGACCAGTCCAAAATTTGCTCCTTTTTTGAAATTTGCATCACTGATTTCACTTAAAAAATTACATTTCAAGACTTGAGTTGTAGGACGAAGTTGGATATCGCAATTGAGAACAAGCTCTGGAGCCTAACATTCTGAGTTTGAATTCACGCTCTTCAGTATAATAGTGATGAATGCTTGGGCACAATGTGTAGATCTGTCAAGTATTGAGAGACCTGCTGATTACTAATGAGATGTATGGGCCATTTATCTTTTTCTTCTGGGCTGTTGCTACTTATTTCTTTTGCTTATTTTTCTATTAGATATTTTTCTTTTTGAATCACAGCTATTCATATATTCTGAATTCCAATTCTTTGCCAGTTGTATTTGCTATATATATCTTCTGTTTGTGGTTAATCTATTCCCTCTCTGAATGGTACCTTTTGATACTGTCAAATGTATTAATTTTTCTTTTCTTTTTTTTTTTGTTTGGTAGAGACAGGGTCTTTTTATGTTGCCCAGGCTGGTCTCAAACTCCTGGCCTCAAGCAGTCCTCCCACCTTAGCCTTCCAAAGTTCTGGGATTACAGGCGTGAGCAACTGTGGCCCCTCCTCTTCCAGCTTCTTTTTGTGTGTGAAATTTATCAACTTTGCCTTATGACTTCTGCCCATTGTGTCTTTTAAAGGAAATCTTTTGGCTAGGGGCAGTGTCTCATGCCTGTAATCCCAGCACTTTGGGAGGCCAAGGCGGGTGGATCACCTGAGGTAAGAAGTTCAAGACCAACCTGGCCAACATGGTGAAACCCTGTTGCTACTGAAAATACAAATATTAGCCAGGTGTGGTGGTGCACGCCTGTGATCCCAGCTACTCAGGAGACTGAGGCAGGAGAATTGCTTGAACCTGGGTGGTGGAAGTTGCAGTAAGCCGAGATTGTGCTATTATATTCCAGCCGGGGAAACAGAGTAAAAATTCACAAAAAAAAAAAAAAAAAAAAAAAATTTCCCTATCTCAAAGTTATCAAGTTATTTTTCATATATGTATGATATATATAAAATAATGTATAAACATTAATTTATGAATATGAATATATGAAATTATATATTCCTATGAGGATATAATTTCTGTAATATAAATTTTTTCATATTGTATGAATAGTCATATATATATATATGTGTGTGTGTATATATATGAGACAAGATCTAATTTTGTAGCCCAGACTTGAGTGCCTTGATGCAATCATAAGTCACTGCAGCCTCGAAGTTTTGGGCTCAAGCAATCCTCTACAGACCTTAATGCAGTGTTTTAGGCTGGGTGCAGTGGGTCACCTGTAATCCCAGCACTTTGGGAGGCTGAGGTGAGTAGATCTTTTGAGGTCAGGAGTTCCAGACTGGCCTGATCAACATGGTGTAACCCTGTCTCCACTAAAAATAGAAAAAAAATTAGCCAGGCGTCCCTACACCAGCACTTTGGGAGGCCGAGGATCTTTTGAGGTCAGGAGTTCCAGACTGGCCTGATCAACATGGTGTAACCCTGTCTCCACTAAAATAGAAAAATTAGCCAAGCGTGGTGGCATGCACCTGTAATTCCAGCTACTCAGGAGTTTGAGGCAGGAGAATCACTTAAACCTAGGAGGTGGAGTTTCCAGTGAACTGAGATTGTGCCACTGTACTCCAGCCTGGGTGACAGAGACTCCGTATTAAAAAAAAAAAATAGTGTTTTAATTACTGTTTTCATGGTAACAAATGATTAAATATCAATAATTCGTGATGCTTGTGAATACTGATTTTTCATAGACGTTTAAGCTGTCGTTTTACATTTATAAAGGTCTTATGTCAGAAATTGTTGATATGGTAGTAAACTTTATATTTTAGAAGTTCTACTTACTAGTTATGGCTTTAAATCTCAAATTATTTTGTAGATCAAATAATATATCTCATAGGTAAGATTTTTTTATGCAGCACCTGATAGTTTCTTCAATTTGTAATTAATCTCAGTAACATCAAATTGTTTTTGTGGTAGAAATTTACTACCTGAAAAAATATTACTTTATTATTTAAAAATCTGCCTAAATAAAATATAAATTTGAAAAACAGTATAGGATTTCATGAGTTTATTAATATAATTTTTTTTCAGATATGGCCTTGCTCTGTTGCCTAGAGTGAAGTACAGTGGCATGATCATGGCTCACTGCAGCCTCAACCCCCTGGGCTCGAGTGATCATGCCACCTTAGCCTCCCGAGTAGTTGAGACTGCAGGCATGTGCCACCATACTTGGTTAACTTTAGTATTTTTTGTAGAGTTGGGGTTTCACCATGTTGCCCAAGCTGGTTTTGAACTCCTGAGCTCAAGCGATCTGCCTGCCTCGGCCTCTAAAACTGCTGGGATTACAGGCATGAGTCACCATGCTTGACGGATTTCATCAATTTAAATGTTTGAGTGTTAAAGCAAGAGTGCTATTTAAGTTCTTCAGCTTCATTGTTAGAAATAAAAGGGAGAGTTGTTTGATTCATTCTTTTACTCTAGGACAAAACATAGTCTCTGTTGTGAAGTAAGAATTCACTCATGGTATAGAAACAGCTTCCTGGCATCATGTTGATTAAAACATACTTTTAGAATATAATACCTCAAAAATATGTTTGGATGTACTTGTTATGATATAGATTCCATTGCTTTGTTAGAGACTCAAAATTACAGTGGCTTATACACAATAAAGGTGAAAAAAACGTTCAAAGCTCCTTTTCTGCTAGAGTTTTATATTACAGTGGAAGGAGGTAAACTAACAAATAAATATGTTCAGTAACTGAATGAAACAAATTAGCTATTAAAAGTGGTATGGATGACACATTTTTATTCTAGAAGAGAAAAAAGCTTATGTAAAAGTGCCCAAGAGAGCATGTTTACTGAACATATAATGAGGGAAGGCTAGAGCACTTGTTGAGGGGTGGAAGAAGACAAGACTAGAGAAATAAGTTGAGTCAGATTGTGAAGGATCTTGTAATAACAATTTATAAAATGTTAACTTTAGCTAAATGTGGTGGCCTGTGCCTGTAATCCCAGCACTTTGGGAGACTAAAGCAGGTGGATCACTTGAGGTAGGGAGTTTGAGACCAGCCTGGCCAACATGGTAAAAACTCCATCTCCTCTAAAAATACAAAATTAGCCAGGCATGGTGGCACATGCCTGTAATCCCAGCTACTCAGGAAGCTGAAGCAGGAGGACTGCTTGAACCTGGGAGGTGGAGGTTGCAGTGAGTCAAGATTGCACCACTGTACTCCAGCCTGGGCAACAAAGTGAGTCTGTCTCAAAAAGAAAAAAAAAGATTATATTATAGGCAACAAAATGCCACAGATGCCTTTAATTAGGATTGTGACCTGATAGTACTTATATTTTAGGAGTATGTATGTGTGTTTTCTTCTTCTTTTTAAAAGACAGATCTCACTCTGTCACTCAGGCTGGAGTGCAGTGGTGTGAACATTGCTCATTGCTGCTTCAGCCTCTCAAGTATCTGGAAATACAGCTGCATGCCACAGCACTTCACTAATTAAGATTTTTTTTTTTGTAAAGATGGGTCTCACTATGTTACCCAGGCTGGTTTTGATCTCCTGGCCTCAAGTGATCTTCCTGCACTGGCCTTTCAAAACTCCTGGATTACAAGGCACAAGGCACCGAGCCTGACCTATTATTTTATGGCATTTTTCTTTCAATGAACGTGACATTTCAGATTTAAAGTTTGTTGAAATTGGAAATGATTAACTTGCACCCATGAAACTAAGGCACGGCTGAGAATTGAGAGGCAGGGAAGACACACAGTTGTGGTCTAAAAATGAGGGAGAGGTGGTGGGGATGGAAGGAGAGGCCTTATTCTAGGAAGACTTGGGGGGTAAAAGGCACAGAATTTGGTGATTAATTGGAGGAATAGGGAGAAATATGTTAGATTGTAGCTTGGGAAATAACTAGTGAAACCATTTATAGAGATTAAATGAGAGGAAATAGATTTGTGTGTGTGTGTATTTTGGAAGAAGACAATGAATACAGTTTTAGTTAAGTGGTTTAAGTGCCCAAAAGACATGTAGGTGGGGCTAAAAGAGCCATTTGAGGACCTATAACACACTGAGGATGCCAAGTCATTTGCCAGACAACTTACAGCAAGCAGGACTCTAATTCTTTCTGAGCATACTAAAGATCTACAGCCATGAGTAGGTTAATGACAGGGATATGTCCTAAGAAATACATCCTTACATGATTTTGTCATGCAAACATCTGTTGGAAATAAGAGCTCCGAGTTGAAAAGAAAATGAGCACTCAAATAAAGGATTTCTCAGCAAGGCAAATTTACTTCTGCAGAAAGGTGCTGCCTGTACTTTTGGCCAGTGCAAGAGCACACCAAACAAAAGAAGGAAGGGGTTTCTATCCCTAATGCAGCCAGTCCCTTCTACTGTGTCTGGTCCTCATTGGAGTCAGACTACACAATCTAAGCTGATCCCGATTGGCTATTTCAAATGGAGCAGGGGTGGGGACCACAGTGGTGAGAAGAGCAGTTTCAGAACTAAGAGTGTCAAATAAGGAACAGATATGGGTTACAGATTGGGAATGGATGTGGGTTATAGAGTGGGAATGACTGGAAGGTTGTTTATTGTAACTAGGGGCGAGGAGGCACAAGGATTAAGGAAGTTAGGCTTTGAAAATAGAGAACAAAGAATGAAGGAGTTGAACAAGTGGAACCTTTGAAGAGGAACTCACTGTATTCAACACATCATAGAGTGCATGTATGCAAACCTGAATAGTATAGCCTACTACACTCCTAGGCTGCATGGTGTAGGCTATGGCTCCTCGGATGCAAACCTCTATGTACAGCATGTCACTATACTGAATACTGTAGGCAACTGTAACATAAATGTTAAGTATTTGTGTAGCTAAACATAGAAAAGGTACAGTAAAAATACGATATAAAAGATTAAAATGGTACATCTGTGTAGAGTTCTTATGAATGGAGCTCGCAGGCCTGGTAGTTGCTCTGAGTGAGTGGTGAGTGTGAAGATCTAGGACATCACTGTAAACTACTGTAGACTTTATAAAACACTGTATACTTAGGCTACACTAAATTTATAAGAAAATATTTTTCTGGCCATGCATGGTGGCTCACATCTGTAATCCCAGCACTTTGGGAGGCCAAGGCAGGTGGATCACCTGAGGTCAGGAGTTTAATACCCACCTGGCCAACATATATAAAGTACCTAGTGTGTGTACCTAGTGTGTAATACACACACACACACACACACACACACACACACACACACACACACGAGGTACTTTATATTTCATTTCATATTTCCAACCAAACTTGTGAGATAAATTATCTCCATTTTATAAGAAAAGGAAGTAAGACTCAGAATGCTTAGGTGGCTTGCCCAAGGTCCTTGGTTAGAAGGTGCAGAGGCAATGTTTTAACTATGTAATGCTGTGTCCTAGAGTGGGTTTGTCTGTCTTCTGGTAGTTCTTTATAAATTGACAGATAAAATAGTATGTATTTACTATGTACAATATATTTTGAAGAATATAGTTGATTGACTAAAGCTAATTAACATATGCATTACCTCACAGTTTTGTGGTGAGAACACTTAACATCCACTCTCAGCATTTTTCAAGAATGTAATATATTGTCATTAACTATAGTCACCATGTTGTACAATAGATTTCCTGAACTTACTCCTCCTGTGTTACTGAAATTTTGTATCCTTTGGCAGACATAGCCCCACTTCCCCAACTGTTTCAATAACCCCAGCCCCTGAAGCCCCATTTTATAGAGTGGGTTTAAATGGGTGAGAATAGTTGGTAAATGTTGAATCATTCAACTACGTAGAAGTGAATCTCAGTAACAATTTAACTACATTTTTTGCTTGTACACAGGAGTGGCCCAATAAGGGAGCACATGGTCAGTGTGACATACATAATCTACAGTTTACAAGGGTACCTTAAAGAACATCCATCAATACATACATACACAAACACACATACACCCAGTAGTCAAAATGATTTTAAAAATCACGTCTTAGGTCAAAAAGATATTTAAGTTAAATTTTACTATTCATTAAAAATGAACTTTCTAAAATATTAGTAAATTTCATTTTAAGCTCTGTCTTGAAGTGCTGATACCACTGAAGTAACATTTTTCTTCTTTCAATTTTTTCTTGTAAAATTATAGTTTTCTCTTTTTCTAAAACAGCAGGAAGTTCCTTCCAGTTCTTGATAAAAATAAAGGGAGCACCCATGGACTTCAGTAACTGCAGAGGAGCACTGTGGTGGACAGATGTGTTTCCACAGCTGCCAGCTGTCATCACGTCTTCCACCACAGGAATGGAGCCATAGGAACAAGCCTCATAGATTCGATAGCATTCTGTGTTTACTCCGACAGGGCACAATGTGAGATCACTCTGAAGCAAGGCATCTTGGTAATTCTTAAGACTTTCATTTGTTTCCTGAGGCTGCCACCTAGAAAATCAGAAAAACAATGCAGTTTTCATTTTCTCTTCCCTCTGTCTGGAATAGTCGTCTCCCAGACATACATAAGACTCACCTGTGTACATTCTTAAGGCCTGTGCATAAATGTAACCTTCTAATGAATGCCTTCCTTGGCTATTTCAAAATAGCAAATGCTCCACCAAAAACACCCAAGCCCTCTCTGTGCCATTCTTCTGCTTAATTTTTATAGGGCATTTATCATCTTCTGACACACAATATATTTTACTTGCTTGTCTCCTCCAACAATCATTTAAGTGCCAGGAGGACATGGACTTTGATTGTTTTGTTTACTGCTGTATTTACTGTGGGTAAACAGTTTCTAGCATATAGCAATTGCTTGGTAAATGCTGACTGAATGAATATGATATGATTACATTAGCAATAAAGTTAGGAATTACACATTCTAGAAGACAGTACCTGCTATAATTTAAAAAGTAAAATAAATTCCAGGCCTAACCAGACATTTTTAAGGCATTACTTCCCTGGTGACTCTGCCTTATACTTTATTTGAAAACTTGACTTGCCTATTTAAAAACAAAAAAATGATTGCACATTTACTTCCTTCACTCCTTAAATACCTGTTTTTTGGTTACTACATAAAAGAAGAAATTTAACCCTACTGAGTCTCCCTATCCAACCATTCATCCACTCACCATTTATCCTAGGCCCCTTTGTGCAAGGTCCTATGTTAGATCTGGGGATTCACAGAAGACGAATACAAGGTCCCTGTCCTGAAGATGGTTTCAGGTTCCTGAATTCCTGAATATGTGAGAGGTATTGCATACTGGTCTTAGAACATTGAATTGGTCCACTGCATATCATCTCAGGGATGAACCTAAGAATCTAGTGGCATTTATAATCTTCTGTGTGACTAACAAATATTATTGAGAAAACCTTAACAACTGAAATTCGCAAATGACAGTTACCAGTATTCCTCTTCAAGATGGACTACAAGCCATAGGAGGTTCTCCCTATTTTAAATATGTACAACCCAGTCTTTTCACAGTTTTAATTACTAATGTATCTTCTGGGGAAAGATTGGTACAAATAGAGAACAATGCTTCTTTGGAAACCACAAAGCAACTCTCAGACTAGAGAACAAAATGAATGAATTAAATAAGCATAGAACTTACTGTTCTCTTGGTGAAACCCAACAAAGCTTATCATTCCCATCTTTTTTCAAAATATTCATTAGTGCCTGTCTGGATGAATTTTCATAAATCGTTCCTAAGAAATTACATAAATATGGCCTCTGATCATGCAGCATTGACCAACTTGCCTCCACCACAGGAAAATTCCTGTATCTATAAAAATGAATACACATGAGTTAATATAGGATATTGAATTGGCAAAAATCCCCATAACCCAGCCTCTTAGGTAGCAAGTATAAAGAAGAGGTTTAAAATGTGATTTCTAAATCTCAAATTGTAGTTTTCCATGCATACTTTGGAAAAGTCCCTGAATCTGACTTAAAAAAAATGAATTTCATATTGACATCTCTTACAAAATTGTTATAGAAATTTTGTACCTAAAGTTCTTTGTTTTTGACATTCTTTAACTTGCATTACCCATCTGCAGCTGTTAGGCATGTTACATTCAAAACCTTCAAAGTATAAAGACTCTTCTGTACTCATAATGATTGTGATTTAACCAGTGTTTTAGGCAGGTGATGAAAAGATTACAGAATACTCCAGAAGAGGGAGATGGATGGGGAAAAGGAAGATGTGGATCAAAGAGTATGAAGTTTCAGTTGGACAGGAGGAATAAGCTTTAGTGATCTATCACACAGAATAGGGTGACTATAATAAATAATAATGTGCTGTATATTTCAAAATTGCTAAAACAGATTTTATGTTTTCACCACTAAAATTGTTAAGTATGTAAGGTGATAGACTTATTAGTCTGATTTAAGCATTCTCGATTGCAAACATTTCAAAACATCATCTGTACCCCATTAACATACAATTACTATTTGTCAATTAAAAAAAGGAAAGAGTATATATTTTGCTATTGCAAAGGGCTCTAAAAATTAATCCCAAGGGCTTTTCAAGTAGATTAAAATGAACTGACAGAAAAAAACACAGTATGCCATACAGGAGAGTCTTGTTGCAAGTGACCTATTTTTATGGGCATTTGGAAATACCAGGGATTAAACTGTGTACCTGAAATATAACCTTAACATGAGAACAAAATTTTATCTAACAGTATGTAACAGGGTTTCTTAACCTCAACATTACTGACATTTGGGTTAATTTTTTCTTGTGGAGGCTGTCTTATATGTTGTGGGGTGTTCAGCTGCATCCATGGGCTCTACCTGCTAGCTACCAGTTGTGACAATCTCTTCCCTCCAGTTGTGACAATCAAAAATGTCTCCAGGCCAGACACAGTGGCTCATGCCTGTAATCCCAGCACTTTGGGAAGCTGAGGCAAGCAGATCACTTGAGGTCAGGAATTCAAGACCAGCCTGGCCAACATGGTGAAACCGCATCTCTACAAAAAATATAAAATTAGCCAGGAGTGGTGGTGCCCATTTGTAATCCCAGCTACTTGGGAGGCTGAGGCAGAAGAATCGCTTGAACCTGGGAGGCAGAGGTTGCAGTGAGCCGAGATCATGCCACTGCACTCTGGCTGGGGTGACAGAGCAAGACTCCGTTTCAAAAAAAAAAAAAAAAAAAAAAAAGTCTCCATATACTGCCAAATGCCCCCTGGTTGAGAACCACTGACCTATATAAGAAATATACTGGCCTAGTGCAAGAACGCCAAGAGGTTCCATCTTATACTATATGAAAACATTTTACAAATGCAGGCTCTGCTCAAAAAATAGATTTTTAAGAGGGTTTTAAAGCTGGCTTTACTTAACAAAAACCTTTTTGTCTGGCCCTACCCCAAACCTACTGAGTCGAGATGCTATAGGAGTAGGCCTGGGAATATATCTCATTACTGTGCTGGTGACTGTATCGCTAACTAGGCAGCAGTCTAAGCCACATTCAGCAACCAGTGACAGAATAATGAATAATGAATGTACGATTAAAAAATCATGTCAGTGAGATTTTTCATAATTTATCTACTCAACAAATACAGAATGCCTACTCTGTGCAGGTGCTGTGTTAGGTTCTGTGGCTAGAGAAGTGAACAAAAGAGACAAAAATCCCTGCTCTCAGGAGGTTTATATGCTAGTGGCAACTTACCTTAAAATCAACTTGCTCTTAATTAAAAACATTCTATTAAAAGAAAGATAAAAATATACGTTTTCCATTTTATAGCTGGAGAAAGACTATATCTTTTTTTTTTGAGACACAGTCTCATCTCACTCTGTGGCCCAGGTGGGAGTGCAGTGGTGCAATCTCAGCTCAATCTCCTGGGCTTAAGTGATCTTCCCACCTCAACCTTTTGACTAGCTGGGACTACAAGTGCGTGCCACCACGCCTTGCTAATTTTTGCATTTTTTTTTTTTTTGTAGAGACAGGATTTTGCCATGTTGCTCAAGCTGTCTTTGAACTTTTGGACTCAAGTGATCTGCCTGCCTTGGCCTCCCAAAGTGCTAGGATTAGAAGCATCGAGCCTCTGTGCCCGGCCTAAAAAAATGTATCTTGAGAAACCTGAGCTATTATTTAATTAATCCCTCCTTTTATAGAAAGGATTTGTATAAACTCAACCAGTCCCAAATGTTACAGTATATTCCTGATATAATAATATTACCTTTTTTTAACTATAAATTATATAGATACTACCATTGTTTTTAAAAAAAGTCTATCTGCCATTTCTCTGCTAAATATATATTTTATGGCACTCCTAATAAGCTTGAAAAATCCATCCTATGCCTTGGGGTTTTAAAACAAAAAAAGTAACTCATTCCTTATAAAATAACAAAATACTCTAAAAACATCATAATTGTTATTGAGGCATGAGACCACACTCTATTTTTATCTCTAAGATTGTACCTGGCCTCAATAATCCCAGAAGAACTAAATTTATTACAATTGTGAATAAATCTTCCTGGTTCAGAAATTCAGGTGTTAGTGCCTAAAAATGTTTAATCATATTTTGTACTTACGTTGCTACTCCTAAAGGCCACTGAAAAACATCCACGTCATTAATCCAGGGGCTGTCATATGTTATGAAAAGCAGCTCCACAAAGCCTCCATTTCTTTTGAGGAATGGGTTTATCCACTCATTATTACAATGTTCATTTCCAAGCAATACAACAGCGAGATGCTGGAGTTTTTGAATTTGCACTAAATTTTGTGCATAAAGTAACCACTGGGTGGCATAAAAGATCTTTGCTTTTTCTCTTCCATTTAAAATGAGTACCAAATTATTCACGTCAACGGAGAAGTATCCTGGTATTACAGCTGGACCAGTGATGAAGCTGTTAAAAACAACACAACAAAAACAAGAGACAAACAACAAAGCCTGAACAAAGGTATTTGGTATCAGAAATTCTTCATCATTTTATACAAAATCTATAATGAGACTTAATCCATATTCTTTCTAGAAATAAAATTTCTATAATACAGTTTCTTTGGAATAAATCTGAATGAATGATGGGGCATAGCTGTAGATTAATGGTAAGCTTTGGTTGTAGACAGATCAACTTGCATATGATAATACAAAACGTGGTAGTTTTTTTTTTTTAATTTTAGGCAGGGTCTCAACTCTTGTAGCCCAGGCTGGAGTGCAGTAGTGCAATCTTGGCTCACTGCAGCCTCAACTTCCCTGGCTCAGGTGATCCTCCCACCTCAGCCTCCTGAGGAGCTGAGACTATAGGTGTGGGCTACCACGCCCTGCAGTTTATATTTATTTGTAGAGATAGGGTTTCACCATGTTGCCTAGGCTGGTCTTGAACTCCTTGGCTGAAGCAATCCACCTGCCTCAGTCTCCCAAAGTATTGGGATTACAGGCATGAGCCACCATGCCTGACCTTTTTTTTTGTTTTGTTTTTTAACTACACTGAAAATAAATGCTGGCTACAATTTAAACTCTTAAGCAAAGAAACAAAATTGAATAGCATGGAACTCTGTAAAATAATGTTATAGTTCAAACCAGAAAGGTGTTTAAAGTTAGTAGTTCTCCACCCTTTTATGGTGTGAGCTGCTATTATACTCTTCATTTGAATCAATGGATGAGGAAGTGTTGACAAACTGAGAAATGGAGCATGGCATTATAAATGGATTTTTATGAGGTTTTCTTTTTTCTTTTTTTTAATGTATTTATTTGCATATAACAAAAAATTCTTTGTTCCACAATAATTCATCACATTCAAATTATGTGCTCTTTTTACTTTTGCTTCTTGAAATCGAAACGTTTAAGACTACTAAACATTTTACTCCTTGCCCTGAAGATGAGGCCTAATTTAAGAGATGAATAATCAGCTGATAACCGATTCAATGAATGGCATTTGTCTTATTATTTGTCTTTGGGTATTTATGTGTATGCTAAAATTTGTGGGTGAAAGGAGATACTCTGGCACCTTGTAATCATATTGAAAAACAGGTTATTTACATGGTCCCAGAGAATCTCCTAGTAAAATAATTAATCACAAAGGAAAAAACAGTGATTTTACAGTGAACAAACCAGGCAGACTGCACCTTAGCCAAGTGATCAAAGTTAAACAGAATCGGTAATGGGAACAAGTATGACATTGAGGATGACACAATGTTGCTTCTGAGGTATTCTGAACCAAAATATATAACCTCAATTTATTTGTAAGGAAACATCAGACAAACCCAAACTAAAGAATATTCTACAAAATAAATGGACAGTACTCTTCATAAGTCACAAGGTCAACAAAGACTGAGAAACTATCACAGTCTGGGTATAGCCAGGGAGATATGAAACTAAGCACACTGGGTGATTCTAGATTGGAAACTGGGCCAGAAAAGGGCTGGTAGTGGCAATGTGAATATCTGTAAATTAGATAATAGTTTTGTATCAATGGTATTTTCCTGAAAATAATTATACTGTGATTATATAAGATGTTAGCATTTGAGGAATTTGGGTGAAAGGTATAAGGGAATTTTTTGGTACCATTTTTGCAATATTTTGTCTAAAATTATTTCAAAAATAAGTTAAAAAATTAAGACATTAAAAAACAACTATGTCATAATTTTATAGGAAATAATTTGGGTATATTTAAATATTAGCAGTTTAAGTGGCTGTAGATTAAAGTTCATATACATAAATGCTCAAATAGAGGAGAAATGAGTCTGGCCTTATATTTATAATTGGGTTCAATTATTATACATTTTGAATGACATAGCCTATAAATTCAGCTCTAATCATTAAGGAAAGGTGTTACAAACATAGAAATAGCCCAAATTTTATATTTTAATATATATAAAATATATATATATTTTTTTTTGGAGACAGAGTCTTGCTCTGTCACCCAGGCTGGAGTGCAGAGGTGCAATCTAGGCTCACTACAGCCTTGATCCCATGGGCTCAAGCCATCCTCCCTAGCAGCTGGGACTACAGGTATATGCTGCCATGCACAAACAGTGTTTGTGTTTTTTTGTAGAGACAGTGTTTCACCATGTTTCCTAGGCTGGTCTTGAACTCCTGGGCTCAAGCAATCCTCCTACCTCAGCCTCCTAAAGTGCTAGGATTCCAGGTGTCAGCTAGTATGTCCAACTCTTCCTTTTTCTTTGACACAGGGTCTCACTGTCACCCAGGCAGGAATGCAGTCATGTGATCATAGCTCACTGCAGCCTTGACCTCCGAGGCTCAAGCTATCCTCCCACCTCAGTCCCCCAAGGAGCTGGGACTACAGGCACTAATTTTTACATTTTTTATAGAGACATAGTTTCGCCATGTTGCCTAAGCTGGTCTCAAACTCCTGAGCTCAAACATGCTGCCCGCTTTGGCCTCCCAAAGTGCTGGGGTTACACGTGGGAGCTACCACACCCAGGCTATGTTTTGATACTTTAAAAATAAAATTTTTAGTCCCATCTGCAGCTTGTTCTGTCACCCATATATTAACATACCAAAATACAGATATTTTTTACTTCCCAGGTGAAGTTATTGTTAGATCTTGCTTTCACATATTTTGGTGACAAATTAGATATTTATTTAGTCTACTATAGTCAAAACTATGGAAAGGTCCTCTTTTATTTAAAAAAAATTTTTTAAGTGAAAAAAGATGGGGTCTCACTATGTTGCCCAGGCTGACCTCAAACTCCTAAGCTCAAGTGATCCTCCTGCCTTGGCCTCCCAAATTGCTGGGATTATGGGGGTGAGCCACTGTGCCCAGCTGAAAGGCCCTTTAGGAATATTACTTTTGTTGCTCTAAGCAGTACATAAATTAATAACTTTATAAATAAATCCACTACCCCCTTCAGCTATTAGTTCATTTGAGTTTGCAAGGAGACATTAATGCCCATTTCCATAGACTGGGAAGGAGAAAAGGGGAAACTAAATATTAGAAGGTGCTCAACAATTACTTGGTAGAAAATGAATTATTGGATACTCTGATCTCTGCACTTATTTAATATTTTAATTTTTGAAGAATTATGCATTTAATACCTGTATAAATACATTTTCCAAAGCTAGGGAGCAATGATATGTTGGTGGTCAAAGTTTTAAGCAATATAGCTGACAACTTAGAAACTGAGAACAAGAACTGTGGAGAAACCATTTCCTATGAACAGAACACAGTGGACTATAATAGAGATCTGAGTATCCTACAACAGCTACACATCAACAGAGAGAGGAAATGGGAGTAAGGGCTAGACCTCCAATTGTGAATCGTCTACCTATGATGGCGCATTTTCGAGTTCATGTTAGCTGGATTTGGCTGGCCCCAGAGAATGCTACTAGAATGTATCAGTAAGACAAAAGGTTATCACTTAAAGGCTACAAGAAAGTCCTTTCACTGATGGTGACTTCCTTTCTCTTATATATAACCCTCCAAGCAAGGATCTCTTTGCTCTGTAGTTGAGGTCTAATTTAAGAGACGAGTCATCAGCCGATGACTGATTCAAGCAATAGCATTTCTCTTAAGTAGTTTTTGGTATTGTAGGAAGTTGTTCACTTGATGTTCTAATTTTTATCTATCCCAAAGTTCTTTTTAGGTAAGGGTGATAAACCTAAAAAAAAATTATTCAGTGTTCATTCAGGCTATTTATGATTCATTCTATGAGAAATTGTGTTCTGAAGAGAAAATAATATAATTACTATCCTATGTGAATGAAACTTATCTTTTCAAAGACAGCTAAGTTCTTATTCCTTTTGGTCATAAATGATTGTTTTCCACCTCACTCCTGTCTGTTTCTGCTATTGTTTAGGCAGCTTACCTGCAGCTAAAGGCAGTTTTAGTTTCCTAAGCATATAAAATCTCCTAAATGTATCACCAACAGATTAATTTCTATTGTAGAAATAATATATATTAGATTTAGGGGAGAAAAAAAATGTTTTTACTTGCTTCTAATTTCACACATCAGGTATACTCTTATTGCAGCACTTCACTCTTTTTTTCAAAATTATGAGCATACCAAAAGTGGGCTATTAATTTAGTCTGTGTAGGCAAAAGCATCAGAGAACCCTGCAAGTATCTACCTGCACTGTGCACCTTGTGCCTGAAATTCACTAAGTAGTAAACACAGCCCTGAAAAATCACACAATTAAAAAAATTTAAAACATTAAAAGATAAAGAATTAGGCACATTCGATATGTAAAAGTTAAATAGATAAAAGGGATTATGGCAAAATGGTAATTAAATTACCATAAAGAGGATATTAAAATCTAAAAACATTTAAAAGTCAAGATAAGGTTATAACTAGGTTGTAGCAGATTAGGAAAATAATTCTAGACCCAAAGCATCAAAAGAATCTCTAAAAATGACCCCTTTTAAGAATTCAGCATGATGCCAGGCCAGAGTTGCATACTTATATTCCCAGCTACTCAGAAGGCTGGGGTGGGAGGATCTCTTGAGCCCAGGAGTTCGAGGCTGTAGCATGCTATGATCTTGCCTGTGAACAGTCACTGCACTCGAGTCTGGGCAACATAGCAAGAAAAGAATTCAACATGAAATCATGCAATCGAATATATTTAACATTGGAGGTGACTTCTAGATGATGTGGACTCATCTATCATGTTAAAGGGAGGACCATGGTTCAATCCCATCTTTACTAGTCATTAAATCTCTCAGAACATCAAGGTTTTCATCTGCAAAATATGAGTAATACCACCAGCCACACAGGGTGGTTGTGAAGATTAAAATTCACTGAGCTAATATCTATAAAAGCTCCTGGAACACTGCAACCACTTCTTGTTGACTCAGGATTCTATTTTAAAATAAGACAGTAAGACCCCACAAGGCTGGGAAATCTCGTAGCACACCAGCAGCACAGCTGGGACAAGACTGTGTGCCTCAGTGTTTTCTCTGCTAAGCTGGAAGCCTTCTAAGCAGTCTGAATGCTCATTAATCTTTGAAGAGGCATAAGGGCCAAGAGCTGGCAATTTCTCATTTCTTTATCTTGACTACATGGGCTTGGGTGGAGACATTGGCTGAACAGGAGTGATGAGAGAAAGAGTTTCAGCACTTCTCTTCTGACAAACCAAAAATGTATCAAAATAGTGCATTTTTTAAACAAAGACGGTTTTTAAATATTACACTGGATAAGGTGTGAACTCAGAGTTGCTACTCTAGGACACTGCTTAGTTCATCAGTTCTTAGATTTTAAGATTCCATTTATTAAAAAAAACTGACAGTGACCTTTAAGGACCAATATAGAGTCACCAATTTTTTAAGACATTAACAAATAAAAATCTCCTGACTGTCTCTTACTTTATTCAAGAGTGTAGTGCTTGACTTTTGGCTTTATCCACTAATTAGAAGTGTGTAAACTTAGGCCAGGTACTTAGCCTTTCAGTGTTCAATTTCCTTATCTGTAAAACGAGGAAAAGCACAGCACCTGCCTCATGGATCCTGTGAGCACTGAAAATAGTGTCTCACGCATAGTAAGAGCTATGTAAATATAGGATGTTATTTGTTATAATCACTAGTTTGTGGCTTTGGGCAAGTTCTTTAATCTCTTTGTGTCTTAGTTTCCTAACTTGCAAAATTTAAACAATGATACTTCATAGGGTTGTGGTAAGGATTCAACAAATTAAAAGTTATTAAGCATATAGAACTGTTTGGCTCATAGCTCTTTATAAGCGTCAGCCATCACTATCACCACTATTTTTTAAAGGATATTTTAACATTAGAAGAATAAATGTGACATTTTGAAAAACTATTTTTTGTTTGCCAATGAAAATTTTATTTGGGACATGCACTGATTTATGCTCCAGCATTTGACCTAAATGCCATGTCAGTAACCATTAGTGTTTTCTATAAAAGCTTTCACTCACAGTGAGCTAATGTCTCATAAAAGTAATGTCTGGACATTCTAAAAATGCTATCTGACATGTTTTATTCTACCATGATCTTTGGAAATAAGGTAATCTCTTTCATAAATAGCAGATGCTCATTGGACATGTTATAATTGAATCTTGATAACAATGAATTATTAATTTATGATTTACCTTTTTGTTTTACCAAATGGGTAGACATTTATATAGCCTGTAGGAATGACTATACACAGAAATTATAAGATTCTGAAGGCAGTCTTTTGGGGGATGAGCAAAAGCCATGAAGAGTAGAAGTAAGGGTACTCCTAAGAAATTAAAAATAAAGTTGTCCTCTGAGATTAAACTATAAATCAACAGATGATGGATATGAGTGGTGGTAGGCAAAGTTCCTTCAAGAGACAGAATAGCTCTCAGGCTAGCTCAAAACTTAATTGAACATATTAATATAAAGAATGTATCAATGAGGCATTTGTGGGCAGGTATATGATGGAGGGATATGAGACGGTAATGGAAACAGAAAAAGGGGAACTGCTCTAGCTAGGAAGATGTTGCAGTACTTAGTTAAGTAACACTAAAAATAATAAAATAGCAACAAGACTTCTACAGTGATTACTATGTGTCAGATACTATTCTAAGCCCTGTAATTTATTAACACATTTAATCTTTGGAATAATCTTGTGAAATACGAACTGTTATTTGCCTTAAACTTGAGGAAACTGAAACAGAAAGGTTAAGAAACTTGCCCAAGGTCAGACAGCAAAGTGACAGAACAAGAATTTGAACTAGGCCAGGCGTGGTGGCTCACACCAGTAATTCCAGCAGTTTGGGAGGCCAAGGTGGGCAGATCACGAGGTCACGAGTTCGAGATAAGCCTGGCCAACATGGTGAAAGCCTGTCCCTACTAAAAATAGAAAAAAAAAAAAAAAAAAAAAAAAAAGGTTGTAGTGGTGGGTACCTGGGATTCCAGCCATTTGGGAGGCTGAGGCAGGAGAATTGCTTGAACCTGGGAGGTAGAAGTTGCAGTGAGCCAAGATGGTGCCACTGCGTTCCACCCTGGGCAACAGAGCAAGACTCTGTCTCAAAAAAATAAAAGAATTTGAACTAAGATAGTCTGGCTTAAGAGTCTGTGCTTTCAATAACTCAGTCACATGCTACACTGCCCACAGGTGATGGGGCTTCATCAGGCTTATCCAGAAGTTCAGTTAACCCTGTATGTATTCATGCATTCATATTCTGAGCACAGCCTATGGATGATGGTACTGATTCAGTGGTGAACAAGGAGTCATATTTCTGTCTTTCTGAAACAGTTAAAAGCACTACATATAATTAAATCCCATTTTATGGTTCCATAAGTAATCAACCCTCATTTAACTGGTTATCACTTGTAGCCTGCCTGTATGGAAAGAAAGTGTCAGTCAAACCAATACAAATGCATGGCCTAACTGACAGCTCTCTTTCCATTCTGTATCATGTATTTGGTATGCTGGAATACATTCTTTGGACCTATGTGTTGATGAAAATCAGCATTCCTGAGCCTGATGAGCCCTGGAACACTGATGATACCCTTTCTACTTCTGTCTTAGAATTGTCTTGAGGCTACTATCAAATGACATAAGCTCATCTGTTTATTTAAACAAAATGTATTTATACTTCTTTTCAACAAGTATCTTAACAATACTTAGAAATTCTTTCAATATCTTCAAGGTAAGCCATTACTTCTGATTCACTTTTGGTCAAATAAGGATGGTGAATGTATGGAAACACTTAAGTTGGTACCCATATAGCTGATGCAACTCAAAACTTGCAATTTCATAAAAGTTTATTAATTGTGGATAAATTAAATATGCTACTTTTCAAGAACCTAAAACTTTAACAGGCTGTTTATAAAAATCTCATATAATGGTGACCTTCCTTGAATATAGTTATCTTAAATCCTAAGAGGAAATGGTATTACTGTCTGGCCATAATACCAGTATACCTTATTTTACTGTGCTTCACTTTATTGTACTTTGCAAATAATGCATTTTTTACAAATTGAAAGTTTGTGGTGACCCCCAGTCAAGCACTTCTATTGGTACCATTTTTCCAGTAGCATGTGCTCACTATGAGATGATGATATTGTTTGCCTGTGCCACCACCCAAATCTCATCTTGAATTGTGGCTCCCGCAATTCCTGTGTTGTGGGAGGTGCCCAGTAGGAGGTAACTGAATCATGGAGGCGGGTCTTTTTCATGCTATTATCGTGACAATGAATAAGTCTTGCAAGATCTGATGGTTTTATAAAGGGGAGTTTCCCTGCACAAGCTTTCTTCTTTTGTCTGCCACCATGTGAGACATGCCTTTCACCTTCTGCCATGATTATGCGGCCTCCCCAGCCATGTGGAACTGTGAGTCCATTAAACTTCATTCTTTGTAAATTGCCCAGGCTTTATCAGCAGGATGAAAAAATATTAATACAGATGGCAAACTTAATAGATAAATGCTGTTTGTGGGGTCTAACTGCTCCACCAACCAGTGTTCCCCGATTTCTCCCCATCTCCTTGGGCCTCCCTATTCTCTGAGACATAACACTATTAGGCCAATTAATAACCCTATAATGCCCTCTAAGCGTTCAGGTGAAAGGAAGAGTTGCAAGTCTCTCACTTTCAGGAGTGTCCAAGGGAAAGAATACAGTCATGGATTCTTGGTTTCTGTTTCTGGTTGGGCCAGTAAAGCCCCTTCCTTATCCCTCTTTTCTGCTTATTACTAAAGAAACTAAAAGCCATGGCTTCAGGCTGCTAAAAGCCTAAGACAAAACAAAACAGAATAACAACAACAAAATAAGGCGAGTTGGACAGGCTTGCAACCAAACGCTAGAAATAAACTTAGTGAGGAAGGAATGTTGAAAGCTGAGACAAACTGAAAGCTAGGCTTCTTGTGCCAAACAGCCAAGGTGGGAATGCAAAGGAAAAGTTCTTGAAGTAAAAAGTGCTACTCCAGTGAACAACGAATGACATGAAGGTGAAACAGTCTTATTGCTTGTATGTAGAAAGGTTTAATGGTCTGGATAGAGGATCAAACCAGCCACAACATTCCCTTAGCCAAAGCCTAATCCCGAGCAAGGCCTCCAGTCTTTTCAATTATATGATGGTTGAGAAAGGTGAGGAAGCTGCAGAAGAAAAGTCGGAAGTTACCAGAGGGTGATTCATGGGGTTTAAGGAAAGAAGCTATCTCTGTAACATAAAAGTGCAAGGTGAGACAGCAAGTACTAATGTAGAAGCTGCAGCAAGTTATCCAGAAGATCTAGCTAAGATCATTGATGAAGGTGGCTACCCTAAACAACAGATTTTCAGTGCAGATGAAACAGCTTTATATCAGGAGAAGACATCTAGGGCTTTCATTGCTAGAGAGAAGTGTCAATGCCTGGCTTCAAAGCTTCAAAGGACTCTTATTAGAAGCTAAATGTAGCTGGTGACTTTAAATTGAAGCCAGTGCTCATTTATCATTCTGGAAATCCCAGGACCTTTAAGAACTAACCTAAATCTACTCTGCCTGTGCCCTATAAATGGAAAAACAAAGCCTAGATGACAGCAACATTTGTTCACAGCATGGTTTACTGAATATTTTAAGCTTACTGTTGAGAAGTACTGCTCGGAAAAAAAGATTCCTTTCAACATATTACTGCTCAGTGACGATGCACCTGGTCACCCAACAGCTCTGATGGAGATGCAGAGGAGATTAATGTCCTCATACCTACTAACAAAATATCCATTCTGCAGCCCATGGATCAAGGAGTAATTTTGACTTTCGAGTCTCATTTAAGAAATACTTTTTGGCCAGGCATGGTGGCTCATGCCTGTAATCCCAGCACTTTGGGAGGCTGAGGCGAGTGGATCACTTGGGGTCAGGAGTCCGAGACCAGCCTGGCCAACATGGTGAAACCCCATCTCTACTAAAAATACAAAAATTAGCTGGGTGTGGTGGCGCCAGCCTATAGTCCCAGCTACTTGGGAGGCTGAGGCACGAGAATCACTTGAACCAAGGAGGTGGAGGTTGCAGTGAGCTGAGATTGTGCCACTGCCGTCCAGCCTGGATAACAAAGTAAGACTCTGTCTCAAAAAAACAAAACAAAAAAAAAAAACAATAGCAACAAAAGAAATACTTTTTATAAGGCTACAGCTGCCACAGACAGTGATTCCTCTGAGGGATCTGGGCCAACTGACAACCTTCTGGATACCCTGAACATTCATGATTCATGGGATGAGGTCAAAATATCAACATTATAAGGAATTTGGGGGAAGCTGATTTAAACTCTCATGGATGACTTTGAGGAGTTCAAGATTTAAGTGGAGGATGTGGTAGAAATGGCAAAAACAGAGTTAGAAGTGGAACCTGAAGATCTGACTGAATTGCTGCAATCTCATGATAAAACTTTAACAGATGAGGAGTTGCGTTTTATGAATGAGCAAACAAGGTGGTTTCCTGACATGGCATCTACTTCTGGTGAAGATACGATTCTATGAACATTGGTGAAATGACAATAAAGGATTCAGAATATTCCAAAAACGTAGTTCACACTTTCCCCCAATAATATAATTGTTATATAAAATAAACATTTAAAAATAAAGTTTTAATAAGCAAAATCTGATAAAATAGCATTATTTCATATAAAATTATAGTTTTCCTAAATAAAATAATCCTAACATATTAAAAACACTCAGAAAATATGCAGTCACAGATAGAAGTTATGTAAAAAGGCCAAAAAAGTCTAAGCTATACACTGGTTTTAGTAAATCTAAAATATACATACACACACACACACACACACACACACACACACACATATAATTTCAGGAAAATGGTAATCTATGCCATTACATCCTGATAGAACTCATCAAATTTGTTTTAATAAAAATCTGAAAAGTGATACCAACAGCTTTGATACCACCTAAATATTTTAAAAAGTGAACATGACTATTATATGAAAGAGAAAAATGAAAATACTTTTAAGTTTACACATTATTCCTCCAAGATATAGAATGTTTTAAATGGTTGTCACTATTCAAATGATGTAAGGTGTGGACCATGAACTTTTCCATATAATTAGATAAAAATAAAAGAGACACATGATGCCAAAAAAGGAATATTCTGTTATATCCAATTTCATAAGAAGATGTCCAAGTAAGCTTAACTATGAGTACATATTTATGAGATTTACTTCTCTATGCTTTACAAGTTGAAATAGAAATATTTTTATAAATATATTTTCTTATTTTTCTTGTATTTATATAAAATATTGTAGAGCAAGATATCAAAGATTAATGTTGCACAACTAATATAACTAATACCTGTATTGCGTTCTTCCTACAATTGACTTTCCTTCTCTCCATTGAGCAGTCACATCGTTGGGATCAAGTAAGCCTTCAAAAATATGCTCCCAGAGATATAATCCTGGTAATCAACAACAAAAACAAAATCAGAACAATTTACTATCTTATCTACTCTGGTGCATGAGACAAGTTTATTTTCTGTTCGTTTACTCATAGACTATAAAACCAGAACTCATACTCTTTGAGTCTTTGGCAGGCAGTGCTAGTAAGCAACAGCTCCAAATCATCAACATGGCAGCTAATGAGAGACAGAGTTCAGAAGCTGTCAGTGTGTAAAATGTGGCAAAATGTGAGTTAATATTAAAGACCTCTCCTACTCTAGATTTGAGAACCCCCCCCTAATTTGTCTGGATGTTTACTACCTGTCTTATTCTGAAATGAAATGTATTATATTACAAAGTAAACTACTGTATGATTATAACTATTTTTATAACTTAGGGGGAGTTGCCATTTTGTGCCAAATGGAGCCAGAGGAGCTCAGGTATTTACATATATTAATATGTCAAGGGGATATTACCTCCTCCTCACTTGAACATGTATCTCTGAATGCATGATCCCCTTCACAGACAAATGCCACAACATCTTTGTCTTTATGGCAGCCCCTGTTTTATCATGATTTCACCTGAATGAAAGCTCTAAGGGTAGAAGAGAGCAGTGAGGCAATATGGAGACCATACAACACCTCAGGGAACCCTGTTTTGGTTACACTCAGAGATGTATTTTGTTCCACTCACATTGTACCCTGGTACTAAAGGAAACCCAAATCACCATTTAAAATGTGGCCAATTAGATAAAGCTTTCCAAATGTGATTGGTTAAATAATTCTCCCTGTCCAATCAGCAAAGATGTCCATATTCTAATCTCTAGAATCTATGAATATGTTACCTTGAATGGCAAAACACTTTAAAATATGATTAAGTTAAAGATGCTGAGGTGAAGAGATTATCGTGGATTATCTGGGTGGGCCCTATGTAATCTCAAGAGTCCTCACACAAGGGAGGCAGGAGGGTCAGAATGAGGAAAGGGATATGTAAAGATGGAAGCAGAGGTCAGAGTGATGTGGGGCTATAAGTGAAGGAATACGGGTAGCCCCTGGAAACTCTAAATGGAAAGGAAACAGGTTCTTCTCTAGAGCCTCTAAAAGTAACACAGCCCCCTCACATTTTAGAGTTCTGCCTTCAGAAAGGTAGGATACTAAATTTGTGGAAATTTGTTATGGCTGCAATAGGATGCTGTGGATTACGCAGTTAAGATTAGGGTACCTGAAAATGGGGTGCTACTGTAACAAATACTTAAAAATGCGGATATGACTCTGAAATTGGGTAATGGGGAAAGGCTGGGAGAACTGTGAGGACATGATTTTTAAAAGCCTAGATTAGACTGCCTTGAATAAACTGCAGATAGAAATATGGAGTTTAATGACTCAGCTAGTGAAGACACAAGAAAGTAAGGCAAAGTAGAGAAAACCTTTGTCTTAGAGGATATCTAAATGATCATAAGCAGATTGTTGGTAAGAATATGCTTTTTTTTTTTTTTTTTTGAGACAGTCTTGCTCTGTCATCCGGGCTGTAATGCAGTGGCATGATCTTGGCTCACTGCAACTTCTACCTCCCGGGTTCACGCGATTCACCTGCCTCAGCCTCCCGAGTAGCTGGGATTACAGGCACGCACCACAATGCTCGGCTAATTTTTGTATTTTTGGTAGAGACTGGGTTTCACCATGATGGCCAGGCTGGTCTTGAACTCCTGGCCTCAAGTGATCCACCTGCCTTGGCCTCCCAAAGTGCTGGGATTACAGGCGTGAGAAACCATACCTAGAATATACAAATTAAAGAAATGCTGCTCAGGGCTCAGAAGAAAATCAGAAATGTGTTATTAGAAACTGGAAGGATGAGGATCCTTGTTATATAATAATAACACGCTTAGCTGGATTGTATCCTGCAGTTATGTGGAAAGCAGAACTTGTGATAAACTTCAGTAACTAGCTGGAGGGTTCCAAGCAAAGTGAAAGGTATGGACTGGTTTCTTCTTGCTGATTAGTGAAATGTAAGAAAGAGATTGAAGGAAAAATTTGTTAGGCAAAAGGGAATCAGATTTTGATGATCTGGAAACTTCTTGGACCATTAAGATTGCAAAACAAGTGAAAAATTGGATTTACTGTCAGGAAAGGGTGTTCCAGAAGGAAGACCAAGGATGTGGCTGCACAACCTTTTGCTAGTGTCTCAGAAGGATCAGAAGATCTGAATATTCATTCACACAGAGATCTCTTTGAAGAGATTATACATGTGACTTACAGGTTTCCTCAGGCATCTCAGCAGAAGCCAGGAATGAAGATGGGATTACTTAGAAATGATCTGTAGAAGAGCTTCCCATCTAATGGAGTGAATCCTGTGACATACACAGGAGGCCCACAAGGTTCTTCAGAATGTTATATGAGCAGAAACACTGCCAGCTTGGACTAAAAAAGACAGAGAGAGGTCACAATGAAAGGTGGCTGATGGGCTCTGAAAATTTTACCAGCTGGCAACAGGCTGATAAAATTACTAAGCTGCAAACTTGTGCTACTTTTTATGAAGAAGGAAAGATGACTTCAGGAGTGTAGCTGAAATGCCAGAGGGCAAAGCTGTACAAGCCACAGATTATTCCTAGGCCTGAAATATCATCTAATGGAGCTGGCCATTTAGATGGAATTTAGATTTCAAAATTGCTCGGACGAGTGATACTTTTTTACTTCCATTTTTTCCCCCTTTTTGAATGGGAATGTCTATAACTGGTATTTTATAACTGTGCCTAGAGAATAGGCTGATGAAAGTAACATTTTTCCTGCCAGCAGAGGTGTTTTCTTTTTCTTTTTCATACCTAATTCCTGCAGAAGAGGTGTTAAAAAAAAAAGGTAGCATTTGATGAAATTCACTTGACCACTTTGCACTTATCAGATTGAAAAGAGAGAAGTCTGGAAATAAAAATCTGAGATTTAAAAGAAAAAATTAATATTAGAGACTTTATTTTAAAAAAATTGTTAGAACTTGATGGCTGAAGGCCTGAGTTCAGGTACTTGAAATTTAGAGGTTGGTGGTAATTTTCAAGGATGTACATGTGTATGTAAGTTTGAACGAATTTATGAAATACCATGAGCAGAGCACTATGCTCTGTACATTTTCGTCTCATCTGGCACTTTCCATCCATATCCCTTATTGTACATAAACCCAACTCATGTTCAAAGGCTAAATAAAGCGCTTGCTAAGTCACTAAATTCTTTGTGACTCTTCTAACCCTCATAGCCCCATTCTCTAATTGAGCATAATATATACCTTAGAACACTACACTCTCATGATATTCACAGCAAAAATGCTTCTGTGGGCAATCAAGTTTAATCAACTACATACTATATTAATACAATGAACACTGTCATATTAAAGGCTCTTGAGATAGGCCTGCAATGAAGAACACTGTTTAGCTTTGTTCTCTTCAGTGCTTCCCAAATGTCTTTGGCCATCAAGGGCAGAGGCCGCATCTTGTACTTGTGTATCAAGGGTCCAAAAAAATTCAGAGTCATGAAAATTCAGTTTGCATATATATTGCAATCTAATGACACTATACAGCCTACTCACTGTATTGATAAATGAAGCTATGCTCTGCTAAAGACCAACAGTGGAATATGTATGGGTGTACATTTGCAAACAGATGTTGTCTACTTGAAAGGAGAAAGGCATTATTGACAAAAAGTGAGAAAAAAATATGCCTTAATTAACAAATTATGAGATAAATTATTAAAATAATTTCATATCAATAAAGTACATTTTACAATGCGTTTTACATGTCTTCCTTCTACATATTAACTTACCAATGGCAGCTTTGCCCCAGATTTGTACATTGAGGTCTGTTTTTCCTTTCGTGGATTTATTTAATATTTGAAGGCTAGTTTTAAATCTGTGTTGTTGCTCATTTTTTTCATCTCCTTCCCAAGGATTCCATTCTTCACTTCCCAAAGTGGACTGTTCTGTTTTAAAAAGAGTAACAGTGTTTACCAGTAAGGTATTATTACAGTTGTAGATAAATTCAAATCATTTACATTAAGTGTTAGTTCTAATTTCATCCTAACTTTAATTTTTCAGAGATAGAGCAACTGAATTTAAACTGGTTATACTCACACAATTAAAAAAGAAAATCAGCAATTTTTTACTTAACTTTTTTACTCTGCAAGGTCTTAGAAATAAAATGCTAACTTGAGACAGGAAAATTCTCTTCACAAAAACAAAACCTTCAAAAACCAGATTAAAAAAAAATGGATAATATGTATCAAGTTACAGGCTTGCTTGCAATTATTTATCCATTGTATACAGGTAACCTGTGCATAAAAAAACCTGAATTCAGAGTGTAGTGTCCACCAGTCTTAAATACTATTGTGCAAAACTCCTAATGGAGAGAGAAGCTGAGTCTGATCCTAACACAAGTTAAAACACAGGACAGGGGACCAGAATTTGGAGGTAAAGCCTGCCTTATGGTCACTGCAGAATTAGAGAAGGCTCTGTTTCAACATGGAAACGGATGTCTTAAACCTTGCAGCGATTTGGGGCCTTCCAGTATTCCCGCAAATCTCTGGCATTTGAGACGTCTTGGATTTTAACACGTGTTCGAAAGGCTTGCGCGCCTGTCACCCCCTGGGATGGGGAGCGGGGACGGCCTTTGAGATGCGGGTAAGAATAAAGACCATTCTTCAATCCCCACCCCAGGGCTGGCTCGAGAGGCTTTGGGGGACAGGGCGGGTCTCAGGCCCGGCAGGTAATCCCGGACCTGAGAGCAGAGTCCGCGGCTGCGCGGCTCGCTCCGACCAACCCCGGCCCTGGACCTGCCGAGCCAGCGCGCTAGGTAAGCTGCCGCCAACGTCCTACCTCGACCGTGCCTCTCCCTTGCGGGGGCCGCCCCCTTCCTGAGGCCCCGCGGGGACCCGGCCGGGGCCTGGCGGCGGCGCCCAAAGAAGACGTGGTAGGCAGCGTAGAGGGAGAAGAGGCAGTACAGAGCGATAAGAAACGAGCAGAGCCGCTTCCGCGTCAGCCGCATCCCACTCCGGCTCCTAGTCAGGCCGCCACCGCCATAGAGCGGAAGGAAAGAGAAACTGCAGCACCAGGCCGCGACCGCGACAGCGGCCCCGGTGGCGTCCGGCGCAGGCCCAGGTCAGTCCCCATCCGCGGCTTTGCCGCCCCACCCCCGGCACAGCCCCGCCCCGGGAACGCCCACTGCCTCTGCCCAGGCCCCGCCCCCGCCAGTCGCACCTCCTAAGCGGGGCGGAGGGCCTGCCCACCTCCGACTCTGGAATGGGAGTTGTGGAACGGTCCCTGCACCGCACTGCCTCTAGACGCGGGGCTGGGTGGGAACCTCTCTGACATCGTCGTGTACCCATTGCATCTTTCAACCTTGGCCACTTTTCCCAAGTACATAAAGACTCGGGGGAAAAAGAGCACCTGCGGTGGTCCATGAAGGCCATGTGAAGGCATGTTGTTGTTCGTGACGTTTTTTGCTAAACATGGAATTCCTAGCGCCTAGGACAGGGCCTACTACATTGACAGATGAGTGAATATAAACGTCCTTTAAAAAAATTAAGTGATGGTCGCTCATCATTGTGAATGTAATTAATGCCACTCACTTGTATGCATAGAAGTAGTTAAAATGTCTAATGCATGTTTTATATACATTACCGCAATACAAATATTTTTTAAATTAAGTTTTATTACTAGGATGTGGGTTGAACGCACATAGGCATGCAGTATTTTGTCAAATAGAGGCTGGAAATGGGAATGCGTCAATAAACTTTGTGTTCAGCCTTGGGAAGATGGGCTGCTATGTTTTGTCAGTTGCATCTGGTATTGCTGCTCAAATTATCCGGCAATCTTGCAACGGTGTGCCCACTAATTAGGGGGACCAATGGTCCTAGTTTGCCCAGGACTGTAAGGATTCTCCACTTGGAGGATTTTTAGTGCTAAACTTGGGAAAGTCCTAGGAAATAAGGAAAAGTTGATTACTCTGTCACTGACCCTTAACTAGTAGGTCAAACACTTTACCTAATCCTCTCAAACAGTTCCGTGCCTCAAAAGACCTGTTTTAAACCATTTTTGCTGAGACTCCCCAAATCCTATAAATATCACCCCATCCTTCTCTTTCTAAGACTGCCAAGCTTCCATCAAAGTGTGGCCTCCCTTACTGTAGTAGATTTAGTAAATTTAGCTTTCTTTGATTAACAGGCTGTTCTGGTGTCTCTTGGGCAGATGGTAGTTGTTTTATGTACACTGTATTGTTGTTTATCCTATTTTGTTCGTGAAAATGACACTTATTTAAGGATAGGAAGTAATTACCTTATAATTACTACAAAACACCCACTGTGTCAATGTACATTCAGATGCTACTGACTAATGGTTTTACTATTGAGAAATGCATACAAGGTAAAACTAATATGAGGTTGATGTCATCTTGAGTAGGGAAGAGGGCTGTGAAAATTAAAAATGTGTTTAGGTTTCAAAGGAATCTTCTAATTGATCTAAGTCTGGCAGAGTTCATTTTCCTTTCTCTTGGTGTTTAACGGTTGAGCTACAGCTGGGAGCTACTTTCTGTGTACTGCTCTCATCTCCTCAGGCGGATGGCAAGAGAGGGAAAGAGAAGTGTCAGGGAATGCAGCAGTATGGTGGAGGAGACAAGGTTAATTATTCTCTGGGGGTCTGGCACGGTGTCTCATGCCTGTAATCCCAGTACTTTGGGAAGCCTAGGAGGGTGGATTATGAGGTCAGGAGTTCAAGAGCAGCCTGGCTAAGATGGTGAAATCCCCGTCTCTACTAAAAATACAAAAATTAGCTGGGTGCGGTTGTTGGTGTCTGTAATCCCAGCTACTCAGGAAGCTGAGGCAGGATAATCGCTTGAACCCGGGAGGCAGAGGTTGCAGTGAGCCTAGATCATGCCACTGCACTCTAGCCTGGGCAACAAAGCAAGACTCTGTCTCTTAAAAAAAAAAAAAATCCTCTGGGGGTTGAAGCTCCACATTTAGGGAATCAGACCTGAGAAGGAAATATATGAGAGGGAGGATAGAAATGAAGGAATGCGAGATGAATTAAACTAAAGCAAGTCTAAAATCTTTACTTGGTAAAATTTTCTACCTTGTGTGCAAAGGGAAGAATTATTAATCAACAAGATGTTAAGAAAATAGCACTAATGTCCTGACACCTTCTTGTAGCTGACTGTGTGAGGTAGTACACGCTTATTCTTAGAAGTCTCCAATACAAATTTCTTGTGATACCTGGTCAAAATTCTCTTCTTAGTTTATCAAGTTTCCAGTAATACTTAAGAAGTGTACTAACAACTTTGAGAGATTTTTCTCTTCTTAGTTTATCAAGTTTCCAGTAATAGTGTCAAGAAGTGTATTAACTACTTTGAGAGATTTTTCACAGCTTGGTCAAGCTTTTGTGTCAAACCCTTTGTAAGATACTTCTAGCAGGGCTTGGCCATGTAAGTTATAAATTATAGCTGTATCAAATTTGTAAGAATCAGTCCTAAGAAGATACATTTTTCTCTTTCTTGTAAGCGCAATGCTCACAAAAATGAGCCCTAGAAATGAGCCCTGGGTTTCAGTTGACCGTATGAGCGTCAAGTCCTGCTTTCTCAGGAGCCCCCTTGCTGGGCCCCACCATTCATCCTGTCTGAGGGTCCTGGCTTCGGTGTGACCTGTTGGCGGCTGGCGGGTGGGGTTTCCAGTGGGTGATGGCGCTCTCCGGCAGTCGTAGATGGCCGTGTCCGCACAGCCTAAACTTAGAACACATTTGTAACTCAATACAGTGTTTTCAATTTGTACAGAATAGTTAAGAGTATTCTGTTAAAGTGAAACCTGGAAAAAAAAATTCATTTCTACAGAAATGTATTGGCACTGGGAAATAGTAAGCAAATCATAATGCCTTCTTTAAATAATCAACCAAACAGCATACTAATAACCAACCAAACAAAACTAGGATTTGAAGGTTAAAGACAGAACAGCCCTGAGGTGAAATTAAAGCAGATGAGCGGAAGCAGATTCTGTGCAAATATTACTTCCTCTGTGAATCTTTCTCTCACGTATTTCCCCTTCCTCACACCCTCTAAAGCCTATGCACAATTTCATAATTGGTGTAACATTTCATCACCAATTTTTTGTTTATGTATTACATGTGATCTACTGGCTTTAACCAGTGTGATAGTTGTCTATAAACTCTGTTCTACTAAAAGCCCTTATGAGTGGGTACCATCACAGTGATAGCCTCAGAGAGTGATTCAAAACAGTTTGAACCCATGTGACTCCATCTGTCATTTACCACTGAATTTTGTTTGCGTATGGTGTTTCTCTAGTGATATTATCATCAACTTGGTATAGGAGGCTACTGAAGGGCCCTAGGAGTGATACAAATGTGTTTCAACCTCTTAAAAATTAAAAAAAAAATTTTTGTGAGTACATCGTAGTTGTGTATGTATTTATGGGTTACATGAGATATTTTGATATAGGCACGTAATGTGTAATAATCACATCAGAGTAAATAGGGTATATATAACACTGAAGCATTCATCCTTTGTGTTACAAACAAGGCAATTGTACTCTGAATTATTTTAAAATGTACGATTAAATTATTTTGTACTACAGTCACCCTGTTGTACTAGCAAATACTAGGTCTTATTCATTCTTTCTATTTCTTGTATGCATTAACTATCCCCACTCTCTGCCCCACCTGCCCCCACTACCCTTCACAGCCTCTAGTAACCATCCTTCTATTTTCTTTCTCCATAAGTTCAGTTGTTTGTTTGAGTTATTTATTTATTTAAAATTAGAGACAGGCTCTCATTGTTTCTCATGTATGTCTCGAGCTCCTGGGCTCAACTGATCCACTTGCCTTGAGCTTCCAAAGTGCTGGGATTACAAGTGTGAACCACTGTGCCTAGCCTCAATTTCTTTGATTTTTAGCTCCCACAAATAAGTGAGAATATGCAAAGTTTGTCTTTCTTTACCTGGATTACTTAACACAATGACCTTCATTTTCATCCATGTTGTTACAAAATGCAAGCTCTCATTCTTTTTTATGGCAGAATAGCACTCTGTGAAATGTCTACCACATTTTCTTTATCCATTCATCTGCTGCTGAACATTTAGGTTGCTTCCACATCTTGGCTATTGCTATTCCACATCTTGGCTTGAATAGTGATGCAATAAACATGGGAGTGCAGATATCTCTTCAATATACTGATTTCCTTTCTTTAGAGTATGTACCTAGGAGTGGGATTGCTGGCTCTTGTGGTAGCTCTGCTTTTAATTTTTCAGGAACTTCCTTACTAATTTACAGTTTCACCAACAGTGTCTGAGGGTTCCCTTTTCTCCACATCTTTGCCAGCATTTGTTATTGCCCTTTCAAACTTTCTTAGCCTCATTTAGTGAAGTCTTTCTGTGCTTTGTGCTCACTTCATTTTATAGTTGTAAGAATGTAAATATTTGATTTATTTCCTCTCCTAATTTTGACTTTTCATCACAAGGTCTTGATGGCTTATACATATTCCTGTGAATGTGCTCAACTTTATGCATTTACATTTCTGTTAACTCAACAAATTTATTCTTTTCCAACAGAATAGACACATCTGATTAATAATGCACCTTCAATAATCTGAGATTCATCTTTATTTTAATGAACTTTGCTATGTTTATTTTATATCAGGATTATTGCTAATTGTCTCAAATGGGTTGGATAGCATTTCGGTCCTTGAACAGTTTATATAGCATGGAAAAGACTATGTCTGTGAACATCTGATTGCACTTTTCAGTAGCATTCATTGGCCCTAGAACTATTTTTGGAAATAGTTCTTTAATAACATTCATTTGGTTTGTTCTTGCTTGTAATATTAATACTTCTTAAGTCTGTTTTGGCAATGTTTATTTTCCAAGAAACCAGTTTACCTCATTAGGATTAAAAAGGATTCAGATACAGCTTTTCTTTCATTCCTTATTTTATTTTTTTGAGTTTTTCTTTTTTATGTTGATCAGATTTTTATTTAATTTTATTATTTTATTATTGGTTTTCCCCTCTCCTTCCAACTATCTTTGGATTTATTTATCAGTTTTGTTTATGTGGCAATTACTAGATTGTGCATTATTTTTCATTATTTTCTTTTTTCTGTTTTCCTCTTTGTTTGATCTTTTCTCTAACTTTCTTAATTGGACAGTTGGTTTAACACTTTATCATTTCTTCTTGATAACGAAATCATATAAACTGATTAATTTACCTCTGCATTCTGAAAGCAGTATTTTTACTCTTTGCTATTTAGATTTTTTATTCGATCCAGTGCAGATTATAGGAGAGAGCATGTGATATTTTAATGACCAAGTAATAAACATTTTGTTAGATCCGACTTTAAAATTTTTACCAATATGATGGCTGCAATGGACTTTTATTGTTGTAATTTTTAGTTCTCTGGTTAATAATGAGGTTGAGTATCTTTTAATATATTTATTGTTTTTTTAATCTTCTGTTCTTATGTTTTGTATAGTTTTCTATTTGTTGCTTATCTTTTACTATTGATTGTAGAATTTCTATTTGCTTTATACAGCAATCATTTCTCTATACATACTAGATATATTCTTCTAATTTTTGGCTAGTCTATTTATATATATTTTTAAATTTTTCTTATTTTTTAGACAGAGTCTTGCTGTGTCATCTAGGCTGGAGTACAATGGTGTGGTCTGGGCTTACTGCAATCTGTGCCTACTGGGTTCAAGTGATTCTCCTGCCTCAGCCTCCCAAATAGTTGGGATTACAAGTGTTCGCCACCACACCAGCTAAGTTTTGTATTTTTAGCAGAGACGGAGTTTCACCATGTTGGCCAGGCTGATCTCAAACTCCTAAGCTCAAGTGATCACCCACCTTGGCCCAAAGTGCTGGGACTAAAGACATGAGCCATTGTGCCCAGCCATATTTTATTTTTATTTGCATTAATTGTGAAGACATTCTAAATTTTAGTACAGCTCAATTTACTAGTCTTTTCCTTTACAGTTTGGGGTGCATGTATGTGTATATGGTGCTGTGCATCTGTGTATTCTTTAAGAAAAACATGCATGCATATTCCTATTAGAATCTTAACTAAAATTGCATTAAATTTATAGAATAATTTGGGAAGAATAAACAAGTTACAATATTGAGTTATTCCACCCAGATGTATTACAAATTATCCCAGTACCAATTATTGATAGGCCGTCCTTTAATGACTGATCTGCAGTACCTCATCTGTGAACACCAGGCTTTCTTGTCTATGTGGTTTAGTTCTGACCTCTCTGCCTTTCTTGTCTCAATTTCATATTACTACTATCATATCATAGTTACTATAGCTTTATAAGTCTTCATATTTGGAAAGACAACCTCTCCAATTTGCTCTTTTATTTTATATTTTAAAACTGTCATGGCTATTCTTAATTTCCCTGTACGTTTTAGAATTAACTTTTTAAGTTTTACTAAAAAAACACTCGTGAATGGTAATTGGCATTTTATTTAATTCAAATTTTTGAGATGGAGTCTTGCTCTGTCACCCAGGCTGGAATGAAGTGACTCGATCTCGGCTCCCTGCAACCTCTGCCTCCCAGGTTCAAGCGATTCTCCTGCCTCAGGCTCCTAAGTAACTGGGACTACAGGCAGGTACCACCATGCCTGGCTGATTTTTGTATTTTTAGTAGAGACAGGGTTTCACTATGTTGGCCAGGCTGGTGGTCTCAAATGCCTGACCTTGTGACCTGCCTGCCTTGGCTTCCCAAAATGCTGGGATTACAGGTGCGGGCAGTAATAGGCATTTTATTGCATTTCTGGGATAACTTGGGGAATAATTGACTTTTTATATAATATTGAATTTTTAATTCTATTTATGGACACTCAAATTGTGTCCTATTTAATTTTTTATAATTAATGATTCAGGGAACACCATTGTGTTTGTCTCCTTATTCCCAAGTGTGACATCCTCCAGGGCACAGCTCCCAACATGGATATGTCAATAGAAAAATGTAAAAAAAAATTAACATTGATTGATAAAAGTAAGCCACAGAAGGAAGTGGATAGTAAGATAGTATTTAGGTCCAACTTAATGTCTTTCAATACAGCTTTATAATTTTATCCATACAATTTGCATATATTTTATTGGATTTTCTAAAATAGGATTGGCTATGTATAGCAGAGACTCAAAATACCAGTGATTCAAAAAAAATAGAAATCTATTTTACACTACATAAAAGTTTTGAATGAAGTAAATTCTTCACTTGCCTCCTGTGGTAATTGTGAAATATCTGTTTGACTTTCCCCCTCCAGTTTCTTGGGCATACAACTAAAATCCTTGAGATGACTGGTGGCTGGTAGCTCCTTAGGTAGTAGCTTCAGGTTGGGCGCTGGCCGCTGGAAAGACCAAAGCAGGATTAGAGGGTTGGAACTTGCACTGGGCATGGTGGCTTACGCCTGCAATCGCGACACTTTGGGAGGCTGAGGTGGGCGGATCACCTGAGGTCAGGAGTTCAAGACCAACCTGGCCAACATGGTGAAAATCTGTCTCTACTAAAAATACAAAATATTAGCTGGGCGTGGTTGCAGGCATCTGTAATTCCAGCTACTCTGGAGGCTGAGGCAGGAGAATCACTTGAACCTGGGAGGCAGAGGTTGCAGTGAGCAGAGATTGCGCCATTGCACTCCAGCCTGAGCAACCAGAGTGAAACTCTTGTCTCAAAAAAACAAAAGAAGAAAAAAGGTTGGAACTTTCCTCTCCAGGAAGGAGGGAGGGGCTGAAGGTAAAGCTGATCAATGGTCAATAATTTAATCAATCATGCCTGCCTATGTAATTATGCTTTTTTTTTTTTTTTTTTTGGAGACAGAGTCTCACTCTGTGGTCCAGGCTGGAGTGCAGTGCAGTGGCGTGATCTCAGCTCACTGCAACGTCTGCCTCCTGGGTTCAAGTGATTCTTGTGCCTCAGCCTTCTGAATAGCTGGGACTACAGGAGCACATTCACTATGCCTGGCTAATTTTTGTATTTTTAGTAGAGATGGGATTTCACCATGTTGGCCAGGCTGATCTCAAACTCCTGCCCTCAGGTGATCAACCTGCCTCGACCTCCCAGAGTGCTGGGATTACAGGCGCGAGCCACCACACCCGGCTGTAATTAAACTTTCATAAAATTCCTAAAGGACAGGGTTTGGAAAACTAAACATGAGGAAGTTCCTAGAGGGTGGCGCCCCCAGAGAGGACAGGAAAGCACTGTGCCTCTTCCCACATGCCTTTTCCATGCATGTCTTCATCTGTATCCCTTGTAATATTCTTTAAAATAAACTCATCAAAGTAATTTCCTTGGGTTATAACAAGGTGTTTTAGAAAATTTGTCAAACCCAGGGAAGAGGTTGTGGGAACCTGGATTTATAGCTTACAAATAAACTTCGTGTAGTTTTCTGAATAGCTTCATTCATTCCACATTTTATTTGTGAGGTTCATCTGTATTTGCATGTAGTAGTGTTGATCATCATTCTCATGGCTGTATAACATTTCACTGTGGGAAGGTACCACAATTTATTTACCTGGATTAGTTTTAATATTTGTCTTAGCTTTTGATTCTTAATCTAGGCAGGTCTTTCTATTTTTCTAGGTAGGTTTTACTTTCTTACAAATTTCTGAGTAGCTCACAAACTAATTTATATCTTCCTACTACTCTTGGAAGAGTTCCTCATTTTTCATGAATGGGATGAACTGATATTCTAGATATTATGCAAGAGGTTCACTTCTATTCCCTTGCTTCACACAGGCCTGAAGGTATATCTCCTGTTCTGTCAGGGACATATTTGATATGTATTAGTTAATAACTACTTTCTCTCCATTGTGAATTTTTCTTTTTATTATTATAAAATTAACCCTGTTTATTCCATTTAATTCTTTTTGATTTAAACTTTACCTAAATTAATATTTCCTTGTTGGCTTTTGTGATAGACTGAATGTTTGTGTCTTCACAGAATTTATATGTTGAAATCCAAATCTCCCATATGGTAGTATTAGGAGGATGGGCCTTTGAAAGGTGATTAGGTCATGAGGGTTAGGCCCTCATAAATGGAATTAGTGCCCTTATGACAAAGACCTTAGCGAGCTCCCCCACCCCTTCTGAAAAGATGGCTATCTCAGTCAAGAAGATGTCCCTCCCTAGACACTGAATCTGCTGTTACCTTGATCTTGGACTTCTCAGCCTTTAGAAATGAGAAATAAATGTTTATTATTGAAGCCACCCAGTCTATTGTAGTTTGTTATAGAAGTCCAAACAGAGCATGACAGCTTTCTGTTTGTGTTTACAAATTGGATCTTTCATTCCTTTATTTTTATGTTTTTTTTCATTTGTTTTATTTTACTTCGGGTTTGTCTCTCAAGCAGCACATAGTTGCTTTTACTCTTTAACTAGTATTTGCCTTTCATTATGAGCTTTTATAACTTTTGTGTTTGAGATTATAATTGCTACAGGTAATCTGCTATTTTTTTGCCACATTCCATATTTATTATGTATCCTTGCTCTTTCTTTTGTTTTTGATATTTTGCTACATAAGTTTTATTTAATTTGCTTTTGTCTTCTCCAGTGATTTGGAAGAAACTCGGAAACTTTTAATTCTTGAATAGTTTTCATAAGTTTTGTTTTAATGAAAATAACATCTAGCCCACATTTCTCTAGTTATCAAAATAAAAGCAAAATGGTATATTTTGATCGTTTTCTTCCTACTCTTTGTGAGGATGATCTGGGTTTAGAACCAGATGCCACAAAATCACTGACTTGACATGATACATTGTATCAGCAGTGGTAGGATGTGTTACTGTTCACAATATTTGTGCCACCTGCTCACAGGAGAATTACCCATGCTTGCCCTATTGCCTGAACTCAGGCGTGGCCACGTGACTTGCTTTGGCTAATAAAATTTTGAGTGGAAGCATCTGTGTGGCACTACTGGCAGAGCTTCAGGAGCCGGCACAGGCTCTGCCATCCTCTTGCCCATAGGTCACTGTGCTTGCTATGTTCTAGGTGGTTTCTGTTCCCTCAGCTGGGTGCTGCTGCATTGTGTCTATTGTGAACAGATCCCTCCTTCTGATCAGCCATCAACATGTGGCGTGAACAAGAAAAACTAACCTCAGTTTTTATGGGCCACTAAGATTTTAGGATTACTTGTTACCTCAGCCTTACTTAGCTTCCCAGCCTGATATGATGATATTTGAAGTCTAACAAGAGCTTGTAAATGAGTTTGCTAATAGTAAATTAATATGGTAAAATCTACTCACAAGGTGGTGACCTATCTATTTCATTAGTGAAGCAAGAGATTGCAGATGTGTTTCTGGAATGTTCAAGAACTGTTGTGGAGCAAAGCAGTTCTACTGTCCAGGACAGAAATTAGTGATACCTTCAAGAGACAGTTACAGAGGTCCTTAAGAGCCAAATATTCAAGAATTAAGAGTTTTGTCTCTACCCTGAAGACAGTGGGAATCTGGTGTATGGTCTTAAGCATTCATTTATTCATTCAACAAGTATTTATCAAGCAATAATTATGTGCTTATTATATTTTTAGTCATGGAGCACCTGCTGTGAGCAAAACAGACTTCCTGCTCAAGTGAAATTTCTTTTTTTTTTTTTTTTTAATTATTTTTTTCTTTTTGGGAGGCTGAAGCAATCCTCCCATCTCAGTCTCAGCTGGGACAACAGGTGCATGCCACCATACCTGGCTAATTTTTTTTTTTTTTTAATAGAGGCCAGGTTTTGCCTTGTTGCTCAGGCTGGTCTTGAATTCCTGGAATCAAGTGATCCTCCTGCCTCAGCCTCTCATAGTACTGGGATTAAAGGTGTGAGCTACTATGCCTGGCTTTCAAATGAAATTTCTTTGTGGCAAAATGACAAGCTGTGTTCCTGACACTGTGCTAATACACGCACAGCCAACTCAATAGCTTCTGAAGGGACTATCCTTGCTTATTGTCTTAAAAGTGACTATGAGTAATGTTTGAACAACAGTTGGTGTAATTCATGCCACAAGTATGTATGTAGTTATGTTCAAAATGTGTTGTACAGTCAGCCTGGAAAAACAATATCTGAATCATATGACCCAATTTTCCAGTTTAAAGAAAAAATAGTATATGCTTGAAATTTATCTATGATTAAAATAAATGTTGGGGGTTTTGATGAGGGAAATTTAAATGCATTCTGTAGTAGACTTTGTGCTCCTTGCTCTGACAACGTAGCTTCTTGAGTTAGCAAAAAGAAAAAGGTTAATAAAGGTGTCATTGTCCAAAAAAAAAAAAAATCACTGAAAATTTTGGGATAAAACAAGATGAATTATTCCAAAATGCAGTTTTTAAAAACTGCATTTAGAGAAAGTGAACAAAGGAGGGAGCTGTAGGTAGAATTTTAACTACAGGCATATCACTACTTTTATATTAGAGATTTCTGATATATGCTAATATAAATGTATACATTATTAAAAAAATGTATTACACATAAAAATTGTATGTTTATGTATCTATGAATTGGAGATATTTGCTTGCAGGTTAAAAAAAGAATGTTATAAGGTTAATTCTAGGTTGTTATTAAAGATACGTGCTAGGTTTGTTATTAAAGATGTCTGCTAAAGATGTCACTTTTTCTAAATTCTTTTTTTTTGTGTGAGGCCACTTTTTAATTTAATTTAATTTTAATTTTGAGACAGGGTCTTGCTCTGTCACCAAGGCTTGAGTGCAGTGGTGTGATCGTGGCTCACTGCAGCCTTGACTTCCTGGGGTCAGGCAATCCTTCCACCTCAGCCTCTTGAGTAGCTGGGACTACAGGCAAGTACCACCATGTCCAGCTAGTTAAATTTTTTTTTCTTTCTTTTTCTTTTTTTTTTTTAAATTTTAGAGATGAGGCCACTGTATGTTGCTTAGCTTGGTCCTGAGCTTCTGGGCTCATGCAGTTCTCCCACCTCTGCCTCCCAAAGTGCTGGGATTACAAATGTGAGCTACACGCCTGGCCAAGGTCATGCTTTCATAAGTAAACCGTGTTTCTCAAGTTATACCAATCAAGTAGTCAAAATGAATTAATAAGAACAATTTTAAAAAAGAAAGATTTCTTGGCTCTGCCATCATCACTTTGCATGAATGCTTGTCTCCTCCTTGATATTCCTGCTACAAATATCTCATCCCCTGTAGCTTTTGTTATTCACCTCCTCCTTCACCTTGGTGTGCCATCTTCATCTTATGTATGAAACACCTAGGTAAAGCTCAGGGAAGTTGCCTTCACTATTGCTGCTGGGAAATGTCTACACTGACACGGCCCTGCCATATTGATATGGGTGGTACTAATATTAATATTGGTGCCAATGGTCTCTTGTCACTGCCAATACTGCTGGTATGGTATCCGCTGACTATACAAAATATTGTCCAAGTGCTGCTTATATACAGCGCCTTTATCCTCTTCTTATTTTTCATCCTAAATAGATCTATTTAGTTTTATTACCACCAGGCCTCAAAATATGCCCAGTCTTGCCCATATATAGGCTGTTTAAAATTGAGCTTGGATCTTGCAAAGATTTTAGGACCATTGTATTGCCATTCTTTGCAAAAGTCAGAGAGGGAGAGGGACCCCTAGTACTGTGTTTATCTGAGATAATGTAATCTAGTTTGAGCTTGTTTCATGGAGCTGAAGGTAAATATCTCTTCAGCAGCCATTCCTCGAATAACCTATTCTCTATAATTTTTTTTTTTCTTTGGCCAGTCAGATACATACACAGATCTGTGCTATATTGCTCTCTGGTCTCCCATCAATTGTATTCTATACATATGTACAAGCTCAATTTAGATAACGTTTATTTCTAGAGGTAATTTGTTCCCTTTGGAATGTGTATATGAAAACTTGCAAATGCTTTAAACGCTTTCTTCCATTCATCCATTTTTCCTTCCTCCCTCTCTTCCTTCCCTTTCCTTTCTCCCTTCCCTTCCTCCCCTCCCCTCCCTTCCTCTCCCCTCCCCTCCCCTCCCTTCCCCTCTCCTTCTTCTCTTTCAACAATTTTCCATGGGTCTCATGTTTTTGTATGTCTTGTGAGGAAAGGCATTGGGCCATCTTTGTTCTGGACTGTTTTTTCAAGGATGTTTGTTAGCAAACAGCCTTGGAAGATGGAGGTCGTGTTTTCCTCTGGAGAAAAAAAGCAAGGTTATTTACTGCCCACTGTGATAAAGAGAATGACTTTCTTTGGGGCGAAAAGTTCAAGGAGGCTTACTGCCCATCACAAAAGATTTGGGTTTCCCAAGCTTAATGATCCTCAGCTGCGAGGCAAACCTCCTGCATGAGCAGCGTCCACTTGGACCCCTCTGGGTTGCCTGGAAGAGGTAGAGGCAAGGGGAACTGGCACGAAACATGATCTTGAGGCTACTTGCTGCGCTTTGGTCTTTGACCCAGGTGCCTTCTGTCTACTGCCAGCATCCGTAGAACTGTGGCAGGCTAATTTATTAGCTTACAAGGAAGAGGAGATCTCAAATCCTTACAGTTTCTGATTCTGCCTTTGAGAAAGATTTATAAGCTTCCCTGCATTAAGATTCCCTTTGAAGAATACCAAGTCAATACGAAAGATTTTATAAATAATAACACATAAGCATAGATTCATTAGTGTAGGCTGTTTAATTGTTGACTGATTTCTGATGGAAAAGACTGTGATAAGATATTCACAGATCATATTTTCTGAGAGTTTCAGTTTTGACAGGTTAATCTTTTAAAATATTAGGTTGTTGAAATTCTGATTTTCCTATTAATCTCCTATTAATATTAAACTGCATTGGGACCTTGTCTTCCTAAAATACATATATAACTCCTAAAGTTACACACAGTATTTCACATATTTGAAGTCACCCATGATAGTCTATTTTATCTCCCTGAGTCTTCTCTATGAGCTAAAATTTTTTCAGTTGCTTTAAGTGGTGTGGTTTTGAGTCTGATCACCATCCTATACTTTCCTCTTAAAAAGTTTTACTATACAATGTAGCATCTCATTTTTTTCCTTCTTTTCTTTCCTCCTTTCTTCTTTCCTTTCTCTTTCTCTCCCTCTCTCTTTCTCCTTCCTTCCTTCCCTCCCTCCCTCCCTCCTTCTCTCTCTCTCTCTCTTTCTCCCTTTCTCTCTTCTCTCTCTCCCCTTCCTTCCTTCCTTCCTTCCTTCCTTCCTTCCTTCCTTCCTTCCTTCCTTCCTTCCTTCCTTCCTTCCTTCCTTCCTTCCTTCCTTCCTTCTCTCTCTCTCTTTCTTTCCTCTTCTTTCCTTCTTGACAGTATCTCACTCTGTCACCGAGGCTGGAGTACAGTGGCATGATCATAGCTCACTGGACCCAAGAACTCTTGGGCTCAAGTAATCCTCTTGTCCCAGCCTCCCAAGTAGCTACAGGTGCATGCCACAATGCCCAACTAATTTTTATTTATTATTATTATTTTTTGTGGAGATGGGGGTCTTGCTTTGTTGCCCAGGCTGGTCTCGAGCTCCTGGGCTCAAATGATCCTCTTACCTCGGCCTCCCAAAGTGCTGGGATTACAGGCATGAGCCACTGTGGCCAGTCCTATATTTCTATTCACTAGCAATGTATGGTTGTAAATGGGAAAAATATTAATAACTATACAATTTACAGTAGTTCCTTTGCCCCCCAAAAAAGAAAGAATTTAAGTATAAATCTAACTTAAAAGTATCTAGGATATGTATTCTGAAAACTAAAGAATCACTACCTGCCTGGGCGACATGGCAAAACCCTATCTCTACCAAAAATACAAAAATTATCCAGGCATAATGGTGCATGCCTACAGTCCCAGCTATTCAGGACGCTGAAGTAGGGGGATGGTTTGAGTCTGGGAGGCTAGGGTTGCAGTGGACTGTGATCGTGCCATTGCACTCCAGCTTCAGTGACACAGCCAGACCTTATCTCAAAGAAAAAATAAAATAAAATAAAAGACCTAAATAAATAAGTGAAGAGTGATAACTGTGTTCATGGATTGAAAGACTTAATATAATTAACATATCAATCATTTTCTAATTGATATATAGATTTAAACAAATTCAAATAAAAATCCAAGCAGGATATTTTGTAGAAATAGACAAGCTGATTTTAAAGTTACCTAAAAAGACAAAGGAACTAAAATAGCCAAAACAATTTTGAAGGAAAAAAAAGAATAAATTTTGAGAAAGTACAGTATTTGATTTTAAGAATTCTGATAAAGTCACAGTAATCAAGGCAGTGTGGTATGTGTGAAATCATGGGCTCACAGATCAATGACAAGGACTAGAGCCCAAAAACAGATGCATAACTAGATAGTTAAGTGACTTTGACAAAGGTGCAAAAGCAATTCAATGAAGAGTATTTTTTTCAACAAATGATGTTGGAATAATTGCACAGCCATATCAAAAAAGTCCTAATTTTTATATCTATACAAATGTTAACTTGAAGTAGATTGTAGATATAAAATTATAAAGGTTTTAGTAGTAAATATAGAAGAAAATCTAGTTGATCTTGAGTTTGGCAAAGAGTTTTTGGCAAAAGAGTTTTTGATATGATACCCAAAGCATAATCTTCAAAAAACATTGATAAATTGGGCTTCATACAAATTAAAAACATGTGCTCTGCAAAAGACACCATTAGGAGAATGATAAGACAAGCTACAGATTGGGAAAAACAATTCACAAATCATAGATATAATAAAACAATGTATCCAAAATATATTTTTAAAAACTCTCAAAATTCAATGATAAGAAAACAAATGCCAATTAAAAATGGGCAAATAATTTGAACAGTCATTGGATAAGACATACAAATGGCGAATAAGTTTGTGAAAGATGTTGAACATCATTAGCCATTAGGGAAATGCAAATTAAAACTACAATTAATTAAACCAACCAAAACCATCCCAAGCAATACCAAGTGCAAATAAGTGGAGTAACCGGAACTCTCATATATTACTGTTGGAAATGCAAAATGCAAGATGGAAAATAGTTTGCCAGTTTTTTATAAATTTAAACATACATTTACAATATGACCCAGAAATTTTATTCCTATGTATTTATCCCAGAGAACTGAAAACTTATGTTCACACACAAAACTGTACAAAGAAGTTTATAGCAGTTTTATTCATAATTGCCACATACTTGACAGAACCCAAATGTCTTTCAGTGGGTGAATGTATAAACTGTGGTCTATCCATATAATAGAATACAACTTAACAATATAAAGGAATGAACTATTGATGCACACACGAATGAATCTCAGAAGCATTATGCTGAGTGAAAGAAGCCAGTCTCAGATTGTTACACTGTATAATGCAATGAAAATGACATTCTGGACAAGGCAAAAATATCAGAACACAGAATAGACCAGTGGTTGTCAGGGTCTAGGAATCTGGGAAGTGCTTGACCACAAGGGGCAGCATGAGGGAATTCTTTTGGGGTAAAGGCATTGTTCAGTATCTTGATTGTGAAGATGGTGACATGAATCTATACTGGTCTTAAAACTCAGATCTGTACTCCAAAAATACCTTACCAAATCAACACCCATAATCCCCCAATGACCACCCTCTATATACATTTGCATAACATATACATATGCATATATATAAATGTATACATACATACATATCTTGATTATGCTGGTGAGTTATATTTAGATGATGCGTTTGTCAAAAATCAACCCTTAAAATGAGTGTGTTTAACTGTATGTAAATTGTATATTAATATAATTTTTAAAATTTTTCAATAAAAAATTGATTGAAAATGTGGTCCCAGAACAGAGGAGAACTTGCTGCTTTGGTACTAATAGCATTAGCTAGAACTGGACTGTTCTCTACTTTGCTATATGCTCTATGGAATTTCATGAATTTGATTAATAAATTATGCAAAAATATTTATTGAGCAACCACAATGTGCAAAGTCCTGTGCTTTGAGTGCTATCAGAGCTAGAGATGGTTTCTGCTTTTTGAAATATATTCACATAACCATAAGGGAAATAGTCTGTGTATGTCCTATGGAAATAAAATATACAATGCAAATTAGGGGTGCTGTGCTTTTTTGCTTTACTTATGAGGTTAAAAAAATCTGAATATCAGCAACAATTACCAGCAAGTGCAAACTACTTTTTGAGAAACAAATTGTACTAATTCAACTAAACAAAACTAAGTGTCATTTAAAGAGTTCGAAGTGAAAGCAAGTGACAGAAATTGTAAACTCGTTTTTTCTGGTGGTGATAGCCTCCCCAGGAGAGCATGCCTCTTGGGAAACATTTCCTTCATTGTTCTCTAGAAATGGAGGGGAGGCAATACAAGAGGCAGTGCCTGGTGCAGAGCCTCAATTCCTACTTCATGGATGTGAAATGCCCAGGATGCTATAAGATCAGCACGATTGTTAGCCGTACACAGATGGTAGTTTTGTGGGTGGTCTGCTCCACTGTCCTCTGTCAGCATACAGGGAGAAAAGCAAGGCTTACAGAAGAATGTTCCTTCAGATGGAAGCAGCACTAAAAGCACCGTGAATCAGGATAAATAGGAAACCATCCCAATAAACACATTTTGGATATAAAACCTAATAAAGAAAATGTAAGCTTGTAAGATTACTTGGTATGTAAGAGCTTTTGAACCCATGAATCTCTTTCAGGGGAAAAAAATTGGATTCTGTTAATGTGGACACTTTGACTACCTTCAACAAACATTTTTTCACATTAATTGTAGATAACTGTTAGGTGAGGTCACTGTTGTTGAAACTGTGGTTTTGAGTCCAGAAATAAGAGCTGACTCTTATACCCAAAACACATGTTACGTATGTTTTACTAAAAATATGTTTTGTGCAATTGCTGGTGTACTGGAAAATAGATGCAGTGAACTGGAGCAAAGGGAACTTGCTGTAAACTTAAGAGGAAGAGTGATGATGTATCAGAATTCATCACAGGAAAAATATGATGGGCAAAATCTCGTGCAGGATTTGTTCTGCTTATGTTGCCTTCTTAGGAAGACATTTTGATAACCATCTGTTTTGCATTAGGATGTGTATTAATCTTGAGATGTTCAACCTCTTCTTTAAAACTAAAATTTCACTTTGTTTCTTGAGGAACGGATTTTAAACTTGTGAATTTTCCTTTTGTTAGCAGCAAAATGATTTGAAAGAGAAACAAAATTTGGTGATTTTTCTAGGAAGAATTGAAAAATACTTCATAGATTTTAATACAAATTTAAATTCTCCTTACTATTCTGTGAATAAATGGTTCTAAGGAGTTGATTTCTGGGTTTCTGAGCCGTTTTACTTTATAATAAATATAAATTATGTGAGATACAGACTCTTCAGCTGGAGGTCAACCTGATGAAACAGCCAACTTTACAAGAGAAAAGACTAGGATGAGAGTTCCTTAGGTGACTTGTTTAAAGTCACACAGGTAGTTTGTAGCAGAACTCATACCAGAATTTAGAAGTCTGTTTGTCCAATCTGTTTCCCTCAACTATGTTACATTGACTTTCTCTATATTTATACACACATAGATACAAAAACTCACATGTAATTCAATTGTCACACAAAACCAAACATTCATAATGTCTTATCCAGAATATTGACCTTGTAATTGTAATTTTTATATAATCAAATGAATTTCTACATTTTTTGATAAAGGATACTGGATAGGAGGGTGTAAATACATTTATTGTTATGCAATCATTCTAATATTTAACAAACAAATTTTATCCTTCATGGATTTTAAGTGGACACTTGCAGATAGAGATTTTTTTTCCCCCCTGGTCCACTGAATGCTGTAAGAACTAGGTGCTCCAGCTGGAAAGCCTTGGTTTCAGACATGTCAGATTGTGGTAGGCAGAATTAAAGCCCCCAATGAAAGCCCCTAATCCCCGGGAGCATGAATATATTATGTTACATGGCAAGGGGAACTTTGCAGATATACATAGAGTTACTAAATTATTTAATCTTAAAATAGGAGATACCTGGATTTTCTGGGTAGACCCAATGTAATCACATGAACCCTAAAACCAGAAGAATAAGGCAGAAGAGGAAGGCAGGAAGTTACAGAGATGCAACTGAAGACATCGGATTGATTTGAAATTTAAGAAGGAATTGAAGCACTGTTGCTGGCTTTGAAGGAGCAGAGCATAACCCCAAGGACAGCTGGCAACTTCCAGAAGCTGAAAATGAGCCCTGGCCCACAGCCAGCAAGACAACAGGACCCACTGTACTGGCAACCTGAATGAGCATGGAAGCGGGTTCTTCCCCTTGATGACCTCTGACCAGAGGACCCAGCTGAGCATCTCCTGGAATTCTGACCTGTAGAACTATGAGATAAAGCATGGGTGGTGTTGTAAGCTACTACATTTATGGTAATTTCTTAAATCAGCAATACAAAAGGAATATACTGTTCATGTGTGGAGGCTGGAAGGATGGGCCACCAGGGGTGTCATGACTAAGATGCTTCCTGGGAATGCACTGGGCTTAAGAGAAAAGAGAGTTGGGGTACTTAGGGTTTTCCTTACAGTGTGGCAGTATCAGAAACAGAGACAACTTTGAGTGTCTAGTTTTGTGTATCTACTTAAATTATGTGTAATGTTAGTGCCTTTCACTCATGCTGAAGCCTTCATCTTCAATAGAGAGGGAATCTAAAAATCCTGGGCTGTTACACAAAAATTTACATAAGACTTTTTGAAACCATCAGATGCTGTTTTTGTTTTTGTTTATAGTGCATGTAGCAGAGCTTATAAAAAACTAAGTTAGGGTCACTTTCCTCAGAGGTAGGTTTCTACTGAAGCATATTGGAACCCAGATATTCAAAACGGCTTAGACAGTAAAACAGCCACTTCAGAGAAGACATGGTAGAAGAACCTAAGTTTTAGAGGAACATGTTTCTAAAGCAACCTCAGTAGCTTTAGAATTGCAGTGTTTTTATGTTGCTGACTTCTACTTGAATTGTATAATTTACTCAGATAGTTTAAACTACTTACCTAAGACCACTGAACAAAGTAGATTCAAAACCTGTATCTCTAGGTTTAAAACATATAACCTGATTGTAGGTTGTGGTCTATTCCCTAGTCTAATAAAAGGGTGTTGAAATTCAGCATTACTTACAAGTGGTGCATCTTGAAACACATATTTGGTCTAAACTGGCTCTTTTGAATTTTTAAAAAAATTTAATTAAAAAAATTGAGGCAGGGTCTTGCCATATTGCCTAGTTTGGTCTTGAACTCCTGGGCTCAAGTCATTCTCCTGACTTGGCCTCCAAAAACATGAGGATTACAGATGAGAGCCACCATGCCTGGCCTAAACTGGGCTCTTTTGATTCAAAATATTGTATTCCCCAAGGGTGATGTAAGTTAGCTTAAAATTATTTATATGTTGAACTTGGGGCTGCAGAAATTTCTTTTACCAGAAGTAAGAGGCATTAAATAAACTTTGAAAAGGCCTACAAAGTCCTGAGAAAAAGATCTCCAAGTTAAATTATGCCCTCTTTGGAAATCTGGAAATGATTGATGAAGTTTTCTTGGCTAGATTGTGATCATATGTATGTAAACTTGCCTAATCCGTGTTTTACTGTTGCAGATTACTTTTGCCAAAAATTGCAAAATAAAAAGTGTTTATATTAGAGCTATGACTGCATATAAACTAAGGAACTTTCTAAAAGGTAGTTTCAAATGGAAGATTTGGGATTACAAGAATGATTCTAGAGGGGAGGGAGTGAGGTGGAAATGGCATAAGAAAACTGAGAAGATGAGGAAAGCATGGAATATTTGGAAAGTAGGGAAGCACCCTGACTGGATTGCAGAGTTTATGATGGGAGAAATGAAAGATTATACTAGGGTTGACCTAGATTGTTAGTTAAGATTCACTGTGTCTTATGGATCCAGCAATGTCTTCAGAACAATAGCAATCTCACTTACAGGAGGGCTTCCTTGAGGCCACATAAAGGCTGTTCTAAAATCTAGACTGCCACCAACACCTCTGCTGCCACTTTTGCCTCTGGCACCCAGGAAACCAAAGAATCAATACTCAAAACTGCTCACAAGGAACCAGCTGAAACATAATCATTTGCAAGGTGATATTTGCTCGCAAAGACTACTGTAAGAACTGACTGGAAGATGACCTGTGATTGGTTCCTGCTCTTTAAATCTTACCCATTAGGCATAGGTTACATGCAGAGTGTTAGCTGAAAAGAGCAAGTATAACATTTTTAGCTTTTAAATTTCTCCAACTACAGGCCAAGTTGATAAGACTTTGTGAGTCAGTCCACAGTTTCCATCACATTTGGGTAGGTCATGAAAGCCTGGGACCATAAAACTAAGAAATTAAACATAATCTTGGAAAGAAAAACAGCTCATATATATTAAGTGCTTACTATATTCCAGCAACAGTTCAAACCACTTTTATATGTAGTGACTTGTTCAATTTTCTCAATAATTCTATAAGAAATTATCCCCAAGTTACAAATGAGGAAACCGAGGCACAGAGAGGTTAAATTATTTGACAAAGGTCACTGAGCCAGCAGCTTGAGCTCATGATCCCCTGCTCTTAAATATCATGATATATTGCTCCTTGGGGGCAGAATCAATTTAGCATTCCTGAAGGTGGTGATGCATCAATTAAGTGTTGAGGCGTAAATGGTGGTTTTCCAGGCAAAGAGAGAAAAGCGCTTGCTAGGGAAAGGTATGAAGGTAGGATGGAGCAGGATTCATTCAGTAAATTGCTGTTGGTTTTATTAGGCTGCTGTGTAGGGTATGAGATGAAGTACCAAGAGATGGCATTAGAGAGGTAATCATGGAATAGATCCTAATAGGCCTTTGATTCCCTGCTAAGAGATTTGAATTAAACTGATCAGATTTTCACTTTGAAAGATTCATTTTATTACACTATGAAATATAAGTTAGATGGAGGCAAGGCAATAGTTATTTGGGAATTGCTGTAGTCCAGGTGAGAAATGACGAGAGTGAAAGAATAAGAGGACATGAGAAAAATTTAGGTGATAGGATCATAGGTACATAGCAACCAGTGGGATATGGAGGGAGGAGTGTGGGATTATTTCTAGATTTCTGATAGTAGAACCATTCATTGGGCCATAGAAGTGAGGGGAGATAGGATCCGTTTTGTACATACGAAAATGGAAGTATCTGGGGAATATGAGTGGAAATGGTTGGTAGACTTCAGGCTTTAGCTACTCAAAGTGAAAAGTGGAACCAGAAACATTCTGGCTGTAAAACCCCATGCTCTGAACACCCCCAGGGAGAAAATAAATCTTCAGGCCATCTGTGGCTTAAAGGGAAGTTATCAGGCTAACATTGCAAGGCATACTTCACTCTTTTTCATGTGGATGAAGAGAGACATTCATTATCCTTTTGAAGAACTATGAGAGTTGAGCAGAGTTGTTATTTTTTAGTGAATGAGGGACTAGTCGCTTACATTCTTGCGGAATCTTTTTGCTTGAATGAGAACTAATCTTTACTAATTAGCCTGGGACAGTCATCCTAAGTCTGTCACTTACAGTGTTTTCTAAAAGAAGACAATTTTCCTCTTGCATCCTTTGCTATACCATAGGGTATAATCATAAAATACAAAATGTAGCAAGATACCTTAAGAAAACTGAGCTTAATATACCTCTATAAAATTTTTTCTTTCTTTTTGGGCTATATGTTCTTTGATTGCATTTTCATATATAAAGTTTAATATTATTGAGATAATAGATAATATAATATTTAGCATAGTTGATTGAAGTTTTTTATTATTAATCATTTAGAAATATTTATTTCTGCTTTGCAACTCATCAGGGTAGTATTATACACATTTTTAGTATTATTGTCAAATTTGGGAAAGCCTCTGTCAAGATATTAGTTCCGGCCTGCAACTTCATGTTATGATAGCTGGTGAGTTTTCATGATGACTGGAGCATTCCTGGAGGTCAACATTGGAATGCCTAAAAATAGATTACTTCTACAAAGGAGTGACTACAAAACAGAAACATTCTCCAGAACAGAAACTAAATATATGATGAATTGAATTTCCCCTTAACTAGATCTGCAAAATTCTTGTGGTAACTTCCATGCCACTGAACGTGAAATTTTGCAAAATTTTAAGAAGTATTTGTTTAGGTGAACACATTGCTAAAACATCTTCCAAGGTTTTGAACGGGGCTGTGGAAATGAGGGGACATGAACATTAACTTCATTAGCTTCATGGTAACCTGTCTGCTGTGTACTAAGAACTGTGAAACAAGAAGTGAATATTTCAGCATAGGTAGCATAGCACATGAGCAGGGACACACCAAAGACCCAAACCACTAGAAAGACATCTTCCTTCTTTACCCTAGCTGAGAGTTAATTCCTCCATGTGGAAGAAATGAAGATTGCGACCAGCCTTCCTTAAATTCCCTCCAAACTCCTGTGAGTAGACTTCTGCGTCATTTTCTTTGCTTAGCACTCTATTTTCTCACCAAGACTGAGGCCTTGTCAGGAGTTCCAGTTCATTTGGCTAGAGTGATAACATCTGCTTAAGTTATCTATTGTTGCCTAACAAATGCCAAAGAAAAAAATTATTTGTGATACTCGGTAACCTGCAGTAAGGCAGACATTTTTCAGAACCATCTTGATAGGTGAAGGGATGGCACGATGGGGTCTTGCGGTAGGGGAGAGAGATTGTGCTCAACCTCAAACAACAAAGAAAAATGGACATTTTTGTCTAGAAAAAGTAGGGTGGGGACAGTGGGTGAAAAATTACTAACTGGAAACATCAGGGGTAAGGGAAGATTCTGGCTGAATTGACCTGACAGGATTCTTGCTGAAGGCAGGCGGGGCTGATCGGACATCATCTAGGTGCTCACGGAGGGGGAGGAACATGATCAGATATCGAGGATGGGGAGTTCTGGCTAAACAGACTTGGCAGGATTCTTGTTAACATTGCATTCTATAAGGAAGGACACAGGAGTCCAGTAAGATACTGATCTAAGTTTGATTCTTTGTCACAAAGTATCCAAAAACAGTGGCTTAAAACAATTTTAGTCATAATTCTGTGAGTTAGGAATTAGGTGGGGTTCACTGGATATGTCTCATTTCCTTTCCATGTGGTGTCAGCTGGGGTCACACATGCTGTTACATTCAGCTGGGAGCTCAGCTGGGGCTCTGACATTCAAGACAGCTTCACTCACATGGCGCCTAGGCTAAGTGTGACTGGAATGGCTGAGGGCTGGCTGGATCTCTCTTTCTGCCTCCTGGAAATCCATTATCATTTAATAGCACAACTCTTGCTTCCATGCTGGCTGGACTCTAACACAGTGAAAATGGAAGCCGCCAGGTCTATGAAAGGATGGACCCAAACTGGCACCGAGCTATTGCTGCTACATTTTCTTGGCCAAAACAAGTCACAAGTGAACCTAGATTCAAAGGGAAGAAAGATAGACTCTACCTCTTGATGGCAGAGGCAACATGCATGTTGGTGGCCGTCTTCACAGACAATTTTCCTCAATGTGTCCTCTGCCACAACAATTCATACCTCTACCATGGGCAATACACACCCAACCTCCTTTCCCTCTCTCTACCTGCTAAAGCGTCATCTAATGACTCATTAGACTTAAAGTCCAGTCTGCATCAAGTCCTGATATCTCTCTATCTACAGAGAATAAGAGACTTTGTAAAGACAGAGAGACCATGCAGAGCAGAAACAATGGACCCAGGTTGGCAGCCAGCACCAAAGCCCCAGATGGAGGAGCAAGACCATTTTGGACCCTCCAGCCCTAGTTGAGGGCCTCAGACAGCATCATATGGAGTGGAGAAGAGCCACCTCAGCTGATTTTTGCCGGAATTTCTAACCCACAGAGTCGTAAGTAATAAAATTGTTGTTGTTTTAAGCCACTAAATTTTTGGGTATTTTATTATGCAGCAATAGCTAGCTGAAACAATACTCTACTTAGACTTTTGCCTTGGATTCGCCTTCAGACATTGAGCAAATCCTGAAACTGAGTTTCCATTCCTCCACCCCATGTCCCTTAAGCTTGTTTGTCCCAAATTCCTCATTCTCTGCATCGGTGTCTGTGGCCAAAATCTTCAAATGTTTTATGCCTCCGTTCCTTACAACAAAGGTCACTGGATTTGTGATTAGAAACTCATTTGAAAGTTTCCATTTCCATGACAGATACGTGGATAAGGGCCAGGTCGTGAGATTGAGGAGTGGTGAGAAAACCCCAAAAATAGCCTGTGTAAACTTTACAAAGTTTGAGAATGAAAGGAGAGTAAGGGATGGGGAGATAGGTTAAGGGGTTAGGAATGGGGCTAACAGAGGAAAAAAGAAATAAATAGAAATTATATAAATAAAAATAGATGTGTGTATAGATATTTACACATCTATATATCTGCATCTGTCTGTACTTGTACCTGTGTCTGTACCTACATCTATATCTTTATTCCAGGCCAAAATGTGACCATTTGAAGACCCAAAGTAGTTCTGAGAAGATTTAGGTAATATAAATCCAAGGTGTCTAAAATCTCACAAAATTACCAAGGATGATGATTGAGGAAAGCATAGAGAGCAAAGTTCTGAGTCAGAAATACAAACTCCTTTTGGAAAATGACTGAAATAAATCCTTCAGACAGTGTCATATTTCACTGAAAAAAATTAGATTGAGAAAATCCCATCACATACAGTAGAAAATAACTGTGACTTGGCAGGTTCTCTATCTTCAAATGAGCTTATCCTGAAGTTGGAAAATCAAGAAAGCAGACAAAGTGTTGAAACTTCCTTAAGAGACTGCATGACAAAGCTGATATAGGAGACCACTGTGATCTTGTATTTACTAATATTACTGTTTTAACAAGCTCCTTATTCTCAAATATTACCATCTGGCAGAAATCAAAAGTAAATGTCTCGAAATTTACCACTACATACTCTGAAAGAGAAGGAATTTAAAGAGACAATTATATATTCAGCATCTTCAAATCCATGGAGATACCTGTCACACTGAATTTCTTCTAGGATATGGTACAAAAATGAATTTTGTGAGGATTAAAAATGCCTTCATGGGATGAAGATTATCATATCTCTACTTCCAATGCAAATGACAAACTAGTTCCTAAATAACATACTATAGTATTATTATTTTGCATATACTCATTGAATAGTACTGCCAGAGACAGATAATCAAGTTGCCCTAAAATGATGTCAAGAAGGGCTCACTGGTATAAAAATGGCAGCAATAGCCTCACAGCCTTACCACAAAAGGTTACCTCAGGCAAGAAAATTATATATGTGATCATTTTACCAAATGTTTTGTCATGGCATAATATGAGTTGTCATTTTTCTGTTTCCTGTAACAGTTTCCTTGCCTCCTCCCCTACCTACATGGTTTTTGTTCCATCAACACCTCACTTCTTTTCTTTTTTTTTTGAGACGGAGTCTTGCTCTGTTGCCAGGCTGGAGGGCAATGGCACAGTCTTGGCTTACTGCAACCTCTGCCTCCTGAGTTTAAGAGATTCTCCTGCCTCAGCCTCCAGAGTACCTGGGGCTACACAGGCGCCACCATGCCCAGCTAATTTTTGTATTTTTAGTAGACACGGGGTTTCCTATGTTGGCCAGGATGGTCTCTATCTCTTGACCTCATGATCTAACCACCTCGGTCTCCCAAAGTGCTGGGATTACAGGTGTAAGCCACTGTGCTCAGCCTCAACACCTCACTTCTAGGTACCAGTTTTTGAGTCAGTTTTTGCTGTGGTAATGCTGCATAAAAACAGCTAAATGTATTTATTTTTACAATACATGTGGCTCCAGGCTGCAGATGACTGAGGGTTGGCTCCATGTGTCTTCTTAGTTTGGGACTTGGTCCGAAAAAGCCACCTCTTGCTGCATATGCCGTTCTATCAAGGCAGAAGATGGGAACAGCAAGCTGTGATGCATCAAGCAATGGTGCTTAAAGCTTTTGCTCAGAGTTGGCACACTGCTACTTCTGCTCACATCCTGTTGGCCAAAGTGTGTCACAATATCATATGGCCAACTCCCCAAATCAATGAAGTGAGAAGAAATACTCCTTTCATAGTGACCACCTTACCTGTCAAAGAGTGGGGGTAGGACATCCTATTACAAAGAGGGGCTGAGCACAGTGGCTTATGCCTATAATCCCAGCACATTGGGAGACCAGCCTGGTCAGCATGGAAAAACCCCATCTTTACTAAAAATACAAAAATTAGCTGGGCATGGTGGAACACGCTTGTAATCTCAGCTACTCAGGAGGCTGAGGCACGAGAATTGCTTATGCCCAGGAGGCAGAGGTTGCAGTGAGCCGAGATTGTGCCACTGCACCTCATCCTGGATGAGAGTGAGACTCTGTCTCAAAACGAACAAACAAACAAGCAAACAAACAAACAATCAAACAAACAAAACCAAAGGGTGGGGGGAACCCAAACCAAATAGGGAGCAAGGATTTGGAAACAATTATTTAATATATTGTCATTTCAAAATATTTCCCTAGTACAGGGTGACATTAGTTTATTCATTCATGAATTCAACACCTACTGAGAATCAAATGTATACTGTATTTTTTGTTCTTAGTACTTGGACTACATCAGCAGACAAAGTCTTTTCTCATGAAGTTTACATTCTAGCTCATATTTCTAAATAGAGTATTGGAACCTACACTTCAGAGTTGCTTGCTATTATTGTCCATGAAGTTAGGTTTGGTGGTGAGCTTTCACTTGTTGTTGGACTGCTCTTTTTTTTTTTTTTTTCCAATGATTCCACCTCTGGCTTAGCAATGCTATTTATGAACATCTTGAAGTAGGAAGTGATGCCAGATTATAATTACATGGATTTATTTATGTGAATCCTCTAAAATGTTGCCAGATGATGTTTTGTAAAAATGTTAAGTATAAATTGGGAGCTGAAATAATGCCAGAGAAATATTTGTTTTCCACACTAACCAAAATTTTGAAAAAGGGTACAAAAATATTATTAGATAGAATGAAAAGATCTAGTATTCAATAGAACAACAGGCTGACTATCATCAATTTATTGTACATTTAAAAATAACTAAAAGAGTAAAACTGGATTGTTTGTAACACAAAGGATAAATGCTTCAGGAGATGAGTACTCCATTTCCCCTGTGTGATGATTATTACACGTTGCATGCCTGTGTCAATATATCTCATGTACCCCATAAATATGTACACCTATGTACCTACAAAAATTAAAAATTAAAAGAGACAGAGCAAAAAAAAGAGGAAGGAAGGAAACACCATCTGAAAAGGCAGAGATCCAGCATACAGAGGAGATGGGGAGTTACAGACTTTACTTTCTATGTCCGTTCCTAAGGTATATGTTCACTCATGATTCAGTCATTTATCCAGTGCTTCTTTACACATCTCTTACTATGTTCCTTGTTCTCTCGTGGGTGCTGAGAATACAGCAGTATGCAAAAGGGACAAATCTTTTCGACTTCACGAAGCCTACATTTTAATGGAGGGAGAAAAGTAGTTAAAATACGTAAGATGCCAGATGATGCCGCAGTTTGGAAAGTAAAGGTTACTGTCAAAATGGGCAATGTGAGAAGTCTAATTAACTTAATGTAGTTAATAGATAATAAAGAGCTTAATAAAGGTTAGTAATTAATAAAACAGTGCTTAAAGCACAAGGGATATGCTGTGTCCTGGAGCTAGTAGCAGGGAGAAGCTCTTAACATCTGACACCTGAAAACAAGGGCTGGGAGAAGTTACTCAGAGAGGGGAGCTGAAGGGAGGGAGTCACCTGACAGTAGATTGTGGTCCTCACAAAAGTGAGGTAGCCGGCTGGCTGTGGAGTCTCATGACTGTAATCCCAGAACTTTGGGAGGCCAAGGCATGTGGATCACCTGAGGTTGGGAGTTCAAGACCAGCCTGGCAGCTGGCCAACATGGTGAAACCCTGCCTCTATGGGGGAAAAAAAAAAAGCACAGAAAAATTAGTTGGGCGTGGTGTGGCAGGTGCCTGTAGTCTCAGCTACTCAGGAGGCTGAGGCAGGAGAATTGCTTGAACCTGGGAGACAGAGGTTGCAGTGAGCCGAGATCGCACCATTGAACTCCAGCCTGGGTGACAGAGCGAGACTCCATCTCAAGAAAATAGAAAACAAACAAACAACAACAACAACAAAAACAAAAGGAGGCAGCCAACACACAGGGACTTGGCAGGAGCGGAGCTGGGAGAATAAATTCCCAGCCTCTTTCTCTTCCCTCCCTGAATCTCCTTCTGCTGGCTTTTATTGGTCAGACCCGACAGGAAGCGGAAGGACCCCAGAGCTTGTTGATGGAGAGCATCGGGTCAGCCTCCTGGTGAACACGGCAGGGCTGAGAAGGTGCCAAGTGAATGTGGGGCTGGAACTGGAAGACATTCAGGGCAGACGACGGTAAGTGCTATGGGGGGAAAAAAAAAGTAGGAAAGAAAGACAAGAAGGAAATGGGTAAGGGACTGACATTCTGAAACAGGGGTATCAGAGGAGGCCTAAATCAACAAGATTGCGATATTTACGCAAAGCCTTGGAGTAGCTGAGGAAGTGAGCTATGAGGGAATCTTAGGCAAGGGAATGCAGATGAGAAGTCTCTGAAACAGAATTCCCAAGGGGCTGGAAAGGAGTCCAACTGCAGCCAGAGCGGGGATGAAAGCAGTCAGTGAACTGCCCCAGGTAGAGCAGCTTCTGCGGCCCCTCCACTTTGAGGTCTGACTGGGCACCCTCCTACCTGCTCTCTGCCTGTGAGCACCTGGGAGAGCCTCTTAGGGTGTGAGGAGTGGTAGTGGGGTTCTATCTTTTGTGCCCTGAGCCTGAAGAAAAAACCCTTTGTCCTTTTGAAATGGCGTCATTTGTGTGGGAGGTTCGTTGCCATATGCCAAGGAAATAGAGGATGTGACACACACAAGGAGTGAGTTTAAGAGCAGAGGTTTAATAGGTAAAAGAGAAAAGCGTTCTCTCCTGCAGAGAGGGAGAGCGCGGCTCCCTCGTGGGTCTTCCAGTTTCGTGGGGAAATGCACGGTGTTTTATAGACGAGCTTGAGGATGTGGTGTCTGATTTACAGGGAGCCTGAGATACTGATTTACGGAGAAACAGCTCAGTCAGGAGACCTCCACCCAGGTGGGCTGAAGGTATTGAGAGGCAGACACCCAGATAGAACAGCAGAGTGGATCTATCTGGGGGACCAACAGCTTAAGAGCCTGCAGGGCTGATACCTCTCCAGAGTAAAGGCCCTGAGCAGAGATTCATCCAGGTATTTAGCTCCTCTTTGACAGGTGATTCTTATTAATACACAGGTGTTCTGTATTACCTATAACTCTAGAATATACCAAGTAGGCAGCTGTTACCTGCCTGCCACTAATTACAAACTAAAAGGTATCCTCCTCGAAGGAGCCATGGGGGCAGGGTAAACTTAATGTATCTCAACATTGATTGGACCAGGTGTGCTGTTTGCATAGCACACGAAGAAGCTGGCCACCTCACCCTAATTTTTTATTATATAAATGGGTTCTCTACCTGGCTGACACCATGTTGCCTGCTTCTTTACTGTACATGTGGTTGACAAAAGGGAAGATGGAGCCTCCGTGTTGAATATACCTGGAGCCTTTTCCTATGGGCACAGCTGCCAGCATTCACCTGTGCAAGCTTTTAGCTTGCTTTCTGTTTGCAGCTTGATTTTTCAGGTTGCTCTTTGTTAGAAACATTTTGGGGCCACTTTGCATTAAAAGGGAAACCTTGTCAAGGACTTTCTTTTCCTCACTAACTGCCTAAATAATTTTTTTCTAGTTCCTGTATCATTTTCTCTCTCTCTATCTTTCAAATTTTCCTTGCTTAATGGGGGCAGATGAAGGAATAAAGCAAAATCTTTTAGAGATGCGATGTATCTGAGTTTTCTTTTTAATTTCTATGCAGATTTGGAGAAAATTACCTAATTTATTTATTTATTTCTATTTTTTGAGACGAGTTTCACTTTTGTTGCCCAGGCTGGAGTGCAATGGCGCTATCTCTGCTCACTGCAACCTCTGCCTCCTGGGTTCAAGTGATTCACCTGCCTCAGCCTCCTGAGCAGCTGGGATTATAAGCCCCCCACCACCATGCCCAGCTAATTTTTGTCTTTTTACTAGAGATGGGGTTTCTCCATGTTGGCCAGGTTGGTCTCAAGTTCCTGACCTCAGGTGATCCACCCTCCTTGGACTCCCAAAGTGCTAGAATCCTGTGAGCTAAGGCACCCAGCCAAATTACCTATTTTAAAGAAAACTATTGAGAACCTTAGAGTTTTAAAATTTAACCCCTGCCCCGCCATTTCTGTCAAGATATACGTGAGGACAGGAGGGGAGCTATAGCAAGAAAGTTCATCCTCTCACTTGCACCATGGGGTGTACACCATTCTTTTCTGAAACACAGAGAACTGGACTGAAAGATACAGTCACATATTTTTCAAATTAACTTTTCCATGGTGACACTAAATGAATATGATAGAATTATAAGAGGAAAAAAGCAATTCTGAACTGTTGACCCTGTCTTCAGAGAAAACGAAGTCATTTTTACTCATTTGTTTTATATGCTTAAATCATATGGATCAAATAAAATCTTAGGTACAAAGGGTGAAAATGCTTGTCAGAAGCCTTCATAAGAATAAATTCCTATTCAATAAAAATTTATGATGTTGTGACTGTTCCAGATTTTTAAGAGGATTTTGGGTTATTATTCATACCTCCAGTGGGCCTATGCAGACTTTGTTATTAATCCTTCAACAGCAGGAAAATAAAAGCAGTAGAAGTGTTAAATGTATAGAAAAATTATCTTTCACAAATTATGAAGTGTATTCCAGTGAATAGCATTATGATATCATCTGCCAAAAGAAAAGCTATAAAGTTAGATTTTCTTGGAGTGATTTTTCTAAAACAGTCGTGAATTTGATGTTTAAATGTTTTGAGTTTCTGATTTCCATTTCTTTAGAATGCAGTGGCAATGACAGATTATTCCTTCACCACCTATTAAAATGTAAAGTCAGTCTGTAGTCTCTAAATTTGGTTTCTGTTGAATCCATGACCAAACTAGAGTGAAAGGTACATTACCACTTTGATTTCTGTTCAAGAAAGAAATATATGCAGTATTATAAAGAAAAATCAAAGCAGGCTGCTGGATAGTATGTCTAATCTGTGACTTTCTTGGTTTGCTGACAACAGAGATGAATATTTCACTCTGATTTTTTTAAAAAGCTGTTGAAGTTGCACTGGCTTTTACTTCTATGATGATAACTTTTCCAAAAGAGTCTAGACAAATGCAAAATCTTCTGGAGTCACGAAAAGTAAAACATTGTTGTTAAAATGTCTAATTATCTGAGCACCAGTGCCCTTAAGTGCCGTTAAGTTATCATTATGGAATCTGTAAACAATAACGCCAAATAAATAGGGGATTTGTTCCATACCACTGAAACTGCATATGGATATGAAACCGCATATGGGTAAAGAAGGCTGGGAAAAGATGCCATGTTTTAAAAATAATACAGCTGGGCATGGTGGCTCATGCCTGTAATCCCAGCACTTTAAGGGGCTGAGGTGGGCAGATAAGTTGAGGTCAGGAGTTTGAGACCAGCCTGGCCAACATGGTGAAACCCCTCTCTACTAAAAATATAAAAATTAGCCAGGTATGGTGGTGCACACCTATAATCCTAGCTACTGGGGAGGCCAAGACAGGAGAATCACTTTAACCTGGGAGGCAGAGATTGCAGTGAGGCAAGATCACACCACTGCACTCTAGCCTGTGCGACAGAGCAAGACTCCCTCTTAAAATAGAGTTGTACACTATTGTCATGAAAACTGACACAAGTCTTTTGGGCATTTATAATTTTTAGATTATTTTTTGATAGAGATATAGATTATATCTAATGTTTGAAGGTAGGTGAGGTTTATGGGTCTCCTCCACACCCCCATCCCCTCTACTAGGTAATATGTTACAACAAAAGCCCATACTGTTATATTAACAGATATTTATTAGAATACTGGCCTGAGAAAGCCTTGCAACCTGTAAATTAGATAAAGTTCTAGCTCTTTTTCGTTGGCTGCTTCAGAAGCACCATGCAGGAAAGATTCACTCAAGGCAATGATAATGACAATAATCTAGTGGCAGGATTTGGCTGTCCTTGTTTGAGTAAGGACAAAAATCATCCGTGAGAGGAAAAAATGAACTTCTCTTGTGTTAGGCCATTAGTTTTGGGTTTACTTGTTATAGGCGTTAGCATACTCTGACTAATACATTACTTTTACAGAACAGGGTCAGCATTGCTCACGCTTTCTTCATTTTCTAGAGTGGGAAGGAAGCCATTAGAGCTTTATAAATTATATACATAAAGAAATTGGCCAAGTATGAAAGAATGTGTGTATATATGTATAATAAATATTACTGTGTGTTGCCTAAAATGTATACATACATATTTTCTTTTAGGAGTAGCCTGACTCATAGATGGCATTGGTGGAAGCATTCCAGAAGATTTATGTGACATTTACTAGGTTTAAGAATTATCTAGAAGAGGGCCTGGCATGGTGGCTCACACCTGTAATCCCAAAACTTTGGGACGCTGAGGTGGGAGGATTTCTGGAGCTCAGAGTTCGAGACCAGCCTGGGCAACATGGCAAGACCCTCTCTTAAAAAATGAAACAAAAAACCCCCAGAATTATCTCGAAGAAGGGCTGCATTGAAAAGGCTGAGTCCTAAAAGACTTCTGAATTTCTTTTTTATTTTATTTTTTTTGAGATGGAGTCTTACTCTGTCACCCAGGCTGGAGTGCAGGGGTGCCCTCTTGGCTTACTGCACCTCTGCTTCTCATGTTCAAGAGATTCTCTTGCCTCAGCCTCCCATGTAGCTGGGATTACAGGTACATGCCACCATGTCTAGCTAATTTTGTGTGTGTGTGTTTTTAGTAGAGACAGGATTTTACCATGTTAGCTAGGCTGGCCTCTAACTTCTGAGCTCAAGTGATCTGCCTGCCTCGGCCTCCCAAAATGCTGGGATTACAGGGATGAGCCACTGTGCCCAGCCAAGACTCTGAGTTTCTGATTTTGTTTTTGCCGTGTAATCTTCACTTCTTCCTTGAGTACCAGGAAAGTATTCTTAGTTGGATATAAACAAACACTTTATCTTACCTCTCCTCTATTGTCCCGTTAAACAACTTATTTACTTTCATTAAAATTGAAGAATTAAAATTTACCAGAGGGAAGAAGTAAAAAACTGTATAAAAGCAGTAGAACAACCAGCCTTTGTCAGCTATACTTAAACTGACTTAATGCTATCATTTTATCTCTAAAACCCTTTTATTAACATTTTTCTCTCAGAAGATACTTAAGCTATACTGTATTCTGATTCTTCATAGTAATGCACTGAATTTGATCAAAATCCATTAATAGGGTGTTGGAGTGGCTAGCAGGAAATCAGAGAGACAGATACATTTGAAGTACAAGGGAATCCAGATTAAATTAAAATTACACTTTGTTTTCCAGTATCTTAATAATTGTATTTGTGTCTTTGAGTGTAATTAGAGTAGAGACTGCACTGGGCAAGCCTTGCCCATTTCTGTTGGTAGATGTGGGAAGCAGTTTCTCACATGGCTCCCAAATAATGATCCCATCTCCTGGTACCCATGCCTTTGTGTAATCTTCTCTTGAGTGTGGGTTGGCCCAGTGACATGCTTCTAGTAGAATGTGGAAATAGTTATGGGCTGTCATTTCTGAGATTCAAAGATGGAAGACAAAAAAGATTCTGTTTTCCATCTTGCTCACCCTCTCTCTCTTTTGCACTTGCTTTGATGAGAACAAGATGCTCTGTTGTGAGCTTCCCTATGGAGACATCCAAGTGTGAAAACACTGAGGGAGGCCTCTAGACAACAACCTATGAGGGACTGAACCCTGCCAAAAGCCATATGAGTGAATGTGGAAGCAGATCCTTCCCCAGTCAAGCCTTTAGATGATGGCAGCCCAGCTGATGCCTTGATTGTAGCCTTGTGAGATGCCTTGAGCCTGAGACCCCAGCAAAGTTGTGCCAAGATTCCTGATCCAGTGAGACAGTTACTAAATGTTTGTTGATTTGAGCTGCTGTATTTCAGAGTAATTTGTTAAGCAACAATTGATAACTGATACAGCAGACGAAATTATAGATGGGAAGATGAAGATTATAAGGCTAGTAAAGCCATATACATCTAGTTAAATTAAGGCTGGGCTATTAAATATAAATGAAAATGCTCTTTCTTGAAATTGTTTTTGTAGATCACTGCTACATTAAGGAGCATGTGGTGGCTATTGGGAGCATGATTAAACAGTGGATAACTTGATGGTCCTGAAGTCAGGAAGAAGTCTGGGCCAGGACATCGGCAATATACAGGTGCGTTTTTGTTGCCTATTTGTTGTTTAATTCTTTGACTGTAAGTGATATTGTCTAGGCCAAATCATAACCTCCTAAATTAATTTATCATTTATGTCTCTGAAGATAAATTCTGGTAACAAATACGTGTGTAAAGATAAATTCGTCTTTTTTTTTTTTTTTTAGTTTCTCAGTTGTTTTTTAATGTAGATAAATCTTTTTTATTGTACTTTAGGTTCTTGGGTACATGTGCAGATCATGCAGGATTGTTGCATAGGTACATACATGGCAAGGCGTTTTGCTGCCTCCACCGCCCCCCTGTCATCTATATCTGGCATTTTTCCCCATATTATCCCTTCCCAACCTCCCCAACCCCTGCTGTCCCTCCCTTAGCCCCCACAACGGACCCAAGTGTGTGATGCTCCCCTCCTTGTGCCTACGTGTTCTCATTGTTCAACACCCACCTATGAGTGAGAACATGGTATTTGGTTTTCTGTTCTTGTATCAGTTTGCTGAGAATGATGGTTTCCAGATTCATCCATGTCCCTACAAAACATGAACTCATCCTTTTTTGTGGCTGTGTAGTATTCCATGATGTATATGTGCCACATTTTCTTTGTCTAGTCTATCACTAATGGGCATTTGGGTTGGTTCCAGATCTTTGCTATTGTAAACAGTGCCGTAGTGAACATACATGTGCATGTGTCTTTATAATAGAATGATTTATAATCCTTTGGTATATACCCAGTAATGGGATTTCTGGATCAAATGGTATTTATAGTTCTAGATCCTTGAGGAATTGCCACACTGTCGTCCACAGTGGTAGAACTAATTTACACTCCCATCAACAGTGTAAAAGTGTTCTTTTTTCTCCACATCCTCTCCAGCATCTGTCGCCTCCTGATTTTTTTAATCATTACCATTCTAACTGGCATAAGATGGTATCTCAATGTAGTTTTGATTTGTATTTCTCTGATGACAAGTGATGATGAACATTTTTTCATATGTTTGTTGGCCTCATAAATGTCTACTTTTGAAAAGTGTTCGTCTCTTTCTCCCACTTTTGAATGGGTTTGTTCTTTTCTTGTAAATCTGCTTTAGTTCTTTGTAGATTCTGGATATTACACCTTTGTCAGATGGGTAGATTGCAAAAATTTTTTCCCATTCTGTTGATTGCTGGTTCACTGTAACGATTGTTTCTTTTGCTGTGCAGAAAGTCTTAAATTTAATTAGATCCCGTTTGTCTATTTTGGCTTTTGTTGCCATTGCTTTTGGTGTTTTAGTCATGAAGTCCTTGCCTATGCCTATGTCCTGAATGGTTTTGTCGAGGTTTTCTTCTAGGATTTTTATGGTGTTAGGTTTTATGTTTAAATCTTTATAATTGACCATACTGTTAAACTAGACAGGAAATATTAGGTTTTATCATCTTTTCCTGTGAAAGCAATATGTGGAAAGACTGAGCTTTCATTTAAACATTTAACTTATGGCTTTTGGCAGCAACAACAAAGGAGAGACTTTGTTGTTGAGAATGACTCAGATGTATGGATGTTGTTTTATTTCAGCAAGTATTAGATGTAAGATTTAAAGAATCATGTTTTATTCCCCAGAAGTGTAATAATACCTCTCCTAGTGTAAGTCAGATGGTTACTAACTTCAGATCCATGTCTGCTATATTACCTTGCATAGCTCCTGGATATTTTTGACTGAATAATATGTTAAGTTCTGTAGAATTATAATCCTGACTTATGCAATCTAGTAATCTGCTCAACCTTATTCATAAAATGGACAACCACATTCAGTTGTACAATCAGTGCAGCACAAGTAATTAAAAAGTTTGTGCCATTAAATAATTGTTTTTATGAACCTCTATGTAATAAGCAGGATAAGATTAGTATCCCAATCACTACATTGTTGGCCATTTAAGGTATTCTAATGACCAGGAAACAGTGCTGAATCTAAGTGGAACCATTGTAAAACTGCTCCAAAGGAAAAAAAGAGAACATGCTGTGAGATCTTAATCACTCAGCAAAAAGCGATTTCCTCTGGTTGGCCTTGACTAACTGTGGATTTAATTCCATTCAGTTTTGTAGGAAAAGCCCAGCCCCCTGACTTCATAAAATAACCTATTGGAATATGGCTGTCAGGATCCAAAGATATCCAGACTCTTCCTTCGGTCTTTTAAAGTTGGTGCAACAGCAATACCTATGTTGTCTCTTCGGATCTGAGCTGAACGATCGCAAGTTAGTAGTTCACTTTTAGTAAAACAAGTAACTTTTGCCAATAGAAATCTTACATTCTTACTACTTGCTAGAAATTAGAGCTAGTAATGTATTTCGGTTTGAGGGAAAATACAGTAGAATATTCGTAGTAGCATAGAACTTTTGCAGCATTACTAAGCCCATGTCTCAAGTACATGCCAGGGTAAAATACAGCATTTCCCAAGGACACACACCTACTCTGTGTCCTCACTGGTATCATATCTGGAAATCTAGACTACATCTGGCTCCGAATGAACTTGTTACAAAGTCCATGGCTTCTGTGACTGACAAACTGTGGGATTTCTCTGTTTGCCTTTGAGAGATGGTCAGTGACAGACTTGATGAGATGATCAGGAGGATGTGAACATGTGTAGGAAATGAGAGTGAAGAGGTCCAGCTGCATATCTTTGTTCTCAGTATTCTGCTTTCTTGGAGACCTATGCTTTCTAAAAACATTCTAAGGGAAGTAGTAGCATGTGGAAATGACGTAGAACTAGGAGTCAGACAGATGGAGCTCAAATCCAGGATTTATCAATTACTAGCTATCTGACCTTTGGCAAATTACCACATGTCCACAGATCTTATTTTTCAGTTTGTAAAAGGGAAATAATGACACATACCTCCTAGGATGGTTTTAAGATTCTAATTTTGTATTTGGCACAGCACATGGTGTATATTAGACATGCAATGAATGTTAGTTTTTACATAGAATAGCTCACCTCATGAAATTGCTGACCATGCCCAGCTCACAGAAATAATTAGTAACTAATATTTATGTGGTACTTTCCCAGTTATAGTATGCTTTCAACTCCACTAACTCGCTTGACCCAGCAAGGGAGAGGGATTAGAGTCATTGAGAAATGTGGCAGAGTTAAAATGAAAAGTGGTAGAGCTGGGACTAGAAAGCACTCCAAATTCTGTATTTTTACCGCAATAAAGCACTGCCTCTCAGAAATACATTTTTCCTATGAACTCCTACAAAATACTGCTTTTACTATTCATTTGTCACTTATTACTCATTGTCTTAAATAGCGATTTCTTTTTATGTTCTGTTTCCTCAGTGAAGTAGGAGTGGGCACCAAGCTTCACGAATCTCTTTGGTTAAGGTGAAGTGGTTGGGCGTTGTGGCTCATGCTTGTAATCCCAATAATGACCTAGCTGAGGAAACACTCAATACATTGGATTTATATATTAGTGGGGACTCTTGGTTGTAAACAACAGAAATAGATGATTTTGGCTAATCTGAGAAAGAAGGAATCTATTGCAAGAGTCTTACAGGCTCACATAATTTATAGGAAGGTGAGGAACTAAGCTGGAAACTGGTGTCTCCAAGGCTGCTTGCGAGATAAAAGCACATTGGATTTATTACAGGGAAAGTACAGACAGGATTCTACTACTTGGAAAAAAATCAACTGTTCCATTTTTAATTTCTATGTCACTCCACTCAAGAATCACATTTCCAGGAGGGAATGTTTGAATGGTGCGTTTTGGGGCATGGGTCTCTCCTTTGTCTAGTGGGAGCTGGGAGTCTGACTATATGCCTACTGGACCATGTCCAGTGGGTATAGAATTAGGTTTTCAAGATGAAATTTAGATGTGTTTAGGAAGGAGAACTAGGTGCTGGGAAGCCACCCTTTGGCCTTCAAAAACAATCAATCCTCTACAATTGATTAATTAAATAATTTAAAAATGATTTGTTAATCATGTTCAATTTTGCATGGATTCTGGAATATGGAGTGTGGATAGTGAATGACTCAGGTCTATAACACTTTATTTAAAAATGTTCAAGGATGTGAGGTACTAGATTGTTAGTCTTCATTTTCCCAGATCTTGAACCATACGAATGTGCTTGGACAAGGCTAAAAGCAACATTACATTTAATTTGGTTGAAAATAGACTGTTATTTCAGATAATGGAGATAATTTTCAATCTTAACTCCACCAGTTATCACATTGATTTACTCTGCCAATAATCACAATAACTACAATTTATTAAGCAAATGCTATAGTCCAAGCAGTGAGCCAGGTGTTTTTTTTTTTTGAGACGGAGTTTCGTTCTTGTTACCCAGGCTGGAGTGCAATGGCGCGATCTCGGCTCACCGCAACTTCCACCTCCTGGGTTCAGGCAATTCTCCTGCCTCAGCCTCCTGAGTAGCTGGGATTACAGGCACGCGCCACCATGCCCAGCTAATTTTTTGTATTTTTAGTAGAGACGGGGTTTCACCATATTGACCAGGATGGTCTCGATCTCTTGACCTTGTGATCCACCCACCTCGGCCTCCCAAAGCGCTGGGATTACAGGCTTGAGCCACCGTGCCCAGCCTGAGCCAGGTGTTTTATATTTGTTTCCTTATATAATACCTAATTGGTAGGTACTGATAGTTTTCATTTTACAAATGAGAAAAGAGACAAAACAGGATGAAGGAATGTGTGTTAGGACACTCAGAAATTAAGCAGTTCAGATTCAAACTCAGGCTAGGAATCTCAGCCTCTTCTTACTAAATCATTCTATGTCTCTATATTAGGGACTTTTATATTATAACTTAATTATGAATTGGAAAAATATTGTGAAGTGGCTGGGTGTTGTGCTTCATGCCTGTAATCCCAATACTTTGGGAAGCTGAGGCAGGAGGATCACTTGCATCCAGGAGTTTGAGACCAGCCTGGGCAACATAATGAGACCCCGTCTCTACAAAAAGCAAAAATTAGCCGGGTATGGTGACACATGCTTGTAATCCCAGCTACTTAGGATGCTGAGGAACCTCTTGAGCCTGGGATGTTGAGGCTACAGTGAACTGTGATTGTGCCACTGCACTCTGCCCTGGATGGCAGAGTGAAACCCTGACACACACACAGACACACACACACACACACACACACACACAAGTAGAGTGCATTCAAAGCAAATTTCATCATATTTCTCTACTTACAATATACATTTGACAGACAAAAAGAAAATGAATGTAATGCAAAAAAAAGTACTCAGTTGTCTATGATAATTTATTTACATGGAAGAAACAAAAGGATAATTTTATTATATATTTTATCATAAATAATATGCCATATGAGAAACTCAAGTGCTATTTATATTTGATTCTATTAAAGCAAAAAAGAACTTTTCTCAGTATTTAATAATTGCTTCAAAACCCCCAAAAAACTGGTATATGGGTTTACTTATTTATAATTCATAATACTATGGCTGATTTTTTCCATCCAAGGTGTCTGGGCAAAAGAATTGTACTCCCCTAAACAAATTCTATTATTAAAAGACATTTTAATATAAATAACAATTTTAATCCCTCCAAGAAAACTTTGCATTTGAAACTCTAGACTTCCATAATCCAGCTATATGAGAGTTAATTTTCTGAGCTTTGAATGGAAAAAGAAAAATTTTTGTATGTCTTTCTAATGTAAAGAAGGATATTTGTATATCTTTCCAGTGTAAAGAAAGCAGGTAACTACTGCTTGATGGGGAGCTTAACCTATTCAGTGGACCAGGATACTAGTTAAGACTCTGAATATAATAATAATTAAAAAAAGACCACCAGCATCCACTGAATGTTTACCCACACACCCTGCTAAGTATTTTAAGTGAATTACCGCATCAATACTCATGACAACTGCACTGGGTTTGAATTTTAAAACTAAAACTTCAGTTAAGCTTCCTTTTTGTTTCCACCTTGAAAGTCAGTTCTGTACAAAAGACATTGAGATGTATTTAGAACAAAGGGAGAGCATCTAAACGTCAATGAACAGTGCTTTAATGCATTCTTCTATATATTTAGAGAACAAGAAGGGAGAGAAAAGGAGGAGGAAGTTTATAGAACTCTTTACTGGCTCTTGCATGATATTTAGTGATGCCAAAAGTGAAACAAGTAAGCCCTAAAACTAGAGTGTGTGTTCATGAAGCTGCTCTATCTTGGGGCTGGTTGTTCAAGATTTTAAATATCCTTATTGATATGTGGCTTGGCAAGTAAAGTGATAGCCAGAAGACCATTCTCTGTCCAGTTTTAGGGTCTCTATCCTGAGTGGAAGATATCTCCTCATCTATTTGTGGGACCTCCCTACCCACTTGCTCTGTATGGGGTTTTCTGCCTTGACAGACGGTTTTTATTTAGTATTGTACATACCTTTCCCCTTCTAGTCACTCTCTCACTCAAACCTATAACTAACATCTTTTTTCACTGTTGCTTTTCGACATAGTTTTAAGTGATTCAGAGAGGTGAAAACATGCATCAATCTCTCCCAAAGGAAAATATATATTCCATCTGTGGTGGTGAATTTTGTATTGTCAACTTGACTGGGCCACGGGGTATCTGGATATTTGGTCAAACATTTTGGGTATCTGTGTTTTGGGATGAAATTAACATCTAGCTTGGTAGACTGAGTAAAGCAGATTGCCCTTTTTAATGTGGATAGGGTTCATCCAATCATTTAAGGCTTGAGTAGAACAAAAAGGCTGACTCTTCTTCAAATATGAGGGAACTACTCCTCCCTGAATGCTTTGAGCTAGGACATTGGTCTTTTCTGGCCTTTAGAGTCAGACGGAAACATTGGCTCTTCTTGAGTCTCAGGCCTGCTGCTTTCATATTGAACCTTGGCTCTTCTGGAGAGAACCTGGCTCTCCGGGTGCTCAAGACTTTGGACTCAGGATGAAACTATAGATTGGCTTTGCTGGATCTCCAGCTCCTGACTGCAGACCTTGGGACTTAGACTCTATAACTGCATGAGCAAATTACTGATTATCTATCTATCTATCCATCCATCCATCCATCCATTTATTTATCCTTCCATCCACCCACCCTCTTGGTTCTGTTTCTCTGCAGAACTCTAATACAATACCCAAAGGAATTACACACACACACACACACACACACACACACACACACACACACACAGAGACTCACTTATATATACTGTATATATGTGTATCCCTAAAGAAAAAAGTAACTTCCTATTTTATGGACCAGGAAAGTTGAGAACGTTATCCAAGAACACATACAGAAATAGAATGGACATGGATTTGATTCTAGGTCTCCAGAGTAGACCTCTGGTCTACTATTATCCTTACTGGTTTGAGCAATGAGCAGCTTACTTAGCAGATTGTGGATGGAATACACATCAGGAATAGTATATGAAAAAATAATTCCTAGGGAAATTTCTATTTTGTGTTTAAGATTCATTCTCTTGTTCTTTAGAATATGTCTTGGATCCTTAAAACAGCACAGATGAGTTAAATCTGTGAATTTATTCCCAGCAAATGAGTGCTTGGGAATATGTCTGATGCATATTTGAAGCTTTAACAACTTCTCAACATGCTCTAAAAATAAAAATAACATGGCATAGGCTGTACATTCACTTGTCAAATTCCTTACATCACTGTGTGAACAGTTTTGTGATTCCTGGAAATATTGACTCAAATGTTTTTCTCATTGGCCCTTATAATTCATAACAAATCCAGAAAGCTTCTGAGAGACTCTCTTAATGGAAATCGTCTTTTAAAATGGAAAAACTTTATTGATTAAAATAAAACAGCAAGCCCCAAACATGTGGCTCTTAGTTTTACGTTTTATCAATACTTGTACGGCTTAGGCAATTTTAGGCATATTACTCTGATAAAGAATGCATTTTCTAGTAACAGGTGGAAGTTAGCAGCAGATTCTTTTTCCTTTCCTTAACATGAGTATGCCTTTCCTCAGAAATACCAACCCACAAGGTACAAATAAAGTTAGCAGGCTTTATTGCTTCAGCTATCCTTTTCTGAGGTCCGGTGGAGAATGAAGGTGGAAATGCTAGCTAAGGAGAAGAATGTACCACAGTTTATTCTTCAGAATGAATGGAGCATGGATGTTCTGTTGATGGACATTTGGGTTGTTTCCAGTTTTAGTTTTCATAGATAAAGTTGCTATGAACATTTTTTGCACAAAAAATAAAGGGGAGAGATGGAGGGTACAGTTTCTTTTTACTCAAGGGAGAATTTAGCTCATGCTGGTGTGGAAGAAGAGGGTTGGGTCCTCTTGGCAGTCTGCGGGTTTCTAAAGGAAATTGGTACTTCCTGATTGGTTTGGTGGGGTCAGTTTTATCAGAGATGGAGAAGCATTGATTGACAGTAGAGGTGTGGACATGATGTGGACTGTGTTGTCTCAGTGTCACCAGCAGTGTGGCCACCAGGGATTCCCTGGTGTGGGGCCAGTCATGGAGTGTCCTTCCTGACTCTTATTCAGACTAGGCACCAACTTGGGGACTTGTCTGCTCAGGCACAAATCATCACCAGTTCTTTAACAATATATAATGAAAGCCAATTGTGTTCTTATAATTCATAGAATAGATGCCTAAATTAAAAAAGCTACATTATTAAGTTGTTTTCAGCCAGCTTGTCAACCGAGTATTTGTATGTGATGCCCAGGAAAATAAAGTCTAAGTATAAACTGGCATTTGTTCAGGGAGACGAAGTCACGGGGAGTATTATGGGGTGGTTTCAATAACTCCTTCCGAAACACAGCTTTACATTAATATGGTTGTGCATTAATAAAGATATTTCACCTAACTTTGTATAAACTGCCTGAAAAAGTACTTTCTTTTTCTATCAGTTTTTTTTTTCCTATCAGGGTTTTTCCTATCAGTGTATCAGTACATTCTGTTCTTCTAAAAACTTCTTTTATACTTGAGACATTTTTGTTGTCCTTTATGTAATTTTGTTCCTTACTTTTCTCTTCCACATTATGTTACATACATCTTCCATATTGGCATGGTTAAAAACATTTATTCAGATGTCATTCACATACCATAAAATTCACCCTCTAAAGGTATATAATTCAGTGATTTTCAGTATATTAAGATTGTACGACCATTAACACTAATTCCAGAAGTTTCAGTGCCCCTCCCCCCCATAAATAAACCTCATACCTGCTGGCAGTAACTACCCATTTCCCTCTTTCTCCAACTCCTGGAAACCACTAATCTATTTTCTCTATGTATAGGTTTGTCTATTCTGGACATTTCATGTTAAGTGCAATCATACGATATGCAGCCTTTTACGTCTGGCTTCCTTTACTTAGCACAATGTTTTCAAGGTTCACACCTGGGTAATTTTTGTATTACTTTGGTAGAAACAGGATTTTGCCATGTTGCCCAGGCTTGTCTCGAACTCCTGGGCTCAAGCAATCCACCCACCTTGGCTTCCCAAAGTGCTAGGATTATAGGTGTGAGCCACTGCGCCCAGCCAAAAAAAGATATTTGAATATAAATATGTATATATATTTAAGACAGGGTCTCACTCTGTCACCCAGGCTGGAGTGCAGAGGCACCGTCTCAGCTCACTGCAACTTCTGCCTCTCAGGTTCAGGAGATTCTCCTGCTTCAGCTTCCTGAGTAGCTGGGATTACAGGCATGTGCCACCATGCCCAGCTAATTTTGTATTTTTAATAGAGAAGAGGTTTTGCCATGTTGGCCAGGCTGGTGTTGAACTCCTGGCCTTAACAGATCTGCTTGCCTTGGCCTTCCAAATTGCTGGGATTACAGGTGTGAGCTACCGTGCTCAGCCTTAAATCATCATTTTATAAATTTTGGCTTTTCTTTGTTGGATTTTTGAAAGCAGCATATACTTGTAATCTTTGTTGGTTGTCATTCATAAAAGCTAAAGAAGAACTTTCCTATGTATCCTTCCTTTATTTCCACCATGGCCCAGAGTCACTTACACTGCAGCCCTAATTTTTAAATTTGGCGCTATATTGGAATTGCCTGGGGAGTTTTAAAAAAAATACTGATGCCTGGGTTTCATTCCTAGGAGTTCTGCTTTAATTGGCTTAAGGAGCCCTGGGCATTGGGATTCTTGAAAGCGCCTAAGTGATTCTAATGTGTAGCAAAATCTGAGAATCACTGATTCACATTCAACAATCATGGAAGAAAAACATTTTCCTGTGGGCTGAAGCCTAAAGGTAATCAAGATAAATTTAGTGAGTATTGGAAAGTTCAAAGTAAATGAACCTTGCCTTTGTTTAATGCTGTTTGCTCGTTTTGCAAATGTTCACTATCAGCATAGGAACAGTGAGTACTGTGAGGCAGCCAGTATTTCCAAAGAATTCAAGGGATAGAGGTTGCAAATTCTCCATATTTCTAGCCACTTTGTGGTACTCAGGGGAATGAGATGGTATTCCCTGAAAGAATTACAAGAATGGAGGAGGCTCATGGAGATGAGTGCCTAGCACTAGGGCCATCCATCCTCAGGAGTTGGCCCTCCCTGGCCTGCTAACCTCCTCTTCTGCCTCAGATGTCCGGAAGCTCTGACATTAACACCCACCCATGATGGGTCTATAATTCCACTACTCAGACACTCAAGAGTTTTCCATATTGTATTCCTTCCCCTTTACCCACTGAAAACACAAATAAATTATAAAATCTACAGACCCAAGGTGCCTTGCTATATTTTCCTAATAAATGGGTTACCAAATAGTTTGCCATGATATCAAAAGCCCTGTTGACTACTAGCTACTAAATAGAGTGGAGAAGAATGGCACCTACAGAAAACACCTATAAGCAACAATTTCCTTAATAAAGAGAGATTAAATTCGTTGCCCAACATTTATTGTAACTTTATGAACACAATAGCATTTAAAATGTGGAACAATTTAATCTGAAGGCTAAATTTCATTAAAAAACAAAATAAGAAAACTAAACCAACTTTCAAAACATATTGACTGGCCAGGTGCGATGGCTCAGGCTTGTAATCCCAGTACTTTGGGAGGCTGAGGTGGGTGGATCACCTGAGGTCAGGAGTTCAAGACCAGCCTGGCCAACATGGCAAAACCTGTCTCTACTAAAAATACAAAAATTAACCTGGTGTGGTGGCAGGTACCTGCAACCCCAGCTACTTGAGAGGCTGAGACAGGAGAATTAGTTGAATCCAGGAGGCAGAGGTTGCCCTGAACCAAGATTACCACACTGCACTCTAGCCTGGGTGACAGAGTGAGACTCTGTCTTAAAAAAAAAAAAAAAAAAAAAAAAAAAAACCCAACATGCCTTATATGTGGATATCAAAGCATAACCAGCTGGTAATAACATTTAATTGAGAAACTTGCTTAATTAAGCAAGGATCATAAGCTGTTTAAATTATTTTATTTTCAGTTCTGGCTAAGTTTCCAAGATGGTAGGTGCTGCATTCCAACAGGAAATGTGAGATACTTGAGCTGTTAAAGAGTTGAACAAACACTCATTGTATGATGCCTAAATTACTCTTCCACATAAGGTTATAAGTGAGTTAGAAGTTGGAAGATTGGAGGAGGATTCTGAGAGGGCTGTTTTGTCCTAGCAGCTCTTACATTCTCCTCCCCAAAAGCAGAAGGGTGGGTGAGTGGGATTTCTTCCAGCCTTGGGATTGCATTTATCTTGTCCAAGGGCGCTGCCTTGAGAAAGGTGAGAACTGAGAGAAAAGAAAGTAGAGATATATGCTAGATGTCCAGGGCATAAGGGGAAAGCTGTAAGTGACCACCCAGAAAAACTGGTTAACTCTAGGGAAAGGAATACAAGGGAGAGTCCCTGTGATCAGCCTCCAAAAGAACTCACTGAAGCTGCTCATGAGAAAACAAGTGCCATCAGTCAATTAGATCTTTTTTCTCCTCATTCCTCCTTCAAACCATCTGCCTCCAAAGACCATAAACTTGGCTAACAGTCTACCTGAAAAGATGGGTAGAAGCCAAGAATGTCCCTTTTTCTTTCCTAGGCAATCCAAACTCAGGGAGACTTGAAAATTAACCTTTAAGATTTAAAGTTTTTGACTATTTCAGTGGATTGGACATATCAGTTACTGAAATCAGTTTATATTTTTGGCTAAGTGATTGAAAATTTTTTATTGCCTAAAAGTGACCATCAAAGTTGTAGAAGTTGCTCTAAATGTTTTTAAGTTCAGTGAACTACCTAGTCCCACTGAAAGGCTGTGAAAAAAAATGCAGCTGTGTTTTGAACAGGCACCATAAGTTCTGCATGCTCTATTTATTTATTATTTTATTTTGATAGGGTCTTGCTGTCGCCCAGGCTGTAGTAGAGTGGAGCATCCAGAGCTCACTGCAGCCTCAAACTTCTGGGCTCAAGTGATCTTCCTGCCTCTGCCTCTGAAGTAGCTGGGACTGCAGGTGTGCATCACCATGGCCGGCTAATTAAAACATCATTTTTTTTTTTTTTTTTTTTTGGTAGCTACAGGGTCTTACTATGTTACAGAGGCTGGTCTTGAACTCCTGGCCTCAAGCGATCCTCCCACTTTGGCTTCCCAAAGTACTAGGATTACAGACATGAGCTATTGCACGCAGACTGCTTACTCAGTTTTAGGGATATAGGTCTGTAGTACTGCAGGAGAATTGCTGATACCAAAACACGAATTCTACAAAAGGAAATTGCTAACTAGTAGATATTGCCTGCTGGAAACTCACCTGAAGATAGTATGACAGTATTTGAACACTCCTCCCTATGCCTTTTCCATTGGCCCCAGAGAAAAGTAAAGAGGATACTCACTACCCATTTATTTCCAGAGTGGGTTCTTCAACCTCTGAGGACCACTTGTCTTGGACAAGCTTAATATGCAATCAAAAATCTGACTTAAGGTAATACTGGCTGCTCTAGAAAGGTGGTATTCTTTTCTCTTTTTACTAATGTACACGTTGGAGACAGAGCCTTGGTCTGTTGCCCAGGCTAGAGTGCAGTGGCACAATCTCAGCTCACTGCAACCTCTGCCTTCTGGGTTGAAGTGATTCTCCTGTCTTAGCATCGTGAATAGCTGGGATTACAGGCATGCACCACATCTGGCTAATTTTGTATTTTTAGTAGAGATGGGGTTTCATCATATTGGTCCAGGCCGATCTTGAACTCCTGACCTCAAGTGATCTACCCACGTTGGCCTCCCAAAGTGCTGGGATTATAGGTGTGAGCCACCGTACCAGGCCAAGAATGTCCATTTAAAATAATCTTATTCTGTGTATTTCAAGGTGACAATGTGTAAATATAGGAAACAATCAGAAAATAATTTTGACCATCTAATAAATATGGTGTCTAGTCTCTAAGGCAGTGCTAATCTAGTTTTGAGAATTTTATATCAGGAAGGAGTAGACAGTTGTCCCATGACAGAGCAGTGGGAAAAATATGTCTTCCACTCGTATTATATTTCATTCCTTCTACTGCTAAATAAATACAGTCCTGGAGGTAGGGACAGCTAAAAAAGGAAGGTTAACATGGGAGAGCTGAATGCAAATTTTGGAAACTGAACCTTATTACTTTTTTTGTTTTTTTGAGACCAAGTCTCATTCTGTTGCTCAGGTTGGAATGCAGTGGCACAATCTCGGCTCACTGCAACCTCCACCTCCCAGTTGAAGCGATTCTTGTGCTTCAGCCTCCTGAGTATTAGCTGGGATTTCAGGTGTCTGTCACCACGCCTGGCTAATTTTTGTACTTTTAGTGGAGATGGGGTTTCACCATGTTGTCCAGCCTGGTCTCAAACTTCTGGCCTCAAGAGATCAGCCTGCCTTGGCCTCCCAAAGTGCTGGGATTACAGGCGTGAGCCCCGCATCCAGCTTATTACTGTATTATTATTTTTTAATTTAAGAGATGTTGCTTTTCTGATTATACTCTGGATTCTTTTAAACCCCATCCCCTTGATTTATAGCTTAGCTTTACTTCTCAATACTTTCTTGCCTTTCTGTTTTACAGTTCACCTCTTAGAACATGTTTTGCATTTTTAAAAGGCTCTGCTGATGTTCTCAGTACCATTTTCTTTATAAATTATTTTTAATAATCTGGGACATTCTAAAGGTAAATCATTCTATACCTTAAGTTTTATGCACAGTTTTACTGCTACCATATTTTATTTGTCAAGTATTATCTTCATGGAATATACCAGTTAGACAGAAAAATCTAAACAGATATTTTTTTTTCCCCAGGAAATTTGATTTCCTTGAGATTAACCTGAGGCCTCCTTTAACCTAAAGCTTATTATTGAAACTCTTGGTTGGGTGCAGTGGCTCACACTTGTAATCCCAGCACTTTGGGAGGCCCAGGCAGGCAGATCACTGGACCCTCGGAGTTTGAAACCAGCTTGGGCAACATGACAAGACACCATCTCTTAAATTAAAAAAAAAAAAAAAATTAGCCAGGTGTGGTGATGCACATCTGCAGTCCCAGCTACTCAGGAGGCTGAGGCAGGAGAATCGCTTGAGCCTGGGAGGTCAAGATTGCAGTGAGCCATGATTGCACCACTACGCTCCAGCCTGGGTGACAGAGTGAGACCCTGTCTGAAAAAAAAGAAAAAAGGAAGAAAGAAATTCTTAATAATCTTTTCAGTTTTATCATTATGAACAAGCTACAAATGATTTAGTACCATAAATGCCATTCTGCTTTTGCTTTGCATGTTCATTTATTAAAGATTTTAATTTCAGAGATTTGACCTATTAAAACTTCTTTTAACATTTTTTGGATAGTTTGTACTGATCTTTGACATAAACAGCGTGTTAGTTGGATAACGTATTACCAATTATATTTTACCCTTGACCACTTAATAACCTTAATGTCAGAGTATAATAAATTTCTCCTTGATTATGGTCTATACTTTTATAATGCATTTTTATAGCTAACTATTATATGAACTTTACCTCAATTTTCAGGAATTTATTTCTTTATAAATATGATATATATTCAAAAGCTTTATATGCTTTAAAAGTTACACACACATAATTTTAGCTAAATATATAAGTAATACAATTTTATAGATTTTTAAAGGTCCAGTATATTTTTTCTTTATTTTCTGTTTATGCTTGGATTTCCCTATCATTATTCTCCCTGCACCCCGTACATCAGCTCTGGTATCCTGGAGTTGAGTGGAGAAGCTGATGTAAGGGGTCCAGGAAGAGTAATGAGAGGGAAGTAATTCATAACTTAGTGTAAGCTGCTCCAGTGAATTCTATGACTCAATCCAGTAAATCAACCTGCAGTTTTCCTTGCACTTACTTAATATTAATACCTTACTAATATATGTGTGCATATATATGTGTGTGTGTGTGTGTATGTGTGTGTATACATACAGGACTTTAAAATACAGGGATCTCCCTCTCACTTTCACACTTCCCACCTCACCACAAGTATAATTTTATACATTTGCAAATTGGAAAAGAAGTAAAATTAGCCTTGTATATAGACAACATGATCTTATATTTAGAAAAAGCTAAAGACTCTCCTCAAAGCTGTTAGAATTGATATACAAATTTAGTAAAGTTGCAGGATAGCCAACCTACAACATCAGTAGCATTTCTATATGCCAACAGCAAACAATCTGAAAAAGAAATCAAGAAAGCAATTTCATTTACAATAGCTACAAATAATATAAAATACCTAGAAATCAATTTAACCCCAAATTTGAAAGATCTTTACCAGAAAAACCATAAAACACTGATGAAAAAATTGAAGAGGATACACAAAAAAGGATATTACATGCTCATGAATTAGAAGAATGAATAGTTTTACAATGACTATACTACCCAGAGCAGTTTATAGGCTTAATGCAATCCCTATCAAGTAGCAGTGACATTCTCTACAGAACTAGAATAGACAGTCCTATATTTATGTGAAACCCCAAATAGTCAAAGCAATCCTGAGTAAGAAGACCAAAGCTGCAAGTGTCACACTACTTGACTTCAAAATATACTACAAAGCTATGGTAACCAAATCATCATGGTATTGGCATAAAAACAAACCCATGGACCAATGGAACAGAATATACAAAAATCAAATAAAAATGAATTAAAGACTTGAAGACCTGAAAAGAAGACACTACTAGAAGAAAATGTTGAGATAATGCTCCAGGATATTGATCTGGACAATGATTTTTTGTGTAAGACCTCAAAAGCACAGGAAACAAAAGCAAAAATAGATAAATGGAATTATGTTAAGCTAAAAAGCTTTTGAACAGCTAAGGAAACCATCAACAAAGAGACACACAGAATAGGAGCAATATCCATCTGATAAGGGATTAATAACCAGGATACATGAGAAGCTCAAACAATTCAATAGTAAAGAAACAAAAACCAAAAAACAAACAGATAATCTAATTCAAATGAGCAAAGGATCTGGATAGGCATTTCTCCAAAAAAGACATACAAATGGCCAAATGTATGTATGCATGTATGTATGTATGTATATATATGCTCAACATCACTAATCATTAGGGAGATGTACACAAAACTGCAATGAGATCTCTCACTCCAGTTTAGAGACGCTTTTTATCAAAAAAAGACAGGGAATAAAAGATGCTGGTAAGGGTGTAGATAAAGGCGACTCCTTGTACACTGTTGGTGGGAATATAAATTAGTACAGCTACTATGAAGAATGGTATGTAGGTTTTTTAAAAAAACTGAAAATAGAACTACCGTATGATTCAGCAGTTCCACTACTAGGTATATATACAAAAGCAAGGAAATTCAGTATGTTAAAGAGATACCTGTATGTACATGTTTATTGCAAAAAAAAAAACTCAAAGTGGACAAAATATGGAATTTAAGTGTCCATTAGTGAATGAATAGATAAAATGTGGTATATATATGCTATAGAATATCATTCATCCATAAAAATAATAAACTCGGTCATTTGCAGCATCATAGAAATAACTGGAGGTCATTATGTTAAGTGAAATAAGCCAAGCACGGAAAGACAAATACTGCCTGTCCTCATTCATATGTGGGAGGTTAAACAAAAATTGGATCTCATGAAGAGAGAGAGAAAAAGAGAGAGAGAGAGAGAGAGATATTGAGATTGAGATTGAGATTGGTGGTTGCCAGAAGCCAGGAAAGGTTGGGGCAGGGGTGGGTGAAGAGAAGTTGATTAATGAGTACAAATATCCACTTAGATAGAAAAAAGAAAACTTGGTGGATAGATCAGTAGAGTGACCATAGAGTGACCATAGTTAACATTCATTGATTGTACATGTCAAAATAGTGAGAAGAGAATAATTCAAATTCTTTGTACCTGAATTATTTGAGAATAATTCAAATGGTTCAGGTACAAAGAAAAGATAAATATTTAAATATTAAGGTGACAATTACCCTGATTTGATATGAATGCATGAAATTATTACATGACCCACAAAAATATGTACAGCCATTATGTATCAATAAAAAAGAAAGAATTTTAAAAAAGAAATTTTAATGACCAATACATTTATAAACTATATAAACACATGACATGATGGTGGGGAGGAGTGTCTAGCTTATACCTAAATCATCAATCTGCCAGGTATTTCTAAATCCTTTATTCCACTGGGAGTTAGAAATACCTGGCAGGATGTATGTACCTATGCAACAATCCTGTGTGATCTACACATGTACCCTAATTTTAAAAAAGTATATTGAAATAAGTATATTACTTTACTAACTGTACTTTTACGTAATAAAATACAGTACATTTAAATATTTAAAAAAAGAAATACCTGGAAGGTTGATGAGGTGAGTCAATCAATATCTATTTATGTGAAGGTGAGGAGCCTCAGGGAAGGAAGGACTGAGAACTCACCTTGAGGGAGGAGAACAGGCAAGCATCAATACAAAACAAAAACAGTCATTGGAGGGGGCAGAGGCAATTCTGAGCATTGCAGTTACTGCTTAGATGAGTAGGTTTCTGTTTATCTTCCCAGAGCTTTCTGTCTGATTCATAATATAATACACGCAGCTGGGAGGAGGCAGAATAACATAGATGATGACTGAGAGGCTTTAAAACTTTACTTTTTTATTTTAGATTCAGGTGTACATGTGCAGTTTGTTACAAGGGTATGTTGTGTGATGCTGAGGTTTGGGCTCCTATTGATCCCATCGCACAGATAGTGAGCATGGTACCCAATAGGAAGCTTTTTACCACAGCCACCCTCCCTTTCTCTCTCCTTTTAGAATCCAAAGTATCTATTGTTCCTATTTTTATGTCTGTGTGTTCTCAAGATTTATTTTCCACTTATAAGTAAGAACATGTGCTATTTGGTTTTCTGTTTCTGTGTTACATTGCTTAGGATAATGGCCTCCAGGTCCATGCATATTGCTGCAAAGAACATGATTTCATTCTTTTTGATGGCTGCATGATATTCCATTGGGTACACATTTTCTTTACCCAGTCCACTGTGGCTGGGCACCTAGGGTGATGCTGTGTCTTTGCTATTGTGAATAGCATTGTGGTGAACACAGGCATGCATTTGTCTTTATGGCAGAACGACTGATATTTTTTTTTGGGTGTATACTTGGTAATGGGATTGCTGGGTCAAATGGTGGTTCTAGTTTTAGTTATTTGAGAAGTCTCAAAACTGCTGCTTTCCATAGTGGCTGAACTAAATTCCATTCCCACCAACAGTATATAAGCATTCCCTTTTCTCTGCAGCCTCACCAACATCTATTATATCTTGGTTTTTTAATAATAGCCATTCTGACTGATTGGCTATTATTGTCTTTTTTTTTCCCAAGGCTTATCTTCCCACAAGTATCACTATTCTACTTAGCTAGAGTGGAATTTTCCAGATTGTCTCTTAGATGTTTTCTAACTTTATGGTCTAGGAGCTATCAAGAAGAAACTGTAAGTTTAGCATCCTAACACAACATTATCTTCTGATTTTATTGTTAGTGGTAGATTAGATCTTAAAAACTGTAATGATTCAATTCTTCACATTATACCAATCTGACTGACTGATTGGTATCTCATTGTGGTTTTGATTTGCATTTCTCAGATAATTTACACTGTCTTTTACAGAGTAAGGTGGGCTACACAAATGTCATCCATTCAATCTGATTAAGTTAAATATAATACAATATTTGTTGAAAATCTCCTAACACTTAGCTATACGCTAGTCATTAAAAGGGAAATAGAAATTTACAACATGTTGCCTGTCCAAATTGGTTCTATAGCTAATGATTGCTTCTGACTCTACCTTTCTTTTCCTTATATTTCAAATGGAAAACAAGTTTACAGTAGTTGAGTAAGACGGACTCAAGGCCATACAACTTGATGATGGGAGACAAACATTTACTACATAAAATTTTCACTTCTACATACTTATGGAAAATAGGGCTACAGGGTGAATTATCTTTTGTAATTTCAGTCTACAGTATATTTCACACATCTTTTCATGTCAGTAAATATGCTTCTGTAAATATATGGATGCCTTGTATTCCATCATAGCCTCTAAGTTTTTAATACAGGTCTTGGTGTATGTTGGGTGAAAGCCAGCATTGTTGGGAATGACAGGACTGTGAGTTTTCTTTCCAGTTATGAATCTTAACTTGAAAATAATTTTTTTAAAGTTGAAAAGCTAATGTGAACCCTCTAGAAAACACATAATCCAGTCTATCAGAATAAAGGCAGGTTGCTGCTATGCTCCTGTTGCTCTGGGAGTTCTGAAATTCTTCATTATAATGTGAAGAATTGAATCATTACAGTTTTTAAGACTTAATCTGCCACTAACAATAAAATCAGAAGATAATATTGTGTTAGGATGCTAAACTTATAGTTTCTTCTTGATAGCTCCTATACTATAAAGTTAGAAAACATCTAAGAGAAAATCTGGAAAATTCCACTCTAGCTAAGTAGAATGGTGATACCTGTGGGAAGATAAGCCTTGGAAAAAAAAGACAAAATTTTTGATTGCTTTCCACAGATGTATCCAACAGGGATTGCAAAACTACTTCAAAGATTCTTCACCAGTAAAAACGAAACAAAAGAAATAAAACTAATTGTATTTCCCAGTTTCATTAGACTATGTTATTTTATTTTGAAATTTAAAAAAATAATTAAAAAACTGCCCAAAATATAAAAATAATTCAGAGAAAAAATGCCTATTTATTTTTAATTTTTTGTTTTGTTTTTTTTTGAGATGGAGTCTCGTTCTGTCACCCAGGCTGGAGTGCAGTGGCATGATCTTGGCTTACTGTGGTCTCTGCCTCCTGAGCTCAAGTGATCCTCCCACCTCAGCTTCCCTAGTAGCTGAGACCACAGATACACACCACTACATGCAGCTAATTTTTACATCTTTTTTTTTTTTTAATTGTACTTTAGGTTCTGGGGTATATGTGCAGATCATGCAGGATTGTTGGATAGGTACACACATGGCAATGTGGTTTGCTGCCTCCATCCCCCTGTCACCTACATCTGGCATTTCTCCCCATGTTATCCCTCCCCAACCTCCCCACCCTAACACTGTCCCTCCCTTGGACCCCCACAGCAGAACCCAGTGTGTGATGCTCCCCTCCCTGTGTCTATGTGTTTTCATTGTTCATCACCCACCTATGAGTGAGAACATGCAGTGTCTGATTTTCTGCTCTTGTGTCAGTTTGCTGAAAATGATGGTTTCCAGATTCATCGATGTCCTTAAAAGGGCACAAACTTGTAACTTTTTATGGCTGCACAGTATTCTATGATGTATATGTGCCACATTTTCCTTGTCCAGTCTGTCTTTGATGGGCATTTGGGTTGGTTCCAGGTATTTGCTATTGTAAACAGTGCTGCTATGAACATATGTGTGCATGTGTCTTTATAATAGAATGATTTATAATCCTTTGGGTATATACCCAGTAATGGGATTGCTGGGTCAAACAGTATTTATAGTTCTAGATCCTTGAGGAATCCCCACATTGTCTTCCACAATGGTTGAACTAGTTTACACTCCCACCAACAGTGTAAAAGTGTTCCTATTTCTCCACATTCTCTCCAGCATCTGTTGTCTCCAGATTTTTTAATGATCGCCATTCTAACTGGCATGAGATGGTATCTCAGTGTGGTTTTGATTTGCATTTCTCTAATAATCAGTGATGATGGCATTTTTTCAGATATTTGTTGGCCTCATATATGTCTTCTTTTGAAAAGTGTCTGTTCATATCCTTCTCCCAAAATTGGATGGGTTTGTTTGTTTTTTTTTTCTTGTAAATCTCTTTTAGTTCTTTGTATGTTCTGGATATTAGCCCTTTGTCAGATGGGTAGATTGCAAAAATTTTTTCCCATTCTCTTGGTTGCCAGTTTACTCTAATGATTGTTTCTTTTGCTGTACAGAAGGTCTGGAATTTAATTAGGTCCCATTTGTCCATTTTGGCTTTTGTTGCCATTGCTTTTGGTGTTTAAGTCATGAAGTCCTTGCCTATGCCAATATCCTGAATGGTTTTGCCTAGGTTTTCTTCTAGGTTTTTTATGGTGTTAGGTCTTATATTTAAGTCTTTAGTCCATCTGGAGTTAATTTTAGTGTAAGGTGTCAGGAAGGGGTCCAGTTTCTCCTGTCTGTACATTGCTAGCCAGTTTTCCCAACACCATTTATTAAACAGGGAATCCTTTCCCCATTGCTTGTTTTTGTCAGGTTTGTCAAAGATCAAACGGTTGCAGATGTCTGCTGTTGCCTCCAGGGCCTCTGTTCTGTTCTATTGGTCTATATCTCTGTTTTGGCCCAGTACCATGCTGTTTGGATTACTGTAGCCTTGTTGTATAGTTTGAAATCAGGTAGTGTGGTGCCTCCAGCTTTGTTCTTTTTGCTTAGGATTGTCTTGGCTATGTGGGATCTCTTTTGGTTCCATATGAAGTTTAAGGTGTTTTTTTCCAGTTCTGTGAAGGTCATTGGTAGCTTGATGGGGATAGCATTGAATCTATAAATTACTTTGGGCAGTATGGTCATGTTCATGATATTGATTCTTCTTAACCATGAGCATGGAATGTTTCTCCATCTGTTTGTGTCTTCTCTTATTTCCTTGAGCATTGGTTTGTAGTTCTTGAAGAGGTCCTTTATATCCTTTGTTAGTTGAATTCCGAGGTGTTTTATACTCTTTGTTGCAATTGTGAATGGGAGTTTGCTCATGATTTGGCTCTCTGTTAGTCTGTTATTGGCATATAGAAATGCTTATGATTTCTGCACATTGATTTTGTATCCTGAGACTTTGCTGAAGTTGCTTATCAGTTTCAGATTTTTGGCTGAGACAATGGGGTCTTCTAAATATACAGTCATGTCATCTACAAATAGAGACAATTTGACTTCCTCTTTTTATAAATGAATACCCTGTATTTATTTATTTTTTTCTTGCCTAATTGCTCTGGCTAGAACTTCCAATACTATATTGAATAGGAGTGGTGAGAGAGGGCATCCTTGTCTTGTGCTGGATTTCAAAGGGAATGCTTCCAGTTTTTGCCCATTCAGTATGATACTGGCTGTAGGCTTGTCATAAATAGCTTTTATAATTTTGAGATATGTTCCTTCGATACCTAGTTCATTGAGAGTTTTTAGCATAAAGGGCTGTTGAATTTTGTCGAAGGCCTTCTCTGCATTTATTGAGATAATCATGTGGTTTTTGTCTTTGGTTCTGTTTATGTGGTGGATTACATTTATAGACTTGCGTATGTTGAACCAGCCTTGCATCCCCGGGATGAAGCCTACTTGATCGTGATGGATAAGCTTTTTGATGTGCTGTTGCAATTGGTTTGCCAGAATTTTGTTGAATATTTTTGCATCTGTGTTCATCATGGATACTGGCCTGAAGTTTTCTTTTTTTGTTGAGTATCTGCTGGGTTTTGGTATCAGGATGATGTTGGTCTCATAAAATGATTTGGGAAGGATTCCCTCTTTTTGCGTTGTTTGGAATAGTTTCAGAAGGAATGTTACCAGCTCCTCTTTGTACATCTGGTAGAATTTGGCTGTGAACCTGTCTGGGCCTGGACTTTTTTGGTTGGTAGGCTAGTAATTTCTACCTCAACTTCAGCCCTTGTTATTGGTCTTTTCAAGGTTTCACCTTCTTCCTGGTTTAGGCTTGGAGGGTGCAAGTGTCCAGGAATTTATCCATTTCTTCCAGGTTTACTGGTTTATGTGCATAGAGTTGTTTGTAGTAATCTCTGATGATGGTTTATATTGCTGTGGAATCTGCGGTGATATCCCCTTTATTGTTTTTTATTGTATCTATTTGATTCTTCTCTTTTCTTTTTGATTAATCTGGCTAGCATTCTATTTTGTTGATCTTTTCAAAAAACCAGCTCCTGGATTTATTGATTTTTCTAAGGGTTTTTTGTATCTCTATCTCCTTCAGTTCTGCTCTGATCTTAGTTACTTCTTGTCTTCTGCTAGCTTTTGCATTTTTTGATCTTGCTTCTCTAGCTCTTTCAATTTTGATGATAGGGTGTCGATTTTAGATCTTTCCTGGCTTCTCATGTGGTCATTTATTGCTATAAATTTCCCTCTAGACACTGTTTTAAATGTGTCCCAGATATTCTGGTACACAAGGAGAATGTTGTGTCATTCTCCTTGGTTTCAAAGAACATCTTTATTTTTGCCTTAATTTCATTGTTTATCCATTCGACATTCAGGAGCCAGTTGTTCAGTTTCCATGAAGCTGTGAGGTTCTTAGTTAGTTTTTTTTTTTTTTTTTTGAGACGGAGTTTCGCTCTTGTTACCCAGGCTGCAGTGCAATGGCGTGATCTCAGCTCACCACAACCTCCGCCTCCTGGGTTCAGGCAATTCTCCTGCCTCAGCCTCCTGAGTAGCTGGGATTACAGGCACGTGCCACCATGCCCAGCTGATTTTTTGTATTTTTAGTAGAGACGGGGTTTCACCATGTTAACCAGGATGGTCTCGATCTCCTGACCTCGTGATCCACCCGCCTCGGCCTTCCAAAGTGCTGGGATTACAGGCGTGAGCCACCGCGCCCGGCCTTAGTTAGTTTCTTAATCCTGAGTTCTAATTTGATTGCCCTGTGGTCGGAGAGATTTGATTAATGATTTCCATCCTTTTTCATTTGCTGAGGAGTGATTTACTTCCATTTATGTGGTCAGTTTTAGAGTAGGTACAATGCGGTGCTGAGAAGAATGTATATTCTGTGGATTTGGGGTGGAGATTTCTGTAGATGCCTATTAGTCTTCTTGGTCCAGATTTGAGTTCAAGTCCTGGATATCCTTGTTAATTTTCTCTCTCATTGATCTGTCTAATATTGACAGTGGAGTGTTAAAATCTCCCACTATTATTGTGTGGGAGTCTAAGTCTCCTTGTAGGTCGTTAAGAACTTGCTTTATATACCCGGGTGCTCCTGTATTGGGTGCATACATATTTAGGATCATTAGGTGTTCTTGATGCATTGATCTTTTTACCATTATGTAATGCCCTTCTTTGTCTCTTTTGATCTTTGTTGATTTAAAGTCCATTTTATCAGAGATTAGGATTGCAACTCCTTTTTTTTTTTGCTCTCTATTTGCTTGATAAATCTTCCTCCATCCCTTTATTTTTAGCCTATGTTTGTCCTTACATGTGAGATGGGTTTCCTGAATACAGCACACCGATGGGTCTTGACTATTTATCCTGTTTGCCAGTCTGTGTCTTGATTGGGGCATTTAGCCCATTTACATTTAAGGTTAATATTGTTATGTGTGAATTTGATCCTGTCATTTTGATGCTAGCTGGATGTTTTGCCCATTAGTTGACGCATTTTTTTCATTGTGTCAATGGTCTTTACCATTTGGTACATTTTTGGAGTGACTGGTACTGGTTGTTCCTTTCCTTGTTTAGTGCTTCTTTCAGGAGCTCTTGTAAGGCAGGCCTGGTGGTGATGAAATCTCTCAGCAATTGCTTGTCCATAAAGGATTTTCTTTCTCCTTCGCTTATGAAGCTTAGTTTGGCTGGATATGAAATTCTAGGTTGAAAGTGCTTTTCTTTAAGGATGTTGAATATTGACCCCCCACTCTCTTCTGGCTTGTAGGGTTTCTGCAGAGAGATCCACTGTGAGTCTGATGGGCTTCCCTTTGTGGGTAACTCAATCTTTCTCTTTGGCTGCGCTTACCGTTTTTTCCTTCATTTCAACCCTGGTGAATCTGACAATTATGTGCCTTGGGGTTGCTCTTCTGGACGAATATCTTTGTGGTGGTCTCTGTATTCCTTGGACTTGAATTGTGGCCTGGCTTGCTAGGTTGGGGAAGTTTTCCTGGATAATATCCTGAAGAATGTTTTCCATCTTGGATTCATTCTTTCCATCATATTCAGGTACACCTTTCAAATGTAGATTAGGGGCCAGGTTTGGTGGCTCAGGCCTGTAATCCCAGCACTTTGGGAGGCTGAGGCGGGTGGATCACGAGGTCAGGAGTTCAAGACCAGACTGGCCAACATGGTGAAACCTCATCTCTACTAAAAAATAGAAAAATTAGCTGGGCATGGTTGCTCGTGCCTATAATCCTAGCTACTTGGGAGGCTGAGGTAGGAGAATTGCTTGAACTGGGACTCAGGAGGCGGAGGTTGCAATAAGCCAAGATTGCACCACTGCACTCCAGCCTGGGCTACAGAGCAAAACTGCATCTCATGGCTGAAACTGCCATGCTGAAAACTCATGGTGCTTTTTGGCCCAGGAATCTCCTGGTCTGTGGGCAGTGAAAATTTGTTTGCAAATGCAGTGGGCACTCACCCTCTGTGTTGTTCTTGCTGGGAACTGCACTCTGGAGCTATTCCTATTCTGCCATCTTGGATCCTCTATCAATTTTTAAATTCTGTTTTGGGGTTGATGGGACTTCACTGTGTTGCCCAGGTTGATTTTGAACTCTTGGGCTTAAGCGGTCTGCCTGCCTTGGCCTCCCAAAGTGCTGGGATAGCAGGTGTGAGACACTGGGGCTAGCCTTAATTTTAATTTTTAAAGAAAGAGGGAGACTGGTTGCTTTGATCTCCATCTTTCTAGAATGTTGCTTTTGGTATTAGGCATGATTTTCTGCTGCCTTTGTTTTTAACCTTCAGGGTTGGGGCAGTCAAGCTTTTAGTATTTCCTTAGCCATTTTCTTATTAGTCTAGAATTAACTCTTCTTTTTAGGCATAAGACTAAGCCAGCAAAAATAAAAAAATTAGTTTTAAAACACATAATACATATAATTTTAGCTTCATAAAAACACATCAGTATAGTATTGTATTTCTGGATATAGATATTTATACACAAAAAGCCCAATCAAGTCATTCATAGACAAAAAAATGGAATTCAACACAATTTTTAAAACCACTTCTTTCTATAAAATCTTCAGGTTTTTAGTTAAACCTTAAAATTATTTTTTGGAGGGTATCTTTCCAAAGAGATCAATATGATTAAGACCCTGAAACCTCTGAACAAAGTGTCTACTTCAATAACTATGTAATATACCTGTATGAATCACAGCACCCGAGGATTTTTTTTGGGCTGAATAAAGGCTTTAACATGTAAAACAATGATCAATAATATGCAAGAATTGTTTACAGTTATATTTATTTAAATGTCAGTTTCTACACATTGCTTCCTGCAACAAAAGGATTATTTACATCTAATACAAACAATTCTCTACCCTCTGGCTTTTAACAATGCAGGTTTACTCTGAGGGAAAAGTTGCTCCAGTTTGTTCTATTTCTCATTACTAAAATTAAGAGTTGGTTGTTGCAAGAGTTTCTTTTAGAGAGATAGTCTTCTCGGAAGAAGTCTTTAGCCACTTTTTAAAGAGTGACAACCTCCACTGGAAAAGAGAACTTCTGAAGGGATGCTGGGTGTTTGAAATCCCTTATTTCTATGATGTGTCTTCCTGAGGATTCAGGGAATTTAGCAATTTTGCATTGAAGCAATCCGATGGAAGAGTCCCTGGCACCCTGTGGATGGGTGGTTTGTATATACTCTATAAACTATGAGTGAGAGTATTGGTGTTAGTACTAGATATGTTAGCAACAATAGTAGTAGGTGTATTAAATGAGTGTTAGATTGGTATTACATTACATACTAACAATATTGGATAAATTAGATATTAGTATTAGATTAAATATATCAAGTTACTATTAATATTAGATGTATTCATAGTAAGATTATTAGTGTTGGGTGGCATAGGATAGTATTAGATCACTTCAGTGCTGATAGGAGAAGAGGGACCCAATGGTGTTTCTTAAAGGGGACAACGCTTTCCATGTGGGAGGCATTTGATAAAGTTTTGGGAGGAGTTGGAAGTTGTTTCAATAAGATGAGTTCTACAAATATTTGTTGCCTAGGACTAGTTCTTCATTATATATGGCACTCTTACACTTTTCTTTTTATGGCTAAGAAGTATTCCCCCCACCCCCGTGTGTGTGTGTGTGTGTGTGTGTGTGTGTGTGTGACACACACACACATGTGGTACACACACACATATATGTATGTATGTATAAAACAGTTTATCCACTCATTGATTGATGGGCATTTGGGTTGGTTCCACATTTTTGCAATTGCAAATTGTGCTGCTATAAACATGTGTGTGCAAGTATCTTTTTCATATAATGACTTCTTTTCCTTTGGGTAGATACCCAATAGTGGAATTGCTGGATCAAATGGTAGTTCTAGTTTTAATTCTTTAAGGGATCTCTACACTGTTTTCCATAGTGGTTGTACTAGTTTACATTCCCACCAGCAGTATAGAAGTGTTTCCTGTTCATTGCATCCACATCAATGTTTACTGTTTTTTGATTCTTTGATTATGGCCATTTTTCCAGAAGCAAGGTGGTATCACATTATGGTTTTGATTTGCATTTCCCTGATTATTAGTGATGTTGAAATAATAACATTAGTGATGTTAGCATTCTCATGTTTGTTGGTCTCAATGACCTACTTGTTTTTAAATAGTATAATTATTAGATTTAGTTACAGCATAAAGAAACTGGGTACTGTGATTCATTTAATATTTAAGTGTATGGTCCTTTGCTGGGAGGATTTTTGCAGTCTTTATGTTATAAGGAGAGATGCATTTACAAGTCTTCAGGGGGAAGAATCTCAATGTGAGCCATGAAATTTCTGAGTGCATGCAAAATAATCAGGGAGTGCTAATATAAATTCAGTCCAAGGACATGGGCCTCGGACTCCTAAAGGCAATCTCTTTATTCAGGTTCTGAAGCTTACGTTGTGGCAAGTTGCAACACACAGCTTAGTGAATTCTATCAGTAGGATCACCAATAATCTCATTAGTGTCTTGGTTTAAATCTCTGGTTACTGGTATTTTCAAGCATGCTCAGAAGGTAACTGAGAATTACTTGGGATGATGTCAGTGTTGTCACGGTATTCTTTGTTGGTCATGAGAGAAATTGCTTTGGATGCCTCCATCTCTTACTTCATTGCCAAAATCTCTTATAGCATAACTAACAAATGAAATGAAAACTGTCTTTATTGACTAGTATGCTTCCCCTAGCTGTGGAAAGATATAACATTATGTATAGGTGGGTTCAAGTAGTCATAAATGTTTATGTATTTGTTATTTTATAGCCTTTTGTATGGTATTTGGCACATGGAAATAGACTATTTCTGGAAACAGACATTCACATACAAAAATACCCATTCAAGTAATTCATACACAAAAAATCGAATTCAACACAATGATATTTGTTGGACAAACACTGTTTTGTACAGTGTTTGGCACATGACAGCCACTATATAAGTATTTGCTGTTACCATTGTTACTTGTCATACATAAGAGAACTTGATCAAATACAGTCAGGCTTATAGCTCTAATCTGAAGTATCCAATTAACTGTTTGAGATTTATGATATTAAGTTGATATCTTATAAAATTTATGTTTAATATAAAAATAAATGTTTAGATTCAGCTTATTAAAAGTTCAATTTGTTAGATACATTAGTATTATGTCGTGCTTACAGAGGTTTTACTTGATGAGCAAAGTAGTTAAAAGGGAAATGTATTAGCATTAAAATTTTTTTTATAGTAAAAGGGATCTTTAATTAGTTTATAACATTGCAATATTTTAAATAAGATTTGCAAATAGGACCAAATATTCACAGGCTCTTTGAAAGTTATTGTAACAATTTGTTAATGGATCAAAGAATATATTTTTCAAGCTAAATTTGAGTGAGATTGGAGTCCCCAGGTTTTTACTTCCTTGTAACAGCTTCAGCCTAGAGGGGAAAGGGCATTGCCATTGGCATCTGCACAGACTGAGTGCTGAGGGAATATGGGAGGCCTGCATGGAGATTCAAATAAGCTTCCAACTTCTGACCTGGACTGGGAAAGTTCTGAGGAGCTGACTTCTCATGTTCCTCTCTTTCAAGTGTCTTTTGCTTTGGTGAAAAACATTAATAGATGGGTAAAGCATGGGTAATACACATGTATACACAGGCATTTCATGTGTGACTTGAGTAGCCATTCAGGCGGGGGTAGGTGTGAGAGGAAAGGGAGGATGAAGAAACCACTCCTACCCTCCTCAAAACGGAAGAGCTGCTAAGCATGACATAGCATACCAGTTAGAGGAATAACGCTGTTCTCAACAAATAATAGACCCCTTATGCTTTACTGGACAAACACTATGGCCCTATGTTGTCTATCTGATAGACTATGCTATCAGCACCACTTAACATGAGGTTTTGACATTTGCTTACTTATGACTATCCTTTCTTCCTCCTGGTATCACAGCATTTTCCCTCCACTTAGTACAATAAAGCCTCTCCTCCACTGTGGGAGTCTAAGGAGACCTGCTTCTGCAAGAAGAGCCAAATACAAGGCAGTTTTCTAAAGGAGTCTTAACTTCTCCCTAAAGATAAAATGAAGCCTGTAATTTTGAGGTTTTAAGGTATTGGATATGTTGGTAGCTCTCCAACTATTGGTTAGTAAGTGCGTTTCCCATTTTCTTCATGCAATACCATCCTTAATAAATGAGAAAACATTTATTATTTATTTATTCATTTTTATTGTACTTTAGGTTCTGGGGTATATGTGCAGATCATGCAGGATTGGTGCATAGATACATACATAGCAAGGTGGTTTGCTGCCTTCATCCCCCCATGACCTATATCTGGTATTTCTCCCCATGTTATCCCTCCCCACCCTCCTCACCCCCTACTGTCCCTCCCCTAGTACCCCCCAACTGACCGCAGTGTGTGATGCTCCCCTCCCTGTGTCCACTTGTTGTCATTGTTCAACACCCTCCTGTGAGTGAGAACATGTGGTGTTTGGTTTTCTGTTCTTGTGTCAGTTTGCTGAGAAGGATTGTTTCCAGATTGATCCATGTCCCTATGAAGGACATGAACTCATTATTTTTTATGGCTGCATAGTATTCATGGTGTACATGTGCCACATTTTCTTTATTCAGTCTATTGTTGATGGACATTTGGGTTGGTTCCAGGTCTTTTCTATTGTAAACAGTGCTGTAATGAACATACATGAGCATGTGTCTTTATAATAGAACAATTTATCATCCTTTGCATATATACCCAGTAATGGGATTGCTGGATCAAATGGTATGTCTATTTCTAGGTCATTGAGGAATCACCATACTGTCTTCCACAATGGTTGAACTAATTTATGCTCCCATAACAGTGTAAAAGTGTTCCTTTTTCTCCACATCCTCTCCAGCATCTGTTGTCTCCAGATTTTTATGGTGTTAGGTCTTATGTTTAAGTCTTTAATCCATCTGGAGTTAATTTTACTGTAAGATATAAGGAAGGTGTCCAGACTGTGCTTTCTGCACATGGCTAGCTAGTTTTCCCAACACCATTTAATTAGATCCCATTTCTCTATTTTGGCTTTTGTTGTCAATGCTTTTGGTGTTTTAGTCATGAAGTCTTTGCTACGCCTATGTCCTGAATGGTTTTGCCCAGGTTTTCTTCTAGGGTTTTTATGGTGTTAGGACTTATGTTTAAGTCTATAATCCATCTGGAGTTAATTTTAGTGTAAGGTGTCAGAGAGGGGTCCAGTTTCTGCTTTCTGCACACTGCTAGCCAGTTTTCCCAACACCATTTATTAAACAGGGAATCCTTTTCCCATTGCTTGTTTTTGTCAGGTTTGTAAAAAATCAGATGATTGTAGATGTGTGGTGTTGCTTCTGAGGCCTTTCTTCGGTTCCATTGGTCTATGTCTCTGTTTTGGTACCAGTACCATGCTGTTTTGATTACTGTGTCCTGTAGCATGGTTTGAAATCAGGCAGTGTGATGCCTCCAGCTTTGTTCTTTTTGTTTAGGATTATTTTGGCTATGCAGGCTCTCTTTTGGGTCTGTATGAAGTTGAGTGGTTTTTTTCCCAGTTCTGTGATGAGGGCCATAGGTAGCTTGATGGGGATAGCATTGAATCTATAAATTACCTTGGGCAGTATGATTTTCATGATAGTGATTCTTCCTAACCACGAACATGGAAAGTTTTTGCATCTGTTTGTGTCCTCTCTTATTTCCTTGAGCAGTGGTTTGTAGTTTTTCTTGAAGAGGTCCTTCACATCTTTTGTTAGTTGTATTCCTAGGTATTTTATTCTCTTTCTTTGTAGCAATTGTGAATGGGAGTTCACTTTTGATTTGGCTCTCTGTTATTGGTGTATAGGAATGCTTGTGATTTCTGCTCATTGATTTTGTATCCTGAGACTTTGCTGAAGTTGCTTATCTGTTTCAGGAGATTTGGGGCTGAGACAATGGGGTCTTTTAAATATGCAATCATGTTGTCTGCAAATAGAGACAATTTGACTTCCTCTTTCCCTAAACTGATACCCTTTATTTCTTTTTCTTGCCTAATTGCTCTGGCTAGAACTTCCAATACTGTATTGAATAGGAGTGGTTAGAGAAGGCATCCTTGTCTTGTGCCGGATTTCAAAGGGAATGCTTCCAGTTTTTGCCCATTCATTATGATATTGGCTGTGGGTTTGTTGTAAATAGCTTTTATTATTTTGTGATATGTTCCATTGATGCCTAGTTTATTGAGGGTTTTTAGCACAAAGCACTGTTGAATGTTGTCAAAGGCCTTCTCTGCATCTATTGAGATAATCATGTGGTTTTTGTCTTTGGTTCTGTTTATGTGATGGATTATGTTTATAGACTTGTGTATGTTGAACCAGCCTTGCATCCCTGGGATGAAGCCTACTTGATCGTAATGAATAAGCTTTTTGACGTGCTGTTGCAATCAGTTTGCCAGTATTTTATTGAAGATTTTTGTGTTGATGTTCATCATGGATATTGGCCTGAAGTTTTCTTTTCTTGTTGAGTGTCTGCTGGGTTTTGCTATCAGGATGATGTTGGTCTCATAAAAAGAGTTAGGGAGGCCGGGCACGGTGGCTCAAGCCTGTAATCCCAGCACTTTGGGAGGCCGAGGCGGGTGGATCACGAGGTCAAGAGATCGAGACCATCCTGGTCAACATGGTGAAACCCCGTCTCTACTAAAAATACAAAAACATTAGCTGGGCATGGTGGCGCGTGCCTGTAATCCCAGCTACTGAGGAGGTTGAGGCAGGAGAATTGCCTGAACCCAGGAGGCGGAGGTTGCGGTGAGCCGAAATCGCGCCATTGCCCTCCAGCCTGGGTAACAAGAGCGAAACTCCGTCTCAAAAAAAAAAAAAAAAAAAAAAAAAGAGTTAGGGAAGATTCTCTCTTTTTGTATTGCTTGGAATAGTTTCAGAAGGAATGGTACCAGCTCCTCTTTGTACATCTGGTAGAATTCAGCTTTGCGCCCATCTAGTCCTGGTCTTTTTTTGGTTGGTAGGCTATTAATTGCTGCTTCAACTTGAGCCCTTGTTATTGGTCTATTCAGGAATTCAACTTCTTCCTGGTTTAGTCTTGGGAGAGTGCAAGTGTCCAGGAATTTATCCATTTCTTCCAGATTTACTGGTTTGTGTGCATAGAGTTGTTTGTAGTAACCTCTGATGGTAGTTTGTATTTCTGTAGAATTGGTGGTGATGTCCCCTTTATCATTTTTTATTGCATCTATTTGATTCTTCTCTCTTTTATTTTTTATTAATTTGGCTAGCAGTCTGTTTTGTTGATCTTTTCAAAAATCAGCTGCTGGATTCATTGATTTTTTTTGAAGGGTTTTCTTGTGTCTCTCTCTCCTTCTGTTCTGCTCTTAGTTATTTCTTGTCTTCTGCTAGCTTTTGAGTTTTTTTGATCTTGATCCTCTAGCTCTTTCAATTTTGATGATAGGGTGTCGATTTTAGAAATTTCCTTGTTCCTCATGTTGGCATTTATTGCTATGAATTTCACTCTAGAAACTGTTTTAAATGTGTTCCAGATTCTGGTATGTTGTGTCTTCTTTCTTGTTGGTTTTGAAGAACATCTTTGTTTCTGCCTTCATTTCATTGTTTATCCAGTTGACATTCAGGGGTCAGTTGTTCAGTTTCCATGAAGTTGTGCAGTTTCCAAATCTTGAGTTGTAATTTGATTGCACTGTGGTTTAAAAGACTGCTTGTTATGATTTCTATTCTTTTGCATTTGCTGAGGAGTGATTTCCTTCTAATTATGTGGTTGATTTTAGAGTAAGTGCAATGTGGTGCTGGGAAGAACGTAAATTCTGTGGATTTGGGGTGGGGAGTTCTGTAAATGTCTATGAAGTTTATTTGGTCCAGATCTGTGTTCAAGTCCCGGATTTCCTTGTGATTTTCTGTCTTATTGATCTGTCTAATATTGACAGTGGTGTGTTAAAGTCTTCCACTGTTATTGTGCGGGTGCCTAAGTCTCTTTGTAGGTCATTAGGGACTTGCTTTATGTATCTGGGTGCTCCTGTATTGGGTGCATATATATTTAGGATCGTTAGCTCTTTTTGTTTTATGGATCCTTTTACCATTATGTAATGCCCTTCTTTGTTTCTTTTGATTTTTGTTGGTTTAAAGTCCATTTTATCAGAGATTAGGATTGCCACCCCTGCTTTTTTTTTGCTCTCCATTTGCTTGGTAAATCTTATTCCATCCCTTTATTTTGAGCCTATGTGCATCTTTGCATGTGAGCTGGGTCTCCTGAATACAGCCCACCAATGGTTCTTGGCTTTTTACTCAATTTGCCAGTCTGTGTCTTTTGACTGGGGCATTTAGTCCATTTACATTTAATGTTAATATTGTTGTGTGAATTTGATCTTGCCATTTTGTTACTGGTTGGTTGTTTTGCCCTTTGGTTGGCATAATTTCTTCATTTTGTCATTGGTCTTTACAATTTGGTTCTTTTTTGCAGTGGTTGGTACTGGTTGTTCCCTTCCGTGTTTAGTGCTTCCTTCAGTTGTTAGTGACGAAATCTCTCAGCAATTGCTTGTTCATAAAGGATTTTCTTTCTCCTTCACCTATGAAGCTTAGTTTGGCTGGATATGAAATTCTGGGTTGAAAGTTCTTTTCTTAAAGATGTTGGATATTGGCCCCCACTGTCTTCTGGCTTGTAGGGTTTCTACTGAGAGATCTGCTTTGAGTCTGATGGGCTTCCCTTTTTGGGTGACCCATCCTTTCTCACTGGTTGCCCTTAGCATTTTTTCCTTCGTTTTAACCTTGGTGAATCTGATGATTATATGCTTTGGGGTTGCTCTTCTAGAGGAGTGTTGTAGTGTTCTCTGTATTTCCTCTATTTGAATATTGGCCTGCCTAACTAGGTTGGGGAAATTCTCCTAGAATATCCTGAAGAGGGTTTTCCAGTGTGGATTCGTTCTCCCTGTCATCTTCCGGTACACAGATCATGTGTAGATTAGATCTTTTCATATAATCCCATATTTCTTGGAGGCTTCTTTCATTTCTTTTCCCTCTTTTTTCTCTTTTCTTGCCTTCTTGTTTTATTTCATTGAACTGATCTTCAATCTCTGATATCCTTTCTTCTGCTTCATTGATTTGGCTGTTGAAATTCATGTATGTTTCACAAAGCTCTCATGCTGTGTTTTTCAGCTCTATCAAGTCATTTATAGTCTTCTCTAAGCTGTTTATTCTAGTTAGCATCTCATGTAACATTTTTTCAAGGTTCTTAGTTTCTTTGCATTGGGATAGAACATATTCCTTTAGCTCAGAGAAATTTGTTATTACCCACCTTCTGAAGCCTGCTTCTGTCACTTCATCAAATTCATTGTCTGTCCTGCTTTGTTCCCTTGCTTGTGAGGAGTTATGATCTCGTGGTGAGGGAGAGGCGTTCTGGTTTTTGATGGTTTCATCCTTTTTGTGCTGGTTTCTTCCCATCTTTTTGGATTTATCTAGCTTTGATCTCAGGTAGCTGCTTGGGGAGGCAGGCTTTCCTTTGTCTGCCTGCAGAAGCACTGCTGGGCTGCCATGGATTCAGTGGAGCTGCTATGTATTTTTCTTCCATCTTTACTTAGGAAAATTAGGCCGGCTTCTGCAATGGCGGTTGCCCTTCCCCCCGCCAAGCTCGATCATTCCTGGTCACTCTCTAACTGATGTTCTGGCTGCGAAACTCTGAAGTTAAGAGTTTTTTAGACTGCTAGGCTTTGTGGGGGAGAGACCCATCCTGCCATGTGGCCTATTTCCCTGCTTTCAGTTCCCCTTCTTTCTGAGAGGTGGGTAGCTCCGTCCTGCTGCCTTTCTGGCTTTCTCAGCATCAGCCAGTGCTTCCACCTAGATCTGTGCTGACAGAGGCTTTTCAGCCTGGTGAAGATCTGTTCTGTGGGTTGTAGAGGGCTCGGGTGGAGTGCTCTATATGAACCAAAGTCCCAGAGGGGGAGATCCCTGGTCCTCTGGTCAGTTGCATGCACATCCTGGATGGGGCAGTGCCCCGCCTTGCCTCAACTTGCCCTATTTGGTTTATACCCGCTGTGCAACCAGACCCACAAAATGAACCTGGTACCTCGTTTGGAATTGTGGAGACCACTTTGTTTCTGGGTCTCTCTCACTGGGAGCTGCATTCCAGAGCTGCCTCTTCTTCTGCCATTTGGCCACACCCGTGTATTTATTTATTTTTAAGAGGGAGTCTCACTCTGTCACCCAGGCTGTAGTGCAGTGGCATGATCTCAGCTCACTACAACCTCCATCTCCTGGGTTGAAGTGGTTCTCCAGCCTCAGCCTCCTGAGTAGCTGGGATTACAGGTGCCTGCCACCATGCCCAGCTAATTTTTTGTATTTTTAATAGAGATGGGATTTCACCATGTTGGCCAGGGTGGTCTCAAACTCTTGACCTTGTGATTCATCGGCCTCAAACTACCAAAGTGCTAAGATTACAGGCATGAGCCACTGCCCCCAGCCCTGACTAAGTTTTGTATTGTTTAGTAGAGACTGGGTTTTGCCATGTGGCCAGGCTCGTCTTGAACTCCTGACATCAAGTGATCCGCCCACCTCAGTTTCCTAAAGTGCTGGGGTTACAGGCATGAGCCACTGTGCCTGGCCAAGAAAGGGTTTATTTTAGACTTAGTCTGTGATGTCTTTCCCACAAGAGTGGAGGATAACAAAATTTTGTCTACTGATGGAACCCTCATAGTAGGGAGGAGAGAGAACCATTATAGCAATTTTAAAAAGCATGCATACTTTTATTTTCATTTTCATTGTAAATATTTGTGTGTTTTTAAATTGTCTTTGGATAAAAAAGGTTTGACGATTTTGTTGCTATACATTTTTCCCCATTTCATGTACAAAGTGTTATGATCTTTATTCTGAAATTGTTTCCTTTCAGATTTATTGTTGACTTTGTTTATAGGTCCTGTTTTCCTAAGTACTAACCAAGCATAAAATCTAATGTCACATACGTTTCTGCTCCTCTTATTGAATTACTAAAATTTAAATAAAGTTCAGTTTATTAAAGTATAAGTGTTTTTTGGGTGAGATTTCTGTCTTATACATATTCAGACATACTTAAAATTCAAATGTAGCAATCACTAAATTATAATTGGCCAAATTGTAGTATAATTCAAACATCTATTTGACTGCTTCTCAAAATAAATGGAGAATAATTCATTGTAAATGGTAATTAAACAGGTAACTGAAACCTATGACTTAATAAATGTTTTGGAGCTTAATTTAAAGCTTCCATATGCTCTGCAATCATTAGCAAATTCACTTATCAGTTAATGTGGTATTTTATTTTTATATTGACAAATTGGGATTCAAAAAATAGTTTCTTTTTCAGGCTTGCCTAGAAAAGATGAAAAGAAATCCTAGCATTTTTTTATTTTTGTTTTATAGAATTTTTCTTTCTGCAGTTTCTTTCAGTTCATCAACTCAAATGGATAGGGTGTTTATTGAGTATCTATGTGGAAGCCTTATAAGAAGTAGTGACATACTAAAATTGTTTTCAAATTATAACTAGTGGCAATTTGGAAAGTGGATAGGAACCAGGAGGAGTTGATGGAGGAAAAGCCAGACAAAAGCTGGTTTCACTAGTCCCACTAGACATTTTGAAGGCTTGAAATGAAGTGGGGACAATAAGGATAAAGAGACTAGATATGCAAATCAGTCCTATAAAACTTGACTTGATTTGGTGCCTCATGAGATGTAAATATTGAGGCTGACATAAAAGTTGAAGAAAATATTGACCTGTCTAATATGAGTGACTAGGCGAATGGTGATGCCTTTTACCAAAAGAAAAATTTCTAAGGTGGGATAGGTGGGTTCATGAGGAGGTTGATAAATTCAGTGTAAAAAATGCTCATTTTTAATAAATAATCCATAATTCTGGCACACAATTTTAATAGTATAGATGACTATATGGTGAAAAGTAAATTTCTTTCTTTCTTCCTTTCTTTTCTTTTTTCCCTTCCTGCCTTTCTCTTTCTTTTCTTTTCTGTTTAATGAAGCAGTTCTTATATTAATACTTCAAACAAGCAGAGGACATCATTTCCAGGCACTTCGCTGCTTAAGCTTACATAATACAAGGATAGTACTGGAACATGCTAGATGATGAGGTAGTAGGTATATCCATTAGTTTGTCTCTGAAATATTGGATGTCTAAAGATTGCAAAGGTGCTGGATTTCATCCTGTTTGCCAGTAAATCCTCTCATAAATATCTTAGTTACAGATATCTGTACTGTGGATTACATGAGAACCAGGTAAAGAAGGGTAAGAGGGATCTTCTTTGGGGAAAATTGAATAGCCAGGCTGTTACCTCCTGCATGTGCACGCGCGCACACACACACACACACACACACACAGCTCAACTCCTTCTAGTATGGAAGCCACCAGCATCCTTTCTTAATGTCTCTTGATCATTTATCCTCCCTTACCCCAGGCTTTATTGAAGTATAAGATGCATAAAAATTATATATATTTACAATGCACAACATGATGTTTTGATATTCATATACATTGTGAAATGATGACTACAACCAAGCCAATAAAAGTATCTACTATCTTACATAGTTGTCTTTCATTTTTGGGGAGAGGGGTTGGTGAGAACATTTAAGATCTACTCAGCAAATTTCATGTATTATAACACAGTATTATTAACTATATTCACCATGCTTTACATTAGGTCTCTAGAATTCATTTATCCTGCACAACTTAAACTTTATACATTTGACCAACATTTCTTCATGTTCCCTACTCCCTAACCCCTGAAAACCACCATTCTGCTCTCTGTTTCTATGAATTCAACTTTTTAAGGTTCCTTATAAAAGTGAGATTATGTAGTATTTGTCTTTCTGTGGCTGGTTTATTTCACTTAGCATAATGTCTTCCAGCTTCATCCATGTTGTTGCAGATGACAGGATTTTCTTCTTTTGTAAAGGCTGAATAGGCCAGGTGCAGTGGCTCACTCCTGTAATCCCAGCATTTTGGGAGGCTGAGACAGGTAGATCACTTGAGGTTTGTGTTTGAGACCACCCTGGCCACCAACATGGTGAATCCCCATCTCTACTAAAAATACAAAATTTAGCTCAATATGGTGGTGCATACCTGTAATACCACCTGCTTGGGTGGCTGAGGTACAAGAATGGCTTGAACCCAGGAGGTGAAGGTTGCAGTGAGCCGAGATGGCATCACTGCACTCCAGTCTGGGTAACAGAGTGAGACTCTGTATCAAACAAACAGACAAAAAGGCTGAATAATATTCTATTTGTGTATGTGTGTGTGGTTATATGTGTGTGTATCACATTTTCTTGTTAAATTCATTTGTTGATGGACATTAAGGTTGATTCCATCTTGGCTACTGTGAATAATGCTGCTACGAATATGGGAAGGCAGATATATCTCTTCAACATACTGATTTCATTTCCTTTGGATATATATGTGGTAGTGAGATTGCTGGATTATATGGTAGTTTCATTTTCAGTTTTTTGAGCAACATCCATACTACTTTTCCACAAAGGTGGTACCAGTTTACATTCCTACCAACAGTGTACAAGAATTACCTTTTCTCCACAGCCTTACCAACACTGGCTATCTTTCATCTTTTTTATAATGGCCATTCTAAAAGTTATGAGGTAATATGTCATTGTGATTTTGACTTGCATTTCCCTGATTAAGATAAGCAATAAAACATGAGATTAAATCACATGGTGAATTTAAAAGTTGAAGAAATCTCTCGGAAAGCTGGATAAAATGCCAGATAATTTGGAGCATAACAGATAAAAGGTAGGAAAATTGAAGACTTATCTTGGAGGGCCAAAAGCTTACCACTAGTAGTCATAGGAAGCAAAAACAGAAAAAATGTAGGGGAGAAAATTAAATAACAAAAAAGTTTCCAAAAACTCTCAAGGGCATCCAAATCAAGATTGATAGGGCATACCAAATGTCCAAGACAATAAATGTTTAAGGGTTTACATCAATTTTATATCATGTGAAATTTCAGAGAAACAAGAATAAGGCGATGTTCCTAAAAGCTTTCAAGAAAATAAACCAGCTATATACAAATACATTAGAATGGTTTTAGATTTCTCAATATCAGTGCTGGAAATTGGATGATCATAAGGCCAAGTCATCAAAAATTTGAAAGAAAATATTTTACAAACTTGAACTTTAAACTTAGAGGAGCTATTAATCAAGTGTAATGATGGAAAACAAAGAAATATTTATATATGTTAAAACTCCAAGTTTAATTCATATGTACCCTACTCTCAGGGAGTTCCTAGACTATATGCTTTAGCAAAGTGAGAGCATAAACTAAGTGATAGAAAGACTTGGGATGAAGAAAACAGAGAATTCTGCACAGGAAAACAGCAAAGAAAATTTCAGGATAACAGCTATGCTGAGTGAGGGTCAGAAAAAAAATCCTGACTGAAGTAGGAGGATGGGTTATCCAAGAGAAAGAACAACACGGGAATGAAGGGAAATTGCTGTATTATTTGATATGTTTGGGCTTTGGGAAGAGAATTCTACAATTAAGGGAAAGTTCTATAAGTCAGGAATATGACTCATGATAATATAAGCACTATGACCCCATTGGAAGGATAGGGAAAGGGTATGAGGTGAAGGAGACCATATCAAGGAGTCAAAAAGTAATGACAAAACTGATAAATCCAGAAGTAGCATACACACATTTAGAAGTACAGAGGAAGTAAAAAACAGCAAAATAGTTGCAGAGTTACTGTCTGAGGGCAGTAACTGGGGGTGGCATGTGGTTGGGAGGATAAGTGCTTTTTTGGATGTATCTTTTGGTAATATTTGATTTTTAAAAACCATGTGGAACTATTATTAAAGCAATTGCAACTATTTTTTAAAATAAAAAGTTATCTTTGATATTATCTTAATATCGATATAATGAAAAATTATTTTCAAAGATATGACACAGGAATATAAAGAAACTTTAAAGAGTCTGACATAGTAAAAATAAAACAGTATATCAAAGAACATGCTATTAATTTTATAAAGACACATGAGAGTGAAGGAGGAAAAAGCAAATTATTATTGTCATCAACATTAAAACAGATGGAAGAAATAAGATGAGAATGAAGAGGTCTTTAGCTTTCAAGGTTAAAATAGAAAGTCAGTTCTAAGCATCCTATTACTGACACAGAATTGATACTCCAAAGATTTTGTTTCAGCAAAATCATTGTGTAGAAAAGCTGACATGTTATATTCTTTAAGTTATTAGATTACATTTTGATTTTGAGGAAAATGAAATTCAACAGACTAAGAAATATGATACAGAACAAAGCTACAAGCAGCTCGTCACTAACGCACATATGCATGTTAATAGGAATGGTCCATCAGTAAGAGGGAAAAGACTGAGAATGCATGACTGGAAAGTGACCCAAGGTTTAACATTCTTTCTCTTTTTTTAATTCAACACATATTTATTGAGCATCTACTATATACCAGTTGGTGCTCCAGGTACTGGGATATAGCTTTGAGGATGTCCCCATACCTGGGACCATGAGCAAGTCCCTGATCTCCTGGAGATTACATCATGGTGGAGAAAAATAGACAAGTAGGCTAATGTATAAATGACGTCACGTAGAAGGATAAAAGGAAAAAATTTTAAAAAGTAGAGCATGGTAATGGTATAAAGTGGGTGGGATGTTGTAGCTGAATATGGTGGTGGAGATTGGAGGGCAGTTTAGTGGTTACCATTTAATAATTTCCAAATGTTATCTTCTAGCAAATTCTTGCAAATTATCTATCTATCTACCTAGTGAAAAGAAGCCATTCAAAATAAAATAGTAAGCTCAATGGATAGAAACATCAAAAAAGATTCCTTTCCATAGTACCAAGTTCTACTTTTCTATTGTTTTTAAAATCAACACTTTTATTATACAAGTAGCACATTGTAGTGAAAATAATTAGAGCATATAAAAGATTATTAAGAAGAAAATAAGCCAGTGCAGTGGCTCACGCCTGTAATCCTAGCATTTTGGGAGGCCGAGTGCATGGATCATGAGGTCAGGAGATCAACACCATCCTGGCCAACATGGTAAAACCCTGTCTCTACTGAAATATAAAAAAACAAACAAACAAAAAAACCCCTCTTAAAAATTTTATATAGCTCAAGTTTCTTCTGTGCATACAAATATACAATTTTTACATATGCTGCTTTGTAACTAGCTTTTTGAACTAACAGCATATGATGAACATCTTTTTTAATTTTTTTATTTTTAATATTCTTAAAAAGGATACAATTGATGAGTTCCGCAAAAGATGAGATCTATTTCTTGCCAGATGTGATTGATAGGAACATGAAGATGAAGAAGGTTGAAGGTTAAATTGGTAGAGTTGGTGGTTGCAAGATGAAGGGATTGTCATCTGACAGCCTTAGTTTTTGTAATGATGTAGATTAGAGGCAAAGTTGCTAGCTGAGAATAAGGAGAAGGGGGGAAAAGTAAGTGGTGGGAGGAGAGTAAGACAGAAGACTTACCTGAGAGAGTAGGATTGCTAGATAAATTTGATGGGCCGTATTAGATCTGAGATGATGAATGCAAAGTGAAATAGTTTACTCAGGTGTATGGTTTTGTCCAACTATTTTCAGATGCTGAAATGTAAACAATAGAGAAGGCAGAGATTCACAGACAACTAAAGAGTGTGTTCAAATTGTCTTCGTTGGAGGCTTATCAGTTGACAAGTAACTACCTGTAGGATATTCCATGTGGGGTAATGTAAAGCATTAAGAAAAATGCAAAATAGAAAAAAAATTCCCATGAAGATATTAGAATCTAAATGAGGGACTTATCCCTATCCAAGGATAGGCCTTAGCCTATCCAAGAAATAACTCAACAACAAAGCATCAGTACAAGGACATCGTAATGAAAGATTATTTGAATTCCCTCATAGGTAAGAGAAAAAGTGAATTTCGGGAATTGGGGGGTTTAGTGTACAGTGAGGGGAATATTTACTGGAAATCCTTCCTGAATGATGTAAGAAGTCAATGGTATCAAGAAAATGCATGTAAGAACACAAACTTGAATCTCAAGGAGAAGAAATTTTTTTAAAAAAAATGGCTCCATTATTCTCCAGGACTAGTTTACTACCCACATTTAGGTACTGGCCAATATACTTATGTCAAGATTACTTTCTTACTGTCATTTTAGGCTAGTGTCATGTATTGGTTAAGTGTACAGATTTTCAGTTAGAGAAGTTTAGGTTTAGTAAAAATACCACCACTTAATAGCAATCTTGCACCACAAACCATGGAGAGTTTGAGATTTTTATGCCACTTTGAAGCTAGCAAGTTAGACTGCCACAATCTTATGGAGACCAGCAGAAGACAAGAGACCCTGGAATCAGTGACAAAGGACTTTCTTACTCATAGCAAGCAGACAGTGTGAGCTTCATGTCAGTCTAGTTTCCCCTTGCCCCCATGTTTCAGGAAAAGTGACACAGCCACCACAATAGTTTGTGTTATAGCTGAGGGATCCTTAGCTGAGGAAACCTGAATTTTTTTAAAGGAGTTTCTAGAAAGCCTGCCCAACTTGTGCCTCAGAGAAGGATATTATTATTATTTATTTATTTTTAAATTTTACTTTATGGACTACATGTGCTGATGTGCAGGTTTGTTACATAGGTATACATGTGCCATGGTGGTTTGTGTCACCTGTCAACCTGTCATCTAGGTTTTAAGCCCCACATGCATTAGGTGTTTGTCCTAATGCTCTCCCTCCCTTGCTCCCCATGCCCTGACAGTCCCCAGTATGTGATGTCCCCTCCCCCGATATGTTCTCATTGCTCAACTCCCCCCTTTCCCCCTCCCCTCCCCCTCCCCCCTCCCCCCTCCCCTCCCCTCCCCTCCCCTCATTATACTTTAGGTTCTGGGGTACATGTGCAGATCTTACAGGATTGTTACATAGGTATACACATTCCATGGTAGTTTGCTGCCTCTTTCCCCTTGTCACCCACATTAGGTATTCCTCCTAATGTTATTCCTTCCCAACCTCCCCACCCCCTGCTATCCTTCCCCTAGCCCCGCACCCCCCTACAGACCCCAGTGTGTGATGTTCCCCTCCCTGTGTCCATGTGTTCTCATTGTTCAACAACCACTTGTAAATGAGAACATGTGGTGTTTGGTTTTCTATTCCTGTATCAGTTTGCTAAGAATGATGGTTTCCAGAGTCATACATGTCCCTGCAAAGGACATGAGCTCATCCGTTTTTACGGCTGCATAGAATTCCATGGTGTATATGTGCCACATTTTCCTTATCCAGTCTGTCATTGATGGGCATTTGGGTTGGTTCTAAATCTTTGCTATTGTAAACAGTGCCACAATGAACATACTTGTGCATGTGTCTTCATAATAAAATGATTTATAATCCTTTGGGTATATACCCAGTAATGGGATTGCTGGATCAAATGGTATTTCTAGTTCTAGATCCTTGAGGAATTGCCACATTGTCTTCCATGATGGCTGCACTAATTACTCCCTCCAACAGTGTAAAAGCATTTCTGTTTCTCCACATCCTCTCCAGCATCTGTTGTCTTCAGATTTTTTAATGATTGCCATTCTAACTGGTGTGAGATGGTATCTCAATGTGGTTTTGATTTGCATTTCTCTAATGACCAGTTTTGAGCTTTTATTCGTATGTTTGTTGGCTGCATGAATGTCTTCTTTTGAAAAGCACCTGTTCATATCCTTCACCCACTTTTTGATGGGGTTGTTTTTTTCTTGTAAATTTCTTTTCATTCTTTATAGATTATGGATATTAGCCCTTTGTCAGATGGGTAGATTGCAAAAATTTTTCCCATTCTGTTGGTTGCCAGTTCACTCTAATGATTGTTTCTTTTGCTGTGCAGAAGCTCTTAGGTTTAATTAGATCTCATTTGTCTATTTCAGCTTTTGTTGCCATTGCTTTTGGTGTTTTCATTATGAAGTCCTTGCCTATGCCTATGTCCTGAATGGTTTTGCCTAGGTTTTCTTCTAGGGGTTTTATGGTGTTAGGTCTTATGTTTAACTCTTTAATCCATGTGGAGTGATTTTTTTGTATAAGGTGTAAGGAATGGGTTCAGTTTCAGCTTTCTGCACGTGGTTAGCCAGTTTTCCCAACATCATTTATTAAACAGGGAATCTTTTCCCCATTGCTTGTTTTTGTCAGGTTTGTCAATGATCAGATAGTTGTAGGTGTGTGGTGTTACTTCTGAGGCCTCTGTTCTGTTCCATTGGTCTATATCTCTGTTTTGGTACCACTACCATGCTGTTGTGATTACTATAGACTTATAGTATAGTTTGACGTCAGGTAGTGTGATGCCTCCAGCTTTGTTCTTTTTGTTTAGGATTGTCTTGGCTATGTGGGCTCTTTTTTAGCTCCATATGAAGTTTAAGATGGTTTATTCAAGTTCTGTGAAGAAGGCCAGTTGTAGCTTGATGGGGATAGCATTGAATCTATAAATTACCTTGGGCAGCATGGCTATTTTCACGATATTGATTCTTCCTAACCATGAGCATGGGATGTTTTTCCATCTGTCTGTTCATTGAGCATTGGTTTGTAGTTCTCCTTGAAGAGGTCCTTTATATCCTTTGTTAGTTGTATTCCTAGATATTTTATTCTCTTTGTAGCACTTGTGAATGGGAGTTCACTCTTGATTTGGTGCTCTATTAGTCTGTTATTGGTGCATAGGAATGCTTATGATTTTTGCACATTGATTTTATATCCTGAGAATTTGCTGAGGTTGCTTATCTTAAGGAGATTTTGGGCTGAGATGATGAGGTCTTCTAAATATACAATCATGTTGTCTGCAAATAGAGACTATTTGACTTCCTGTTTTCCTAATTAAACATCTGTTATTTCTTTTTCTTGCCTGATTGCTCTGGCTAGAACTTCCAATATTATGTTGACTAGGAATGGTGAGAGAGGGCACCCTTGTCTAGTGCCAGGTTTCAAAGGGAATGCTTCTAGTTTTTGCCCATTCAGTATGATATTAGCTGTGGGCTTGTCGTAGATAGCTTTTCTTATTTTGAGATATGTTCCATCAATACCTAGTTTATTTAGAGTTTTTAGCATAAAGGGCTGTTGATTTCTAGACATAGGTCCACAAACTTCAGGGAAAAAAAATAGAAAAATAAAGGGCTGTTGAATTTTGTCGAAGGTCTTGTCTGCATCTATTGAGATAATCATGTGGTTTTTGTCTTTGGTTCTGTTAATTTTATGGATTATGTATATATATTTGCATAAGTTGAAACAGCCTTACATCCCTGGGAGGAAGCCTACTTGATCATGTTTCATAAGCTTTTTGATGTGCTGTTGCATTTGGTTTGCCAGTATTTTTTTGAAGATTTTTGCATGGATGTTCATCATGGATATTGGCCTGAAATTTTCTTTTTTAGTTGTGTCTGTGCCAGGTTTTGGTGTCAGGATGATGTTGGTCTCATAAAAAGAGTTAGGAAAGATTCCCTCTTTTTGTATTGTTTGGAATAGTTTCAGAAGGAATGGTACCAGATCCTCTTTGTACATCTGGTAGAATTTGGCTGTAAACCCATCTGGACCTGGACTTTTTTTGGTTGGTAGGCTATTAATTGCTGCCTCAACTTCAGACCTTGTTATTAGTCTATTCAGGGATTCAACTTCTTCCTGGTTTAGTCTTGGGAGGGTGTGTCTAGAAATTTATCCATTTCTTCTAGATTTACTGGTTTATGTGCATAGAGTCATTTGTAGTAATATCTGATGGTAGTTTGTATTTCTGTGGATTTTGTGGTGACAGCCCCTTTATCAATTTTTATTGCATCTATTCAATTCTTCTCTCTTTTCTATTAGTCTGGCTAGTGGTCTACCTATTTTGTTGATGTTTTTTTTAAAAAAACCAGCTCTTTGATTTATTGATTTCTTTGAAGGGTTTTTTGTATCTCTGTCTCCTTCAGTTCTGCTCTGATCTTAGTTATTTCCTGTCTTCTGCTAGCTTTTGAATTTGTTTGATCTTCCTCCTCTAGTTCTTGTAATCATGATGATAGGATGTCAATTTGAGATGTTTCCTTGCTTCTCATGTGTGGATTTGGTACTATAAATTTCCCTCTAGACACTACTTTAAATGTGTCCCAGAGATTCTGGTACATTGTGTCTTCATTCTCATTGGTTTTGAAGAACATCTTTATTTCTGTCTTCATTTCATTATGTATCCAGTAGTCATTCAGAATCAGGTTGTTCAGTTTCCATGTAGTTGTGCAGTTTTGAGTGAATTTCTTAATCTTGAGTTCTAATTTGATTACACTGTGGTCTGAGAGACTGGTTGTTATGACTTCCATTGTTTTGCATTTGCTGAGGAGTGATTTACTTCAACTTATGTGATCAGTTTTAGGGTAAGTGCAATGTGGTCCTGAGGAGAATGTATAATCTGTGGATTTGGGGTGGAGAGTTCTGTAGATGTCTATTAGGTCTGCTTGGTTCAGATCTGAGTTCAAGTTCTGGATATCCTTGGTAATTTTCTGTCTCGTTGATCTAATATTGACAGTGGAGTGTTAAAGTCTCCCACTGTTATTGTGTGGGAGTCTAAGTCTCTTTGTAGGTCATGACAAACTTGCCATATGTATCTGGGTGCTTCTGTATATTTAGGATAGTCAGCTCTTCTTGTTGCACTGATCCCTTTGCTGTTATGTAATGCCCTTCTTTGTGTCTTTTGATCTTTGTTGGTTTAAATTCTGTTTTTTTCAGAGACTAGGATGGCTACCCCTGTTTTTTTTTTCTTTTTTCTTTTTTTTTTTTCTCTCCATTTGCTTGGTAAATCTTCCTCCATCCCTTTTTTTGAGTCTCTGTGTGTCTTTGCACACGACGTCGGTCTCCTCAATACAGCACACCAATGTGTCTTGACTTTTTATCCAGTTTGTCAGTCTGTGTCTTTCGATTGGGACATTTAGCCCCTTTACTTTAAGGTAAATATTGTTATGTGTGAATTTGATCCTGCCATTTTGATACTAGCTGGTTGTTTTGTCCGTTAGTTTACATAGTTTCTTCATTGTGTCGATGGTCTTTACTATTTGGTACATTTTTGGAGTGGCTGGTACTGGTTTTTCCTTTCCATGCTTAGTGCTTCCTTTAGGAGCTCTTGTAAGGCAGGCCTAGTGGTGACAAAATCTCTCAGCAATTGCTTGTCCATAAAGGATTTTATTTCTCCTTCACTTATGAAGCTTAGTTTGGTGGGATATGAAATTCTGGGTTGAAAGTTCTTTTCTTTAAGGACGTTGAATATTGGCCCTCACTCTCTTCTGGCTTGTAGGGTTTCTGCTAAAAGATCTGTTGTGAGTTTGATAGGCTTCCCTTGTTTGTAACCCAACCTTTCTCTCTTGCTGCCCTTAGCATTTTTTCCTTCATTTCAACCCTGGTGAATCTGACGATTATGTGCCTTGGGGTTGCTCTTCTTGAGGAATAACTTTGTGGTGTTCTTTGTATTTCTTGGATTTGAATGTTGGCCTGTAGGTTGGGGAAGTTCTCCTGGATAATATCCTGAAGAGTGTTTTTCAGCTTGGATTCATTCTCTCCATCACAGTCAGGTACACTGATCAAATGTAGATTATGTCTTTTCACATAATCCCATATTTCTTGGAGGACTTTTGTTTATTTCTTTTCACTCTTTTTTCTCTATTCTTTCTTTCTCATTTTATTTCATTGAGCTGATCTTCAATCTCTGAGATCCTTTCTTCTGCCTGATCAATTCAGCTATTGAAACTTATGTATGCTTCGAACCGAAGTTCTCGTGCTGTGGTTTTCAGCTCCATGAAGTTGTTTATGTTCTTCTCTAAGCTGGTTATTCTAGTTAGTATTTCATCTAACCTTTTTTCAAGGTTCTTAGCTTCTTTGCATTGGGTTAGAACATATTCCTTTAGCTCAGAGAAGTTTGTTATTACCTACCTTCTGAAGCCTCCTTCTGTCTATTTGTCAAACTCATTCTCTATATAGTTTTGTTCCCTTTCTGGTGAGGAGTTGTGATCCCTTGGAGGTGTAGAGGCATTCCAGTTTTTGGTGTTTTCATCGTTTCTGTGCTGGTTTCTTCCCATCTTCATGGATTTATCTATCTTTGGTCTTTGAAGTTGGTGACTTTTGGATGGGGTCTCTGAGTGGACGTCCTTTTTGTTGATTTTGAGGCTATTTATTTCCTTTTTAGTTTTCCTCTGCTGTGGGACAGCTGGAAGTCCACTCCAGACCCTGCTTGCCTGGGAGTAACCCATGGGGGCTGCAGAACAGCAGGGATTGCTGCCTGTTCCTTCTTCTGGTAGCTTCATCCCAGAAGGGTACCTGCCAGATGTCAGCCAGGGCTGTCCTGTATGAGGTGTCTCTTAGGATAAATGGGGATCAGGGAGCCACTTTAAGAGGCAATGTGTCCCTTATCAGAGCTCAAGTGCTGGTGCTCTGTCCCAGGAAGGTGTGGCTTTATTTATAAGTCCTGACAGGCTGCTCCCTTTTTTCAGAGATGCCCTGCCAAGCAAGGAGGGGGTCTAGTCACAACCTGCCTGCAGAGGCATTGTTGAGCTGCTGTGGGCTCCCCCAGCAGCTGTGTAAACTTCTTTGTGCTTTTGTTTACACAAGTAAAGTTACAGATGCCTTGGTAATGGTGGATGCCCCCTCCCCACCACCGAGCTCTACCGTCCAGGGTCAAGTTCAAACTGCTGTGCTGGCTAAGAAAATCCCAAGGCAGTGGGATTCAGTTTGCTGGTCTCTGTGCGGGTGGGGGTGGGGCCTGTGGAGCCAGATCATCTGGCTACCTGCCTTTAGCCCTCTTTCTCTCAGGAGTATGGGCTACTCTGTCTCACAGGTGCTCCAGGTGCCAGTCAAAGTGTCTGCTCAGATTTTTGCTGGGAACTTGGGGCACTGGCTGAATTGGCCACCCAGATTTGCCCTGGAAACCCACTGCACCTGTTGGAGTCTGCTAGTCTGTGGGCTGCAAAGACCACAGGAGAAGTGCAGCATCCAAACTGGAGCTCCAGGGTGGTGGGAGATGTCCCCGATGGCCTCTGTTGGGTGGGAGGGAGGGCCCTCCAGCCAGTTGCACTTCCCAGGTGAGGCAGTGCCCCCACTGCCTCAATCTGCCCTCCTTGGGCTACACTCACTGTTCAACCAGTCCCGTTGAGATGAACTTGGTACCTCAGTTGGAAATGTAGAGATCACTCACCTTCTGAGTCTCTCTGGCTGGGAACTGTGCTCCAGAGCTATTCCTATTTGGCCATCTTGGTGGAAGTCCTTTTTTCAACTCCCACTTATGAGTGAAAACATGCGGTGTTTGGATTTCTGTTCCTGTGTTAGTTTATTGAGAATAATGGCTTCCAGCTTTATCCATGTCCCTGCAAAGGACATAAACTCATTCTTTTTAATGGCTGCATAGTATTCCATGGTCTATATATGCCACATTTTAAAAAAATCCAGTCTATCATTGATGGGCATTTGGGTTGGTTCCAAGTCTTTGCTATTGTAAATAGTGGAAGGACATTTTCTTTATTATTCTGAAAAGCAAGCAAATCTATCCTCTGCTCTAGAAGGAGATACCATCACTAACTTCCATGGTTATTTGCTACAAAATTATAGTACAGTCTCGGTGCAGTGGCTCACGCCTGTAATGCCAGCACTTTGGGAGGTCGAGATGGGTGGATCACAAGGTCAGGAGATCCTGGCCAACATGGTGAAACCCCATCTCTACTAAAATACAAAAATTAGCCAGGTGTGGTAGCACCCACCTGTAGTCCCAGCTACTCAGGAGGCTAAGGCAGGGGAATCACTTGAACCTGGGTGGTGGAGGATGCTGTGAGCCAAGATCGTGCCACTGCACTACAGCCTGTGTGACAGAGCAAGACTCCGTCTCAAAACAAAACAAAATAAAAACTAAAAACATGATAGTCGCTGCCAAACCTCTTTTCAGAAGAAACGCAGAACTGTGAGAAACATTAATGGTCTCCTCAAACCTTTGGAAAACAACTTGATTTTTCGGAATGATCAAACCCTCCAATTAGCTTCCAACTTGAACGCTGAGGCCTCAAGCCCAAAGTTCTCAGAGGAATATACGAAGCTAGAGGCCTTTATACATAGATGGAGCATTTTTTGTCTTGGTTCTCTGATCTGTGAAAATGGAGGCGATAAGTATTCTATAGTGTTATTTATTTAACCAGCTAATGTTAAATCATTAAGTCAGCTAGTGTAGGAAACTGTCTGCAATATATTACGCATCCTAAAATATTAAGTGTTTCTTCCGTTCGAGTAGAATTAGAACGCATTATTGAGAAACTGAGGTGAGTACATGGGTTTTTTTGAATCTTCACACCTCTTCTTAAATTTCTCTTATATTTGTCTTCATTTCCATTGCAGAGTTCTTACATGTTTGACCCTTGAAGAATTTTATGTTCCCTGAGTTTAAGTCATTTCCACTTAAAGCTTGAATAGTGTACAGAACTGAAAAGAAAATCTAGATATAATTTTGTTCTAACTCACTATTTTATAGATCTGAGACTATTATCTTAGATTCAATAGGCTAAAATAAATATTAAAAATTCTTTTGTTTAAAATATTCATAATTTCCTAACATCTATGCCAAGTCTATTTGACAATTTAAAATATCAGGAGGATTAAAGTTGAGATAGATTAAAACACAAACATATATCCATTGCCAAAATGCAGAACTGCACTGACACCATTTGTTTACTCACTTAAATAAAATAATTATGATATAAACAAGTTCAGTTTTATTAGCCAAAAATGGTGAATATAAAAAAACTAGCCTTAGAGCAAGAGTTGACAGAGATAATTTGCAAATTGCAAAGTTTTACAAAATTATTCTTCTGTGTGTTTAGAAATAAATACTTGTGAAAACAAGAAATCTAGCATTAAATACAATAATGAATAAGAAAGCATCTTGAAAAGTGTAAATTTTTTTACTAAATTACGGAGACTGTAGAAATACCAAATGTCAACACTTAATTGGTGCATTAAACTATATAAGAGAAGCCGCATTTTTTTTTTTTTTGGCTTACTTTCAAAAATTTTGACTGTGACAGAATAACACTGTATAAGTGATAGGATGGTCAGGAAAACAGAAACATGTCTAGATGTTTCAAATGGGAGTGGATTTGAAATAGGATATTACAGCACCAGGAGAAAGGCTGGGGCAATAAAATTTAAAGTTACAGTTTGCTTTTGGGAAATCAGAAAGATGCAGAGATAATTGAAAAAATGTCATGAATGATCTTGGTGGCCAGTACCATCAGAGTCAATGATTTGCAAAGCCCCTACTAGCTTAGCTGCTGCAGAGCTTCCTGTTGGCTGTCTTCTGAAGCCCATACATGTGCCTGCTACTCCAAAGGAGCAACAATAGTTTTTGCTTCCTTTTCGCCTTTCACATCTCATGGGTGTTTATCATTGGAAGAATCTAAAATGAATTCTGCTGGCAAGGGATTCTGGAAAGTATAGCTGTTAGGTGTCCAGTGTATAAAATTAGAGGGGGAGTATAGATGAAGTGGGAACAAATACTAGTACAGGCAAACAAACAAACAACTCACAAACAAAAAACATGCTGGCATCAAAACATCGATAAAGTGCATATCACATTTATATACGCTCATTATCATAAACTGAGTCCCATCCAACCACTCCCCAGTTCAAGAAAGAGAACTTCATCTCTCCTCCTGAACTATTTGGACTTTCATGATCACCATTGCTAGCAGTTTTTAATGTTTTACCACTTATGTGTATCCTTTCATGTCTTCTTTCTGGGAGTTTAAATTGTAATGATTTCTCTGTATTAAAGTTGACTGGAACAGTACTCTCTTCTAGCCAGACACTGATTCTTTGTATGTATCAGACAAACAATTGATAATATATTTGTTTGTCTGATACGATAATACATTAGTTTGTCTGATACATACAAAGAATCAGTGCCGGGCTAGAAGCCAATTGCAGGATTGTGTAAAATTAAGAAAAATCAGGACTATCTTAAATGATTATTAGGAGGGCATAGTTTAAACTGTGGTATACAACTGTAAGATAGACTAGTATACAGCCACTATACTGTGGGTTATTTATGCCATGAAAATATATGCAAAATATATAGTGTATATATGCACTGTATATATGTACACACCATAGATATGTGTATATATACACACACAGTATGCAAATTTTTTTCAGCTACAACATATATATGGATACATTTACTGTTTATATACATATACATACATGCCACACACAATATATATTCAACAACAACATAGAATAGCTATACATATATACATACATATGTGTATGGGATACGTCACTATTTCAGAACTTCCATTTAAGCAAATAAGAAACTTCATAGATAGTTAAGAACCACTGCAAAGAAATCCTTGATTTTTTTCAAACTTTAAATACAGTCTATTCAGTATGTATATGTATGTATATATGTATAGCTGTGTGTGTGTGTGTGTGTGTGTGTGTGTGTGTGTGTGTGTGTGTGTAGGGCTATTCTATGTTGTTGCTATTTTTTAAAGTAGCCATTTTGCCTGTCTAAGCATTATCCATCTATGTATTGAAAAACATGGTTATCTTTGGGTACTATGTTTATAGCTAATTGTACCATTTCTATATTAACATTATATAATTATTATGTAACATAAGCAAACAAATATATAACATAGTCCCTCAAACCAAATATAACTATTTTCACTTAAAAAAGAGAAATGAGAGTATAGAGAATACAAAATTATGTTTGGCAGAAAAAACATGAAATGTATACATATATGAAAAATAATACCTTAAAACATTGGAAGTTTCTTAACTGTTTAAGAAACAGAAGATTTCTGTTTCTTTTTGGTATGTATGTAATCCACTCATTGGAGTATCCTAACTGCAAAAAATACACTTGAAATTTCTCATGAGAAAGCTGATGGTCAATTTCCTGTATGTTTTTGGCTTTAGTCACAAGTATGGCATACGTGACTATTTCAGAACTTCCATTTAAGCAAATAAGAAACTTAATAGATACTTGAGAACCATTGCAAAGAAATCCTTGAATTTTTTCAAACTTTAAATACAGTCTATTCAGGTTCGTTTCAAGTCTTAGAGAAAACCTACATTCATTCATTCATTCATTCATTCATTCATTCATTGTCTTAAGTGAGTAAGTTCATATCTTGCTGGGCAATTGGGATGTTTATTTTTCCCAGATTTAGAAGCAAAGGTCAGCTTCCTTGAACCTTGTGGGCTGGAGGTCACTTTAAGTTTCCTGTTAATGTTTCCTAATATTGTACAGTCAAAAGCTAAATGAAACATACTGGGAAGCTTTTCTGCTCTGCTCTGAATGGTGAATGTAGTCAGTGCATGGTCTCAAGATCTGATTTTAAATATTGATCCCGACACTTATTAACTGTGATATCTGAGGCTAGCTTCTTAAAGGTTTTGTCCCTTAGTTTTCTCTTTTTAAAGTGGACATGATGTTGTATTTATTTCACTAGGTTATTATGAGAATTAAGAGAGAAAAGACGACAACAATAAGAAATTTCTGGAAGATATAAAACAGATGAAGAATACATAATCCCTTCTAAGTAAAGGAAATAAAATGTGAATTTTCCCAGAAGAATCCTAGAATACCCTCAACTCCAGTTGAGAATAAATAACTCAACATTTTAATTTAAGAATGGAATAACAGTTGTGTTCATTCCCCCACTCTCAGAACAAAGCCCACTAGTAAAATTTCTCTAAAGTGGGAGTTTTGATGCCAAAGATACCCTGAAAGAGTGCTTAAGTCTCACTGTACAATTGAAATGTCCTCCTACAAATATATAAATAGGAATAGGTAATTAAAAATTAGCACTTATTTGAGAAAAGTCAGATCATGAAGGAGAGGTTCAGATTCAAGAAACAGGAAAAGAAATGCCCCAAGGGAACAGAGTTAATACAGGGAAAAGAGAAAATTTTAGAATAAACAAAATAAGTATCCTGGAGATTTGAAGCATACTTTGTCTATAAAAAAGAAAAGTCTATTATGAGAAAGAAGCAATGTTCTTGGAAGTTAAAAACTTTTTGATAAAAAAGGGAAAGAAATAATCGGGCTAAATAGCACAGTGGACATTACTGAAGCCTGCATTACTGAAACGGGTGATGGTTTGGAGGGCTACATCCAGAGCTGAGTGCAAAGAGCTAAGGCAACCACATGTGAGAGCAAAGGTAAGGGTCATGGAGGGCAGATCTAGAGAAACATATGGTTTTATGGAGGTACTGAGAAAGAACAGCATGGGGAAGATGAGCAAATAATTGAGGAAACAGAATAATGACTCTAATCTTTAGATTGAACAGATTTGGGGCCACGGGGGACGGGGACAGCACATCTATGCCTATAAACAGTGTGGTGACATGTCTGAAAGCCAAAGATAAAGAAAATAGCAAGAACCACAAAAAACAAAATGCAAAGTGCCTGTCATAAAAATATCAGACAAAACCACACTACTCACTCATTAGTAACACCAGATGCATGAAGATAAGGCAGGAATATCCTCAGAATTTGAGACAATGCTATTGTTTTAGCCAATACCTTTATACAGAAAATTGGTGTTCAGTGTGAAAGTAAAATAAAGACATTTTCAGACTTGTTAGTCTCAGAAAGTTTACCATCTAAATACCCTTTGGGAGAATTCCTTGAGGCAGGAATCCAGAAAAATCCAGGAAAAGTAAAAATGAATTGAAAAAAGGGGAACTCATGATATGAAAATATTGTTAAAGTGGTTATGAAGATGTGTTCAGGAGAGAAAGAAGTCAAAACCCTGCTATTTTTTTCCCTCAAAAGCTGATTATTAATGTCTTCTGGTAAAGGAAAAAAGAAAGGAAGGAACTAAAGAAGAAAGTAAAAAAGGGAAATTGCCAGAAATAGAATGAATAACTAGAGAAAACAAAGAACCAATGAACAGCCCCCACCTTGCCCCAAAGTCCTGATTAATCCAACATGAAAGAAAAAGGAGAGAAAAATATAAACAATCAGAACATGAGACAAAATTGCAGAAATAAGGCACAACTTACATGTTACTGTGAACAACAATTATTAAATCACAGAAATTGTTAAACAGAATAACAATGATCAGGAAGTTTGAAAATAAAAACAGATAGGTAACAATAAAACAGCAAAATGATAATAAAGTTGCGGTAATATTAAAATTAGAAAAAAACATTCACGGTGGAAAGGATTGCATAGCACCAGGCCATTACGTTAATTATAATGCCGTATGGTATGAGATGTTTGTATCTTGATGCAAAAATTACAGAGCAAACATGTTAGGAATACAAAGATTTTAAAAGGCCTTTTATGTTTTCATCATTGTTGTAACAAATTATCACAAATTTAGTGGCTTACAACACCATAAATTTACTATCTGACTTTCTAGAAGTCTAAAACAGGTCTCACTGGGCTAAAAGCAAGGTGTCCTCAGGGCTGCATACATTTTTGGAGGCTCTTGGATAAAGTAAAAATGGATTTGGGAAGTTAGAGATGTAAGGGGGAGTATAGATGCTACTTTGTCCTCAGGGTTTTGCTCATTGTTGCCAATGTGAATATCTACTTGGAAAAGCAAAATGAACAAAAAAAATTTCAAGAGTTAAAAGACTGGTTGTTTCCCTAGGGAAGGTAGAGGCCTGATTGCGAATGGACAAATGGAGGGGTCCTTGGTGCCGGCGACATGTTATAGTTTGAATTGTGATGATATAGGTGCCCATTTGATAATAAACTGAGAATCTATGTCTCATACATTTTGTTCTATTTTATAGCAAAATACTTATTAAAATAATTTTCACATGGCTTTATTCCAATAAATTTCAATCTTTAGTTGAAACAGATGTGTTCCTTAAAAAAATAAAAATGGATATATCCAAATAGAAAGAGTGTGGTACCTCTTGAGAGGTCCAGCTCAGCCAAAAAGTACCATGCGGGAAGAATGCGGTGTGAATAAACCTTACAACTTTTTAAAGGAAGCTAGAAAGCTAAATGTTTATATGAAAGCTCCCAGTTTCTTCTTTCTTTCTTTTTTTGAGACACAGTTTCTGTTGCCCAAGCTGGAGTGCAGCGGTGCGCTCTTGGCTCATTGCAGCCTCCACCTCCTGGGTTGAAGAGATTCTCCTACCTCAGCCTCCTGAGCAGCTGGGATTACAGGCGTGTGCCACCATGCTTGGCTAAGTTTTGTACTTTTAGTAGAGATAGGGTCTCACTACATTGGCCAAGCTGGTCTCGAACTCCTGACCTCAAAGGATCCACCTGTCTCAGCTTCCCAAAGTGCTGGGATTAGAAGTGTGAGCCACTGTACCTAGCCGAGTGCTCGCAATTTTAAAATGTAGGTTTAGATGAATTTTAAACAATGTGTGACTCAACAAAACACATCTTCAAGGTTAAAGTTGGCCTGTGAGCATACGCTTGTAACCACAGAGGTTTGCCTTCAAAGGTAAAATAGAAGTTAAAAGACTATAAAACACTATTAAGGTTTCCAAGTTAACTGGGGGTTAGAGAGTTAGGTATATTTTGAAAATTATTGACATACTTGTTTTTTCCCCATTTATTTTATTGCATTTTAGGTTTGGGGGTACATGTGAAGAACAAGCAAGATTGTTGCATGGGTACACACGTGGCAGTGTGATTTGCTGCCTTCCTCCCCATCACCTACATCTGGCATCTCTCCCCTTGCTATCTCTCCCCAGCTCTCCACCCCCCACTGTCCCTCCCCTATTTCTGCCCAACTGACCCCAGTGTGTAGTACTCCCCTCCCTGTGTCCATGTGTTCTCATTGTTCAACACCCGCCTATGAGTGAGAATATGCGGCGTTTGATCTTCTGCTCTTCTGTCAGTTTGCTGAGAATGGTGGTTTCCAGGTTCATCCATGTCCCTACAAAGGACCCAAACTCATCGTTTTTGATGGCTGCATAATATTCCATGGTGTATATGTGCCACATTTTCCCTGTCCAGTCTATCATCGATGGGCATTTGGGTTGGTTCCAGGTCTTTGCTATTGTGCTGCAATGAACATTCGTGTGCACGTGTCCTTATAGCAGAACGATTTATAATCTTTGGATATATACCCGGTAATGGGATTGCTGGGTCAAATGGAATTTCTATTTCTATGTCCTTCAGGAAGGCCACACTGTCTTCCACAATGGTTGAACTAATGTACACTCCCACCAACAGTGTAAAAGTGTTCCTATTTCTCCACATCCTCTCCAGCATCTGTTGTCTCCAGATTTTTTAATGATCGCCATTCTAACTGGCATGAGATGGTATCTCAATGTTGTTTTGATTTGCATTTCTGTGATGACCAGTGATGATAAGCATTTTTTCATATGTTTGTTGGCCTCATGTATGTCTTCTTTTGTAAAGTGTTTGTTCATGTCCTTTGCCCACTTTTGAATGGGTTTGTTAGTTTTTTTCTTGTAAATCTGTTATTGTTCTTTGTAAATTCTGGATATCAGCCCTTTGTAGATGGGTAAACTGCAAACATTTTTTCCCATTCTGTTGGTTGCCGATTCACTCTAATGACTGTTTCTTTTGCTGTGCAGAAGATGTGGCGTTTGATTAGGTCCCGTATGTCTATTTTGGCTTTTGTTGTCAATGCTTTTTGTGTTTTGGTCATGAAGTCCTCGCCTACACCTATGTCCTGAATGGTTTTGCCTAGATTTTCTTCTAGAGTTTTTATGGTGTTAGGTCTTATGTTTAAGTCTTTAATCCATCTGGAGTTAATTTTAGTGTAAGGTGTCAGGAAGGGGTCCAGTTTCTGCCTTCTGCACATGGCTAGCCAGTTTTCCCAACACCATTTATTAAACAGGGAATCCTTTCCCCATTGCTTGTTTTTGTCTGGCTTGTCAAAGATCAGATGGTTGTATATATGTTGCGTTGCTTCCAAGACCTCTGTTCTGTTCCATTGGTCTAGATCTCTATTTTGGTACCAGTACCATGCTGTTTTGATTACTATAGCCTTGTAGTATAGTTTGAAGTCTGGTAGTGTGATGCCTCCCGCTTTGTTCTTTTTGCTTAGAATTGACTTGGCTATGCGGGCTCTCTTTTAGTTCCATATGAAGTTTAAGGTGGTTTTTTCCAGTTCTGTGAAGAAGGTCATTGGTAGCTTGATGGGGATAGCATTGAATCTGTAAATTACTTTGGGCAGTATGGCCATTTTCACAATATTGATTCTTCCTAACCATGAACATGGAATGTTTCTCCATCTGTTTGTGTCCTCTCTTACTTCGTTGAGCAGTGGCTTGTAGTTCTCCTTGAAGAGATCCTTTACATTCCTTGTTAGTTGTATTCCTAGGTATTTTATTCTCTTTGTGGCAATTGTGAATGGAAGTTTGTTCTTGATTTGGCTCTCTTTCAGTCTGTTATTGGTGTATAGGAATGCATGTGATTTTTGCACATTGATTTTGTATCCTGAGACTTTGCTGAGCTTGCTTATCTGTTTCAGGAGATTTGGGGCTGAGACGATGGGGTCTTCTAGATATACAATCATGCTGTCTGCAAATAGAGACAATTTGACTTCCTCCTTTCCTATTTGAATACCCTTTATTTCTTTTTCTTGCCTGATCGTTCTGGCTAGAACGTCTAGTACCATATTGAATAGGAGTGGTGAGAGCGGGCATCCTTGTCTGGTGCCACATTTCAAGGGGAATGCTTCCAGTTTTTGCCCATTCAGTATGATATTGGCTGTTGGTTTGTCGTAAATAGCTTTTATTATTTTGAGATACGTTCCGTCAATACCTAGCTTATTGAGGGTTTTTAGCATAAAGGGCTGTTGAATTTTGTCAAAGGCCTTCTCTGCATCAATTGAGATAATCATGTGGTTTTTGTCTTTGGTTCTGTTTATGTGGTGAATTACGTTTATAGACTTGCGTATGTTGAACCAGCCTTGCATCCCCGGGATGAAGCCTACTTGATCATGGTGGATAAGCTTTTTGATGTGCTGTTGCAATCGGCTTGTCAGTATTTTATTGAAGATTTTTGCATCTATGTTCATCATGGATATTGGCTTTCTTTTCTTGTTGAGTATCTGCCGGGTTTTGCAATCATTGGCCTGACGTTTTATTTTCTTGTTGAGTCTCTGCCGGGTTTTGCAATCAGGATGATGTTGGTCTCATAAAATGATTTGGGAAGAATTCCCTCTTTTTGTGTTGTTTGGAATAGTTTCAGAAGGAATGGTACCAGCTCCTCTTTGTATGTCTGGTAGAATTCGGCTGTGAACCCGTCTGGACCTGGGCTTTTTTTGGGTGGTAAGCTCTTAATTGCTGCCTCAATTTCAGACCTTGTTATGGGTCTGTTCAGGGTTTTGGCTTCTTCCTGGTTTAGGCTTGGGAGGAGGCAAGTGTCCAGGAATTTATCCATTTCTTCCAGATTTACTAGTTTATGTGCATAGAGTTGTTTGTAATAATTTCTGATGATGGTTTGAATTTCTGTGGAATCTGGTGATATCCCCTTTATCGTTTTTTATTGCATCAATTTGGTTATTCTCTCTTTTTTATTAATCTGGCTAGTGGTCTGTCTATTTTGTTGATCTTTTCAAAAAACCAGCTCCTGCATTGATTGATTTTTTGAAGGGTTTTTTGTGTCTCTATCTCCTTCAGTTGTGCTCTCATCTTAGCTATTTCTTGTCTTCTGCTAGACTTTGAGTTTTTTTGGATCTTGCTCCTCTAGTTCATTCAGTTTTGATGATAGGGTGTCAATTTTTGATCTCTCCTTGCTTTTCATGTGGGCACTTATTGCTATATATTTTCCTCTAGAGACTGCTTTATATGTGTCCCAGAGATTCTGGTATGTTGTGTCTTCATTCTCGTTGGTTTCGAAGAACATCTTTATTTCTGTCTTCATTTCATTGTTTATTCAGTCAACATTCAAGAGCAAGTTGTTCAGTTTCCATGAAGCTGTGCGGTTCTGGGTTAGTTTTTGAATTCTGAGTTCTAACTTGATTGCACTGTGGTCTGAGAGACTGTTTGTTATGATTTCCGTTCTTTTGCATTTGCTGAGGAGTGATTTACTCCCAATTATGTGGTCAGTTTTAGAGTATGTGTGATGTGGTGCTGAGAAGAATGTATATTCTGTGGATTTGGGGTGGAGAGTTCTGTAAATGTCTATTAGGTTTGCTTGGTCCAGGTCTGAGTTCAAGTCTTGGATATCCTTGTTAATTTTCTGTCTGGTTGATCTGTTTAATATTGACAATGGGGTGTTAAAGTCTCCCAGAATAATTGTGTGGGAGTCTATGTCTCTTTGTAAGTCATTAATAACTTCCCTTATGTATCTGGGTGCTCCCATATTGGGTGTTTATATATTTAGGATCCTTAGCTCTTCTTGTTGCATTGATCCTTTTACCATTATGTAATGTCCTTCTTTGTCTCTTTTGATCTTTGTTGCTTTAAAGTCTAATTTATCAAAGATGAGAATTGCAACTCCTGCTTTTTTTTGCTCTCCATTTGCTTGGTAAATCTTCCTCCATCCCTTTATTTTGAGCCTTTGTGTATCCTTGCATGTGAGATGGGTTTCCTGGATACAGCACACCAATGGATTTTGTCTTTTTATCCAATTTGCCAGTCTGTGTCTTTTGATTGGGGCATTTAGTCCATTTACATTTAGGGTTAATATTGTTATGTGTGAATTTGATCCTGCCATTTTGGTGCTAGCTGGCTGTTTTGCCCAATAGTTGATGCAGATTCTTCATTGTGTTGATTCTCTTTACCATTTGGCATGTTTTTGGAGTGGCTGGTACTGGTTGTTCCTTTATATGTGTAGAGCCTCTTTCAGGAGCTCTTGTAAAGCTGGCCTGGTGGTGATGAAATCTCTGAGTACTTGCATGTTCACAAAGGATTTTATTTTTCCTTCACTTATGAAGCTTAGTTTGGCTGGGTAGGAGATTCTGGGTTGAAAGTTCTTTTCTTTAAGGATGTTGAATATTGGCCCCCACTCTCTTCTGGCTTGTAGGGTTTCTGCTGAGAGATCTGCTGTGAGTCTGATGGGCTTCCCTTTGTGGGTAACCCGACCTTTCTCTCTGGCTTTACTTAGTATTTTCTCCTTCATTTCAACCCTGGTGAATCTGATGATTATGTGCCTTGGGGTTGCTCTTCTTGACGAATATCTTTGTGGTGTTCTGTGTATTTCCTGGACTTGAATATTTGCCTGCCTTGCTAGGTTGGGGAAGTTTTCCTGGATGATATCCTGAAGAGTATTTTCCAGCTTGGATTCATTCTCTTCGTCGCATTCAGGTACGCCTATGAAACGTAGATTAGGTCTTTTCACATAGTCCCACATTTCTTGGAGACTTTATTCATTCATTTTTACCCTTTTTTCTCTATTCTTGCCTTCCTGTTTTATTTCATTGAGTTGATCTTCGACCTCTGATATCCTTTCTTCTGCTTGGTCAATTCGGCTGTTGATACTTGTGCATGCTTCGCGAAGTTCTCATGTTGTGTTTTTGAGCTCCATCATTTCACTTATATCCCTTTCTATTTTGTCCATTCTCGTTAGCATTTCGTCAAATCTTTTTTCAAGGTTCTAGTTTCTTTGCATTGGGTTAGAACATATTCTTTTAGTTCACAGAAATTTCTTACTACCCACCTTCTGAAGTCTGATTCTGTCATTTCATCACACTCGTTCTCCATCCAACCTTGTTCCCTTGCTGGTGAGGAGTTGTGATCCCTTGTAGGAGGAGAGGTGTTCTGGTTTCGGGTGTTTTCATCCTTTTTGTGCTGGTTTCTTCCCATCTTTATGGATTTATCCACCTGTCATCTTTGTAGTTGCTGGCTTTCAGATTGGGTCTCTGAGTGGATGTTAAGTTTGTTGATGATGAGGTTATTTCTGTTTCTTGGTTTTCCTTCTGATAGTCTGGCCCCTCTGCTGTAGGTGTGCTGAGGTCCACTCCAGGTGCTGCTTGCCTGGGGATCACCTGCAGCAGCTGCTGAACAGTAAGGGCGGTTACCAGTTTTCTTCTTTTGCTATCTTTGTCCCAGAAGGATACCCGCCAAGTGTCAATCTGATCTCTCCTTTATGAGGTGGCTCTTTGGATATACAGCGGTCAGGGAGCTGCTTCAGGAGATGGTCTCTTCTTTATGGGAGCTCAAATGCTGAGCTGTGAGCTCCGTTGTTCATTCGGAGCTGCTGGGCAGGTACGTTTAGGTGTGCTGCAGCAGAACTCATAAACCGCTTTTTGTTCCCAGGTGCTCTGTCCCAAGGGTTTAGGGCTTTATGAGTTTCCGTTATGCTGCTGCCTTCTTTTTTTTTCCTTCAGAGCTGCCCTGCCCAGCAAGGAGGCAGCCTAGTCACTGTCTGCCTGTAGTGGCTTTGCTGAGCTGCTGTGGGCTCTGCCCAGCTGCTGAGTGAACTTCCCCAAAATCCTGTTTATATGGGTGTAGTTAGAACTGCCTTGGCAATGGTGGCCCACCTCTGTTGGGGTGGAGTCTCTCTGCAGTGGTGGGTTGCCTTGGCAACGGCAGGCTGCCTCAGCATTGGCTGGCTACCTCCGTAGTGGTAGGCTGCCTTGGTAATGGCGGGCGCCCCTCCCCCACAGAGCTGGACCATCACGTGTTCAGCAGTGCATTCTGTGAAACTCTCAATCCAGAGAGTTTCTGATTGCTGTTCTTTTGTGGGGGTGGGACTAGCCGAGCCTGATCACCTGGCTCCCTGCCTCAGAGGCTTTTTTTTTTTTTTTTTTAAGTTGGTGTTCCAGTCGCCTATTGAAAAGGCGCCGGGTCTGAGTGTTTTCCCCTGCGACAAGTCACTGCGCTGGCTTAAACAGCGGCACTGAGATTCGGGGAGCTTTTTTTTGCCCTGGAATCTACTGTCCTGGCTCCCTGCTCAGTCTCCTTTTTAAATAGACGAATGGGCAACTTCCCGTGGCTCCAATCGCCAGCCAAAAGGGCACCTGGACTGGTGTATTTTGTACGGAGAACCGCTGCTCCAGGGCGCTGGAAAAGCAGCTGTGTGGGGCAAAGCAGCGGCGCCGCCAGCGGCACAGCCGCGCTGGCCACCTGTGGAGCTCCTCCGCCTGGGAATTTCCTAGTCTGTGGGCAATAAAAATGCAGCATCCACTCACCCTCTGCACTTTCACTGGGAGCTGCAATCCTGAGATGTTCCTAAATGGCCATCTTGGATCGATCCTCTACTTTTTTTTTACTCTGTCTTTCTCAGAGGGTAACATTGGCCCCATCCTACTTGAAACATTGAGTCATTCATTGGCCTGTAAGAACAAATTTGGAATTTTTCACTGAACAAATTTAAAGAGAGAGACCCAGATAATATTTAGCATCTGATGTTTAAAAGCTGTTTTCTTCTGTGTACTATGTCAGCAAGCAGTTAGTAGCCATGAGTAGATCTGGGAACCAGATAATAGTTTTATAGTCCAAATAGTTAGGCTCCCCATAGGTAAATCTAAAGAATCCACAGAGAATTCAGCATTTTCTTCCACTCAATGATACATTTTCTATAAAAATAGAACTCTCTTCTGATGAGCAAAGACTAAATAATTACTTGATGTCATGCCAGCTATGTAGCAGCAGGACAATGTTAGTCAGACAGGGAACAGGAATTGAGAAAACCAAGCAAAGTATCCATTTCTGGAATCGGTGATTCAGGAGTTAAAAGTTCAGTGGGAACAGTAGCTTAGAAATGGGAAATCATGTCAGAATCTAGACAAGGTATTTCCAGCAGAGTCACTACAAAACAAGGTAGTGTGAGAATCACTAGGTTTCAAAAGTCAGTGGAGGTAAGATTTGCAGCTGCCCTGTTTGATGCGGTAGTCTCTAGCCACGTGGGACTATGAGCACTTGAAATGTGTACAGTCTGAATTGAGATGTACTGTAGTGTAGAACATGTACTGGACTTAGGAGACATTATTTACTAAGAATGTAAAATGTCTCATTAAAAATTTTAAATTTTGATTATATGTTGAAATGATAGGATTTTAGATATATTGAGTTAAATATATTGTTAAAATTCAGAAGCAAATTGATAATGATGTACAAAACCCAAGAAAACAAACATAAAACAAATAATAATGACTGTTAAAAATGGAGCTCTTTCTCCAGTCAGCACCACCAAAGCATCAGGCCAAGGGAGTTTTACAGGCCAGTGATATGAAATATTCAAAGAATAGATGTTTTAGACTTTTAGAGACTATAGTTAAAGATGGAGAGATTCTTAATTCATAAAAAATGCATCTTACTGTGGCAGTGAATACAGTAATACTATAATTCTCTGTGGCCATATCCTATTTTTCTATGAGACTGTAGAAATACATATACAGTAGGATGTGCCCATATCCTTGACGTGGAGGTCCAAACTATCATCAGAGTGATCTTTCTGTTCTCCAGCGTTAACCACCACAGTGCTTCCAATAGATTTACTCATGGAACATTAATTGAAAAATAACTTGTCCAGGAACAGACTTAATAGTTAAATCTCTTGATGGGTTCTTCAAAGATCATTCTGCTACATTACCTAAGCATATAGTGTTTTGTTCAGGAATGTTTTACTCTTAGGAGATTCACATAATCTATGAGGAATGATGTGTATATCTGCATGTGTAGAGAGCTGGAATCAGCAGATAAAGATGTATGAGGTAATTAAGCAGGCCAGTGATGAATCTCATTAGCAGGATTTCAGCTGCTTGGCTAAGGAAGATCTTAGTGTTTTTATTAGACTGAAACGTAAATTTCTTGCCTTTATGATTATTACTTAAAACTATAATCACGTTTTGTGTCAGGTGAGATCAAACTATGCCTGTGATGACACCACTGAAGCATCTACAGCACGGATGTCCACTCTTCTGTCAGAGTCCCCATGTCAGCCAGTACTGAGGTACTGGGTCTCTGAAATCTCTCTATGATCAAGATACTCAATACCTTGCAAATTGTTAATGATATCATTTTTCTTCCCTCCCTCCCTCCTTCCCTTCCTTCACACCCTCCCTTTTCCTTTCTCCCTTCTCTACCTCCTTTTCCTTTCTCCTTTCTTCCTTTCTCCTTCCTTCCCTTCTCCCTCCCTCCTTTCTTTCTCTCTCTCTCTTTCTCCCTCCCTCCCTCTCTCTCTCCCCCTCCCTCCCTCTCTCTCTCCCCCACCTTTCTCTCTTTCTTTCCTCTCTTTCTTTCCAAACCAGAGTTTTGCTTTGTTGCCCAGGCTGTAGTGAGGTGGCATGATCTCAGTTCACTGCAACCTCTGCTTCCTGGGTTCAAGTGATTCTCCTGCCTCAACCTCCCGAGTAGCTGGGATGACAGATGGGTGCCATCATGCTCAGCTAATTTTTGTATTTCTTGGTGGAGACAGGGTTTCACCATATTGGCCAGGCTGGTCTCGAACTCCTGACCTCAGGCTATCTGCCACCTCAGCCTCCCAAAGTGCTGGGATTACAGACATGGGCTACCATGCCTGGCCAATAATATCATTTTCATACATAACTTTTCTGTGGGACTTTTGGGTAAGACATTTAAAATATGGTGTGTCCAGGCTTTGAGCGACTTCTTATTGTAGGAAACTGAAAGTCTTCTGCCCTGTAATTTCCTCATCAGAGGAGTTGCTGATTGTGCTTATTGAAATGAAGAATAAAGGTTCATGACTTGTGAACACCGAGGATTTCTCTTCACTGGTATTGGTCTGAACAATAATAAATTGTGTTTAGTATCCCTGTGTGTCAGAGTAAACGATGAAGAATTCAGCATATACATTATAATGAAACCTGCTAAAATTTCTTCTTGTCTAAAAGAAGCTACATAATGACAAAGAAGTTGAGTATGATTTGACTGCGTGGAACCATGCTAGGATCACTGCTCTGACAACTGTAAAGGATCAAAAGGAAAAATAACAACGAATGAATGTTGTTCATTCTTGCCACCACAATGGCACTCAATGTTTTTCTGTAGTGAGCAAAGTGAAAAGTTGATTTTTTTGTCTTGGTAGACCCATGAAATTGGCATGAATGTGTTCTCTTTTTACAGGTCAGGAAACATAATTTTTCATAATTCTATATTACTAGTAGATACTCATTATATATATGTGTATATATATATATTTTAAAAGCCTGGAAATTTCTCTGATACCATTTTTCTTACGAGAGTCAAAGTTTTTATAAACTATAAATTGTTAACTGAACATACCTAAAAATATAAATCACCTGACTCTATCTTTTGCATAGTTTTCCATTTTTTGATTGCTCTGACAAACATTTCTAAGATTCAGAAATTATTTTGGTAGATATAGTTCCCTTTTCTACAAAATTAGATATAAGGCTTCAAAGACATAGTAAGGTCATCATCATAAGAGTAGTGATTTTGCAAGTAGTAGCAAAACTGTACCTTTGTCTTTTTTTTCTTTCTTTTTTTTAAACCTTGATCCTAGGACTTTACATTTTCTCTTTTATATCTTGATATTCAACTGGTAAAATAAGATTCATTTATTCACCAATTGAATTAATATTTATTTTGTGTCTGCTATGTACTTAGAACTGTTGTGGATATAAGAATAAAAGTTTCTATCTTCATGGATGTACATACTAGTTAGTATACCAAAAACATGCATATATACACATCCACACATGCACACACAAAATATAATATATAATAGGATGTGAGGTGGTGATACATGCTATATGAGGAAAAATACAGAGGAATGAATAGAGTAAGGTGTTATTGGAGGGCTGACTGGACACAGAGAGTAAAGAACTGTTATTTTAGGCAAGGTGGCGTGCCTAAATGCCACCAGATTTGTTCTTTTTGCTTAGACTTGCTTTGGCTATGCAGGCTCTTTTTTTGATTCCATATGAATTTTAGAATTCTTTCTTCTAATTCTGTGAAGAGTGATGGTGGCATTTTGATGGGGATTGCACTGAATTAGTAGATCGCTTTTGGCAGTACGGTCATTTTCACAATATTAATTCTACCCATCCGGATGTATTTGGCGGTTGCTGGATGAAATGTTCTGTATTTATCTGTTAAGTCCATTTGTTCCAAGGTATAGTTTAAATCCATTGTTTCTTTATTCACTTTCTGTTTGATGTCCTGTCTATTGCTGTCTGTGGAGTATTGAAGTCCCCCATTATTATTGTGTTGCTATCTGTCTCATTTCTTAGTTATCCCTGCTTGCTTTTGGTGTCCATTTGCATGAAATGCCTTTTTCCATCCCTTTAAGTTTATGTGAGTCCTTATGTGCTAGGTGAGTCTCCTGAAGGCAGCAGACAGTTGGTTCATGAGCTTTTACCCATTCTGTGGTAAAAGAATGTTCTGTATCTTGTAAGTGGAGGATTTAGGCCATTTACATTCAATGTTAGTATTGAAATGTGAGGTACCTTTGTATTCACTGTGTTTCTTGTTGCCTGTGTACTTTTGTTTTTTTTTGTTGTTGTTTGCTTTTTAATATGTATTTTTTGTTTTATAGGTTCTGTGTGATTTCTGTTTTAAAGAGGTTCTGTTTTGATGTGTTTTCAGGATTTGTTTCAAGATTTAGAACTCCTTTTAGCAGTTCTTGTAGTGGTGGCTTGGTAATGGCGAATTCTCTTGGTATTTGTTTGTCTGAAAATGACTGTATCTTTCCTTCATATATGATGCTTGGTTTCACTGGATACAAAATTCATGACTGATAATTGTTTTGTTTGAGGAGGCTAAAGATAGTGACCCAATCCCTTCTAGCTTGTAGGGTTTCTACTGAGAAATCTGCTGTTAATCTGATAGGTTTTCCTTTATAGGTTACCTAGTACTTCTGTCTCACAGCTTTTTTTAAATTGTACTTTAGGTTCTAGGGTACACGTGTGGATCATGCAGGATTGTTGCATAGGTAGACACATGGCAATGTGGTTTGCTGCCTCCATACCCCCGTCACCTACATCTGGCATTTCTCCCCATGTTATCCCTCCCTGACCTCTCCACCCCACTGCTGTCCCTCCATTGGCCTCCACAACAGACCCCAGTGTGTGATGCTCCCCTCCCTCTGTCCATGTGTTCTCATTGTTCAACACCCGCCTCTGAGTGAGAACATATGGTGTTTGATTTTCTGTTCTTGTTTTGTTTGCTGAAAATGATGGTTTCCACCTTCATCCATGTCCCTACAAAGGACACAAACTCGTCATTTTTGATGGCTGCACAGTATTCCATGGTGTATATGTGCCACATTTTCCTTGTCCAGTCTATCATTAATGGGCATTTGGGTTGGTTCCAGGTCTTTGCTATTGTAAACAGTGCTGCTATGAACATATGTGTGCATGTGTCTTTATAGTAGAGCTATTTATAATCCTTTGGGTATATACCCAGTAATGGGATTGCTGGGTCAAATGGAATTTCTATTTCTAGGTCCTTCAGGAAGTGCCACACTGTCTTCCACAATGGTTGAACTAGTTTACACTCCCACCAACAGTGTAAAAGTGTTCCTATTTCTCCACATCCTCTCCAGCATCTGTTGTCTCCAGGTTTTTTAATGATCGCCATTCTAACTGGCATGAGATGATATCTCAATGTGGTTTTGATTTGCATTTCTGTGATGACCAGTGATGATGAGCATTTTTTCATATGGTTGCTGGCCTCATATGTCTTCTTTTGAAAAATGTCTGTTCATATCCTGCTCCCACTTTTGGATGGGTTTGTTTGTTTGCTTTCCTGTAAATCTGTTTTAGTTCTTTGTAGATTCTGGATATTAGCCCTTTGTCAGATGGGTAGATTGCAAAAATTTTTTCCCATTATCTTGGTTGCCAGTTCACTCTAATGATTGTTTCTTCTGCCTTCTCTGCATCTATTGAGATAATCATGTGGTTTTTGTCTTTGGTTCTGTTTATGTGGTGGATTACATTTACAGATTTGCATATGTTGAACCAGCCTTGCATCTCCAGAATGAAGCCTACTTGATCGTCGTGGATAAGCTTTTTGATGTGCTGTTGCAATCAGTTTGCCAGTATTTTATTGAAGATTTTTGCATCTATGCTCATCACGGTTATTGGCCTGAAGTTTTCTTTTCTTGTTGAGTCTCCGCTGGGTTTTGGTATCAGGATGATGTTGGTGTCATAAAAAAGAGTTAGGGAAGATTCCCTCTTTTTGTATTGCTTGGAATAGTTTCAGAAGAAATGGTACCAGCTCCTCTTTGTACATCTGGTAGAATTCAGCTTTGAACCCATCTGGACTGGGACTTTTTTTGATTGGCAGGCTATTAATTTCTGCCTCAACTTCAGCCCTTGTTATTGGTCTGTTCAAGGTTTCAAGTTCTTCCTGGTTTAGTCTTGGGAGAGTGCAGGTGTCCAGGAATTTATCAATTTCTTCCAGGTTTACTGGTTTATGTGCATAGAGTTGTTTGTAGTAATCCCTGATGGTAGTTTGTATTTCTGTGGAATCAGTGGTGATATCCCTTTATCGTTTTTTATTGCATCTATTTGATTCTTCTCCCTTTTTTTATTAATCTGGCAGCTTTTATGTTTCTTTCCTTTGTCTTGACTTTGGATAACCTGATGACTTTGTGCCTAGGTGAAGATCTTTCTGTGATGAATTTTCCAGGTGTTTTTGTGCTTCTTGTTTTTGGATGTCTAGGTCTCTAGCAAGGCTGGGGAAGTTTTCCTCAATTATTCTCCCGATTATGTTTTCCAAGTTTTTAGATTTATCTTCTTCCTCAGGAACACTGATTATTATCATGTTTGGTCATTTAACATACTCCCAGACTTCTTGGAGGTTTTGTTCAGATTTTCTTACTCTTTTTACTTTTTCATTGGATTGGGTTAATTAGAAGACCTTGTCTTTGAGTTCTGAATTTATTTCTTCTACTTGTTCCATTCTATTGTTGAGCCTTCCCAGAGTATTTACATTTCTAAAAGTGTGTCCAAAGTTTCTTCATTTTTTTTTGAGACGGAGTCTTGCTCTGTTGCCCAGGCTGACTCCCTGCAACCTTTGCCTCCTGGGTTCAAGTGATTTTCCTGGTTCAGCCTCGCAAGAGCAGTTGGGATTACAGGTACCCACCACCATGCCTGGCTAATTTCTGCATTTTTAAATAAAGTCAGGATTTCACTGTGTTGGCCAAGGTGGTCTCAAACTCCTGACCTTAGGTGTTCCTTCCTCCTTGGCCTCTCAAAGTGCTGGGGTTACAGGCGTGAGCCACTGTGCCTAGCCAGTTTCCTGATTTTTTTTTTTTTTCTTCTTTAAGCTATCTATTTCCTTGAATATTTCTCCCTTCACTTCTTGTATCATTTTTTGGATTTCCTTGCATTGGGCTTCGCCTTTCTCTCGTCCCTCCATGATTGGCCTAATTGACATGGAGACCTCTGATATATGATATTTAGGAAATTAGGTTGAAGTATTTAAAATAGAGGGCAAACATCCTCTGCAGTAACTTTATTTCCAAGGATTAGTATACATAATAATTATCTGAGAAATGCAGGGCAAATAATTACAAAATCTTCAGGATCCTAATACTATTAATAGATAACATAATTTTGGAAGTGAATGGCCATGGTCTTTCACTATATGTTCTCTCCCTTTTCCTTTTATGATAGACCTTTCAAATTTCAACTGGCCACATGGACACCCAGAATAAAGACCATAATTACTTGCCTTCCTTGCAGCTAGTTGTGGCCATCTATATTTGGTCAAAAGTATGTAAGCAGGAGTGATGTATACAACTGCTTTTTTTTTCCTTCCCCTTTCCTTCTGGGTCCTTGTGGGTGAATATGACCCTCAAGTTCTGGCAAAGCCACCAGAAGGAGCCTCAGGCTTTGACATTGCATTACTTCTCAATTGCCCTCGCTCAGATACAGAAAAGGAAACTAAACTTCTGTCTTAAGTCACTAGTATTTTGAGTTATCTTTTAGTAGCTAAGGCAATAGAACTAACACAATAATCAATATGGTACTAGAATAGAGGGTGAATATAATGGAAACATTTTCGGGTTTTAAAATGCATTTACCCTCATTTTTCCTTGTAGATTTCATTAACTAGTTTATGAAAGAGAATCATTTCATCATGTGCAGTTTTCCAGTGTAAATGTCTATTTTCTCTTCTATCAAGGTAAACAGGTGTATAATACATTATGTACAGACTTTTTTTTACAGTTTAAAAAGTCATTTTTGCATTTGTTATTTTAATCTTTGTACAAGTTCTATGAGATATTATTATTTCTTTCATTTTATACATGAGAAATCTGAAATTAACTAGGGACACATATTGCCAGTAAGTGGTGGGGTGAGTTTGTAACCCAAATTCAGAGATGAAAACTCACTAATGAATCCAGCATGTAATTACATTTCTATTTTCTATAGGCAAATGTATGATTGTGAGTAACAGCTGTTATTATTTGGTGGAAAACTAGAAAACTTTCTAATGTGGCTTCTATCCCAATAGTTAGTATTCCTGAAAAGTTTCCTTGGATCGTTAGTGACTACCTTAAAAAAGTATTCTGTGTCAGTTGTTCAGAAAGTGCTGCAAATTCTTTTTATTCTGAAGCTTCACATTTGTATATTAAAGACCTTGTGAAATCCCATCGTAAAGAGGCCTATTTAACTTAAACTCTGCCTTCTTCAAACGTATTCAGAACCACCTTTTATGTACACATTAAAGCAGAACACCCTTTAGTAAGTCCTGCCTTACTACAAAACAGTTCTTTTTCTGCTAGAGACATATATAATAGTGGTCTAAAATTTGACCACTGTTTTATACACAATAATTTAATGAGCTTCTAGCTATAGTCACACAGTCCTATACCCACAAAGCTGCTCAGGGATTTGAGGTATGTGGGAAGCAGACAGCTCATTCATTCTTGGACGTTTTTGGTCCCCAATTCTTGGAATGTTCTTTTTATGGATTTGGCAATGCCAGTTATTCCTCAGGGAAACTGTGTCTGCTATAGATCCCATTCTGTATTACTAATTTTTTAGAGTTCCCTGACTCAGGGTAAGGCAAATGTATTTTAAGTTGCTTGATGGGAAAATTTTATAATTATATGTATACTACATAAGGCCATGAAACAGGACACTATAGTGATTATGAGAAAATAAAAAATACTATTAAAACTTCCCAGTTTCCTCTGTGGAAAAAATGAAAAGGAGACTGCTAATTCCTTTCAAGATTTTGCAAACTGGGAAATGCTTATAGACTTTAGATTTTTAGCTTTGATATATTATGTACATATTAGATTCTTATCACCAAAGGGCATGGAGTTTCCATGTTTTAATGTTAGAGGACATTGAAGCCAACCTGGATAATTAAAAAGCCTGATATTACTGTTATAATTCTATATTATTATATCCTTTGCTGTAATGGGACATACGTGGCAATGGCCACGTTTATTAGGGCTGGAGACGGGACTGTGAAATATTTCCTAGGAAGCTTCAAGTTCATAAAAATAGTCCTGATTTAGAATAGGATGACTTAGGGTTTAAGAACATTGGAATACCCGGGAGACAAGCTATTTTAAGAATATAATTCTCTGCAAAATAATTTGTATGTTTAATGTAATTTAATCTTCACAGGCTTTTTTTGTCAGGGTTGACATAATCACTTCTAAAATCATCTGGAAGAACAAACAGATGAGAATGTCCAAAAACATTCTGAGAGAGAAAAATGTGTGAAATTGAACTTTCATTTGAAAATATTAAAACATATTATAAAACTTCAGTTATTAATGTACCATAATAGTGACAAAAGAATAAATCACAGATGCAGAATAGAAAGGCAAGAAATAGACTCTAAAAAATATAGAAATTTATACTAAGCTAAAGGTGGCATTTTAACTTGATGAATGGAAAGATCATTTAATAAGTAAAACAGGAAATATAGCATCGTTTGGACAAAAAAATAGATTTTCCCTCATGCCTTTGTTGAAATTCCTGAGAGTTTAAAGAGCTCAAAGTAAAATTAAGAAGCTATGAAAATTTTAAAATATAAAATCTTTTCCAAGCCTAAAAGCAAAAAAAAAAATAAATAAATAAATAAAATATTGATACATTTTTCTACATAAAATACTTCAAAATTAGAAGGCAAACTGGGGAAGTATTTGCAACATATATGACTGACAGATGTTTCCTATCTTTAAGACAACAAAAACACTCGCAAATTATTAAGTAAACTATGTGCTCCTTAATAGAAACATGGGTAAAAGCATGAATAGGACATTGGAGAAAGAAAAGATGATATATACATATAAACTTAGTAGTCATAAAATAATTTAAAAATAAGACAGTAAGTTACAATAGAGAAAGACTTTTCAAAAAACTATTTTTTGTTGGGGGCTAAGTAAAATGAAAATCACTTTCATTGCTGGTTGGAAAATAAATTAATATAATCTTTAAGGTCAACTTGGTCATATATATCAAGTATGTCATACATGCTGAAATCCTCAGATTGTTAATTCTACTTCAGACAATCCTAAGAAGATACTTAAAATGTACATAGAATTTTTATAAAGATGTTTTTTATTGTTAAAATTTAGAAGTACCTAAAAATGAATTTTTATTCCATAGAATATTGTACTTAAGACCATCAGCCTTGGAGGATGCAGATGTGATCTGAATCTCACTTTCTAATAAACATTATGTCCTTGAGCAAGTTACTTAACTTCAAAAATGCCTGCCACACAAGGCTATTCTAAGGAATAACTGATAATATATGTAAGGTGCTATATACAATACCTAGAATTCCTCAACAGCAGAGCTCAATGAATGGTAGCTGCTATTATTATTACTGTTATAGATAGATGAATACATAATTTTAGAGAATATTGTCATTAAGAAATACCTATGATAAAATATTGTGGAGAAATCTAGACATGAAACTGATTTATATGCACAGATACACCAAATGAAGGAAATACAACAGGTGTGGTAGAAAGGTAGATGATGATTTGTTTTATTTATACTTTGCAGAATTCTTTTTTTTTTTTTTTTGCTGCTGTTGTTGAGATGGAGTCTCACTCTGTCGCCCAGGCTGGAGTGCAGTGATACTACCTTGGCTCACTGCAACATCCGCCTCTGGGGTTCAAGCAATTCTCCTGCCTCAGCCTCCTGAATAACTGGGACTACAGGCGCCTGCCACCACGCCTAATTTTTATATTTTTAGTAGAGACAGGGTTTCACCATCTTGGCCAGGCTCGTCTCGAACTCCTGACCCCAAGCAATCTGCCTGCTTTGGCCTCCCAAACTGCTGGGATTAGAGGTGTGAGCCACCATGCCCGGCCTGAATTCTTGCTTTTTAAAACAATGTAACTGTAGCCATTTTATGACCTGGAAAAAATTTTCTCAAATAAACTTTAGGAAGTATCCTCATATTGTATTAGATAGAGTATGTTCAGATAGACTGAAACACTGCATCTAAGAGCTCCAGAAGCAAAGATGCATTTTTTTCTTTTAAAATTTTACACATTTTAAATTTTATTGTAGTAAGAGTGTGAAACATGAGGTCTACCCTCTTAACAAAATTTTAAATTTACAATCAAAACACTTAACTATTAATAAGTTAACTATAGGTTCAGTGTTGTATAGAAGATCTCTAGAACATATTAATCTTGTATAATTAAAAGTTTATGCCCACCGATTAACAACTTCCCACTACTCTTACCCCTGTTAACCACGTTTCCACTCTCTGATTCTGAATTTGACTCCTTTAGATACCTCATATAAGTGGAATCATGTGCTATTTGTCCTGCTGTAACTGGCTTATTTTGCTTAGCATAATGTCTTCAAGGTTCATCCATGTTGTTGCATATCCTTTTTAAGCCTGAATAATATTTCATTGCATATACCACAGTTTCTTCATCTATTGAGCTTTTGATGGCCATTTAGATGTTTCTACATAGTAGGTATTAGGAATAATGCTGCAATAATCACCAGGGTGCTAATCTCTTCAAGATCCTACTTTCAGTTCTTTTGGATAAATACCTAGATCACATACTGCTTGTGTTTTTAATTTTTTGAGGTACCGTTATCCTTTCTTATGTAGTGTCTGCACCATTTTGCCTTTCCACCAACAGTTCACAGGGTTTCAACTTCTTTACATTCTTCCTAACACTTGTCTTTTCATAAGTTGCTTGGATTCAGAAATTTAAGAGATTTCTACACTTGTTCATATGTGTGTCAAGACGGGCACTTTCTTCTATTATAGCGTATTTATCATCTTTGAGACTGTCCAATATCAACACATAAGAAACAAAGAAAGAAAATATACTCCCATCCTCAAATTCCCTTAAATTATTGTGCAGAAATAAATATCTAGTTTGAGTCCTTTTACATATCTAAATTAGTTAAAATAAATTATGCTATTCATTAGTAACAAACATCCTCCAATATTTCAATGACTTAAAACCATAGAAGTTCATATTTTTGCCCCTGCTACCTGTCCACTGAGGATCAGCAGAAGTGACTTCCTCATTAGTCATTCAGATTCCCCAGGCTGTTGGGGGCTTCTGCCTCTCTAGTACATGGCGAAAAATGAAGCGGAGCACTGAGGACCAGCAGTTAAATACTTTTACCCAGAATGACATGTGTCACTTTGTTCAAGTCCAAAGCAAGTTAGCCATTGTGGCAGGAAGGTATAATTCTCTTGTGTGACCATATTGCTGAGAAGTTAGTAATGTCTGCCACACATGTCCAATAATATTATATCATCTCTGTTAAAGTGAATTCTAATCCTCAAAATCACATAGGTGAAAGGGCTTATTGAGAGGTAGTAAAAGATTGCTTTTCTATATTCATGGCCAACCATAAAATAAGATTAATTTGTGATGTGCCTAATGAAATGATAATATCATGTATTCCAAAATTAACAGAAACTTTTTTTTTTTACATTGTAAAAGTACCTGTTATATGTTATCCATTCTGCAGGAAGAGATTGCTCAATTTCCAAATTCAAGAAAGAGAAAAACCAATATACTTGCAGACCAGAGAGTACAGCAGTTTTTATTTTCTACTTTTTATATTTCCTTTCTGAGTTCCTCATTTGCCTTCTAGCTATTTGAAACCAGGAGATGGAGCCACACAATTGAAGACATTCCAGCACCTGGCTTCTCTGGGTGCTCCTGAGTCAACTCTTCCCATTATTCAAGAAATGAAGTTTAACTGACAGACTTGGGGTTTTTGCCACTGTTTGGTTCTCTTTATAAATAGATAAATTTACACTAGATATAAGAGAAATATGGTTGGGTCATATGTTTAGGACTTTTTTTTTGCAAGAATAGTTTATATTCCACAAATGCTTCTTCTGTACTCCTACCTATGTGATTAAAAAAATATGTATTCTACATTTATTTTATTCTGCATTGTTCCATGGAAAGTACACACATGTATCAGCCTGTAGTGATCATTAAGACCCCTGTGGCTGAAACATAACAAAACCTAATATTTTAATCAAGCCTTAATCAAGGGCGAGCATCGTATATGCCAGCAAGGGCCAGGAATATACACTGATGAATGACATGGGCTGGGTGGGAACTGTTGCAAATGGAGACTGCCCGAGTATGTATGGTGATGAGGACTTTTATTCATATCTAGCTGATTGCGGCTATGGGAAAATGCAAATTCTGTATTGCTAGACTTTCTTATTTTAAAGAGATATCCAAATTCTATATTTTATGTGACATATATAAATTTTCAAAATACAAACAACAGTTTTTAAAAAAGCTTACAAAAACTCTTCAGGCTAAACAAATACCTTGGGGCTGCCAATTTATGACCTTGTATTAAATAGTTTAAAGATAGTTTTGCATTTTTACATCATTTGTTTCATGAATCCTGATAAGAATGCCACAAAGTAATTTTTATCATTGCTATTTGATGACTGTGGACAATGAGGCTAAGAGCATCAGGTAATTTGCCTGAAGTCACAAAGACAGTACTGTATGTGCATCTTTTGATGCAATTCTATCTAGTTTTCTTTCCACTTTGTTTTTGTTTGTTTGTTTGTTTGAGACAAAGTCTCACTCTGTTGCGCAGGCTGGGATGCAGTGCCAGGATGTTGGCTCACAGCAACCTCCATCTCCCAGGTTCGAGCAGTTCACATGCCTCAGCCTCTCAAGTAGCTGGGATTATAGGCATGCGCCCCCAAGCCCAGCTAATTTTTTTGTATATTTAATAGAGATGGTGTTTCACCATGTTGCCCAGGTGACCCACCTGCCTCGGCCTCCCACAGGCCTGAGCCACCATGCCCAGCCTCTTCCCACTTTTTAAAGCTTTTTTTTTTTTTTTTTTTTTCTGAATATTGACATGCATGTGGGATCAGACATCTGTATAAATCTCTTCTAGCCCTAATTTCTGCTGTTTCTATATGACTTTGACTTCGATCTTTCTTATTTCAATTCATTTGGTAGATGACGGGGAGCACTAGACCTCAGCTTCTATGGTCACCCCCCAGCTGTGAAACCCCATTGTTTCCAGGCAGCAACCTCATTGCAGAGACTCAGGCCACCAAATTATATCATGGCCATGATAGTTTTGTTTGTAATAACTAGTTAGCAGACAGAGGTCATCCTCCTGGCCTATGCGATTTTCATTTTTGTTATTCTCTTTCTTGTCTCCACATAGTCTAAGAAGACCAACTCTGAGATCCTAAGTGAATTTGGTCTCTCTTTTTAAACTAAGAACTTTGATGTTGATCTTTTACTTTTTCCTAGGTATATATATTTCCATAATGTTTAAGTATAAATTTCAATAGGCAGAGCAGAGATAAAGGGACAAAAAGGTAATTCTTACCTGGAGTTATCCTTCAATTATAAGCTCCAATCTATGACTCTCTCAATGTGCTTCTCTACTCCTTAATTAAATAAGGTGCCATTAAATCAGTAACTCCAAGCGCTATTAACTCCTTATAATACTTTTCTCTCTCTCTTTTTTTTAAATATATATTTTATTGTGTTTTAGGTTTTGGGGTACATGTGAAGAACATGCAAGATTGTTGCATAGGTACATACATGGCAATGTGGTTTGCTGCCTTCCTCCCCATCACCTATATCTGGCATTTCTCCCCGTGTTATCCTTCCCCAACTTCCCACACCCCCCACTGTCCCTCCTGTAGCTCCCCACACCCTCTAAAGACCCCAGTGTGTGATGCTCCCTTCCTCTGTCCATGTGTTCTCATTGCTCAACACCCGCCTATGAGTGAGAACATGTGGTGTTTGATTTTCTGTTCTTGTGTCAGTTTGCTGAGAATGATGGTTTCCAGGTTCATTCATGTCCCTACAAAGGACATGAACTAATCCTTTTTTATGGCTGTGTAGTATTCCATGTTGTATATGTGCCACATTTTCCCTGTCCAGTGTATCCTCGATGGGCATTTGGGTTGGTTCCAGGTCTTTGCTATTGTAAACAGTGCTGCAATGAACATTCGTGTGCATGTGTCCTTATAATAGAACGATTTATAACCCTTTGGATATATACCCAGTAATGGGATTGCTGGGTCAAATGGTATTTCTATTTCTAGGTCCCTGAGGAATTGCCACACTATGTTCCACAATGGTTGAACTAATGTACACTCCCACCAACAGTGTAAAAGTATTCCTATTTCTCCACATCCTCTCCAGCATCTGTTGTCTCCTGATTTTTTAATGATTGCCATTCTAACTGGCGTGAGATGGTATCTCAATGTTGTTTTGATTTGCATTTCTCTGATGACCAGTGATGATGAGCATTTTTTCATATGTTTGTTGGCCTTATATGTCTTCTTTTGAAAAGTGTCTGTTCATATCCTTCTCCCACTTTTGGATGGGTTTGTTTGTTTGTTTGTTTGTTTTCCTGTAAATCTGTTTTAGTTCTTTGTAGATGCTGGATATTAGCCCTTTGTCAGACGGGTAGATTGCAAAAATTTTTTCCCATTCTGTTAGTTGCTGGTTCACTCTAATGATTATTTCTTTTGCTGTGCAGAAGCTGTGGAGTTTGATTAGGTCCCATTTGTCCATCTTGGCTTTTGTTGCCAGTGCTTTTGGTGTTCTAGTCATGAAGTCCTTGCCTATGCCTATGTCCTGAATGGTTTCGCCTAGGTTTTCTTCTAGGGTTTTTATGGTGTTAGGTCTTATGTTTAAGTCTATAATCCATCTGGAGTTAATTTTAGTGTAAGGTGTCAGGAAGGGGTCCAGCTTCTGCTTTCTGTACTTTTCTCTTGAGAAAATTCTTTGAATACCTACTTAGTTTTTAAAGAGGTTAGGAGATAAAGTGTGAATTCACTTGGACTGAAAATGCACTCTGCCATTTGGCTCACATCCAAGGGGCTGCCCTAGTTTTCCTCTCTTGCTTTCTTCTCAGCTACCACCATACCTGAAGGACTCAAGATGGTCATACAGAATTAAGCTTTAGAATGGCTAGAGAAGGCACATTTAATTAGGAGCCAGGGTACCATACCTGTCCACTAGGGACTAGCACTGCTAGGGACTTTGTATATATCATCTTACAAACTTTCCCAACACCAGATGACAGCTGTTAGGTTTCTAAGTTTAGAATGGTTAACTTTCCCAAGATCACATGGCTACTTAGTGATGGAACATGATTCAGAATTCAGGACAGGTTCAAAGCTCTTTCTCCTTGCAATGTTTATTTAATTTTATGCATCAATTTGACTGGGCCATGAGGTGCCCAGATCAGCTCTCCTGGATCTGTAGCTTGCAAGGTGAAGATCATGGGATTTCTTAGCCTTCACAATTGTGTACATCAATTTCTTATAATAAATCTTTTTCTTTGTACAAATATGTCTATTTTTCTTGTTTCTCTGGAGAACCGTGACCACCACACCCCCTTACAGGTCACAGCTGTCTTACTGTTCTCATTCCACATTTGACTGTGTGTCAATCATTTTGATTTCTGTTCATCTTTTTGCTCCATTTATAAGAGTTATTTGAGAGTAATAAATGGAAATTAATTGTAATGAACATAAGTTTTGAAATCTCAGATAAATTTATTAATTTATATAAAGCCCTTAGAACATTGCCAGAGATACACCAATAAACAAGAGTATGCTTTTAAAATTATTATGTTTGTTCACTTTGTACCCTAATATCAAGCACATGTTTTGAAAAGACGAGGCACTAAATACATGTTTTTTAAATAAGAAACAATTTTAGGACGTAATTATTACTGAGGCATGTTTCACATTCATTTAGTTAAAATCTCTGCCACCATCTGTAATATAGGGAAAAAAGCCTTCATATGCTAGTATTTTTAAGTTTACAAAACTCACATAGCCATTCTCTAAAAATAGTCTTCAATTGCAATTTGCCTCTTGCCACATTAAGATAGGTTCCCCACATCACACAACATTATAGCAACTTTGTGGCTTTCTATTTTCATTGTACAGACTTCTCAATGATTTTGGAATCCAAATCTTATGTCAATATTTCCATACATGGTACAGATGGAGCCTGTCATCTCAATAGACATTCAGAATAATTCAGTGGAGAAAAGCTTGGCTTAGGAGTCACAAAGTGGAGTATGTGTGTTTGAGTTTCAATTCCACAACTTTCTAATTATGTTGTTATCCTAAAAAACAGGAATGACAACATCTACGCCATGGGCTGGTTGTGAGGGAAGAATGAGTTAATGACGAAAAAAATACTTTGTTAACTGTAAAGCATTAAGATAAATATTAATTCCAGTATATATGTAATTTTCTGAAATACATGTAGAATATGTTGCATTAAACCTCAAAGTTGTTCATAACAACTGCTAGAAATGACCACTGCCATGCATTGTGGCTCACCTAAATGTCTTAAAATTTAGCTCTTACCATTAATAACTATAATAGGCCATGTGATATTTTCTTTAACTATCTCTAGGAGTGTTAGCATTATACACTTACTAAAAGACAATTCCACAAGCTAGAATGGGATGATTTTTAGTTTTGAAAATATGATGTCCAAAGATTGCTGGTCCCTAAAATATATTATGAAAAATTCTTTGCTGAACCATTTTACCTTGCTAAAGCCATGAATCATGTTATCTTATTGCTAATATGTTTACAAATTGGTTGAAAGATATTTGATCATTTGCAAAATTTAGAACTTTGATGAAGAACAAGTGGGTTTACATATTGAATCTAATTTGTCTTAGTGAAATTGATTGAATGGATTTTTATGACAAATAGAGATTTAAAAAAAATATAGCACAGATCTATTAGTTGATGCTGCTCATATATACTCACAACCAAGTTTCAGCTGAGAAAAAAATTCTAAAATGGACTTTTTTTTTGAGACTGAATTTCACTCTTGTTGCCCAGGCTGGAGTGCGATGGCACCATCTTGGCCACTGCAACATCCGCCTCCCAGGTTCAAGCAATTCTCCCACCTCAGCCTCCCAAGTGGCTGGGATTACATGAGCCCACCACTTCGTCTGGGTAATTTTTTGTAATTTTAGTAGAAGCTGGGTTTCACCATGTTGGCCAGGCTGGTCTCAAACTCCTAACCTCAGGTGATCCACCCACCTCAGCCTCCCAAAGTGCTAGGATTACAGGCATGAGCCACTGAACCCAGCCAATGGACTGGATTTATAAATCTTTGAAACCAGCACGAAGTTTATATCTAAACTTCTCTTGGCCTCATTTAAAAGATCTTAAAGCACTTCTGTTATAAACACACACTGTTGCTTTATAAAGGGCATGTTTACCACTATGATTTCTTGTAAAAGGAGCAAAGTGTTTTATTCAGAGCAACCAAGCCACATAATATCCTAATTTTTCCATTTCGTTTCCATTTAAAAATTTTTTTTTTTTTTGAGACGGAGATTCGCTCTTGTTACCCAGGCTGGAGTGCAATGGCGCGATCTCAGCTCACCGCAACCTCCGCCTCCTGGGTTCAGGCAGTTCTCCTGCCTCAGCCTCCTGAGTAGCTGGGATTACAGGCATGTGCCACCATGCCCAGCTAATTTATTATATTTTGAGTAGAGATGGGGTTTCACCATGTTGACCAGAATGGTCTCGATCTCTTGACCTCGTGATCCACCACCTCGGCCTACCAAAGTGCTGGGATTACAGGCTTGAGCCACCACACCCGGCCATTTAAAAATTTTAATAGCTGCATAGCTATTAAAGTAAAAATATGTAGTATGTCATGCAATGTAGACAAACTTAAGCAAGAATTGGCCCAAACAATTCAAGTTATATGACAAAGCAGCTTAAGCTGAATTTTAGTTTAAGTTTTTAAACATTTATTTCAGGTTCATGGGCACCTGTGCAGGAAAATTGTGTATCATGGGGATTTGATCTACAGATTATTCTGTCACCCATGTAATAAGCATAGTGCCTGATAGGTAGTTTTTTGCTTCTCTCCCTCCTCGTACCCTCCTCACTTAAGTGGGTCCTGGTGGCTGCTGTTCCTTTCTTTGTGTCCATGTGTTCTTAACGTTTAGCTCTCACTTACAAGTGGGAACGTGCCGTATTTGGTTTTTCATTCCTACGTTAGTTCATGTAGGATAATGGCCTCCAGCTCTATCTGTGTTGCTGCAAAGGATATGATCTTGTTCTTTTGTATGGCTGTATAGTATTCCATGGCGTATATGTACCACATTTTCTTTATCCTGCCTGCTGTTGATGGGAATTTAGGTTGATTTCAAGTCTTTCACATTGTGAACAGTGCTGCAATGAACATACATGTGCATGTGTCTTTATGGCAGAAAGATTTATATTCCTTTGGGAACACACCCAGTAATAGCATTGCTGGATTGAATGGTAGTTCTGTTTTTAGTTCTTTGAGAAATCGCCACATTGCTTTCCACAATGGCTGAACTAATTTACATTCCCATGAACAATGTATAAGTTTTCCCTTTTCCCCATAACCCTGCCAGCATCTGTTGTTTTTTCACTTTTTAATCACACCCATTCTGACTGGCGTGAGATGGTATTTCAGTGTGGTTTTGATTTGCATTTTTCTGATTATTAGTGATGCTGAATATTTTTTTAATATGCTTGTTGGACATGTGTATGTCAGATTAAGCTGAATTTTTATGTGGGAAATAGTGATTGAAATAAATTAGAAATTTTTTATCTTTCTACCTGCTTCTCTGGGTAAAAGCATCTGTGGTCTTTTTATAATTGTTAATAGAATTAGTTGATTTGTACATCTGCATAATAAAGAAAATGCACATCAGGCCATGCTTTCACATAAATGACAAGAGTTTTCAGGAACAAACCTAGTTTTCTGCACTTGGGTGAGATGAACCATGGATAATAGGATCCTGTTAAATGTGCTTGATATAGTACTTGGGACAAAGTAAGAGTTTGCCACATATTAGTTCCTCTCTTTGCCCATTTTCTCCTGCTTTTTGAGAACTGAGTCTCACATTTTTCTTCTATGTATGGTAAACAGTCACTTAAATTATCACTACAATTTATTTTTTATTCAGAGCATTTATGTGAAACTGGGCCCCCAAATTTGCCTTATTTTACAACAACTTGTAGTTTCTTCTGAGATGCCTTTGTTTTCATATTACACACTTCTGCTATGTCTGGCATGGATTGAATTTATAGACACTATTCCAGCACATTGAAGAAAATATCAAAGCTTAAAATAAAACATGTTACCATATATATAGTTAAAAAGCACAAAAACTCCATTTTAGTCTTTTTTACTCAAAATACAAAATAAAATTAAAACTTTCCTGGATGTAAAAGAGGAACTAACAGTTTTAGGACACTTTTGTTTTACATTTCCCTTTAAAAATAGAACTAACAACTTTAAAAATGGAGTGAAGATTACTGAACTAGTAACGTTAATACATTGAATCTATTATGGAGGTGAAGAGTAAAATTATTTCTGAATTTTGTGACTCAACACCTAACTGTCTGAGTAACCCATTAGTTAAAATTATCCTATGATAGAACACCCAACTCTTACATCCAGAACAACATGCAGCCCAGGGCAGCTGAATGTTGTTGAAAAAACTACACAACTCTGCATCATTTAAAACTTATGATCACTGATCTCAAATGGGCCAACAAGTCTGACACTTCTCTAATAATTACTTTTGTATTCTCACATGATTATTTTACATTTTCTTTTCTTTCCTCAAATCTCCCATGTTCTTTTCCTTTCTCTCTCAGCTGATGAATTCATCTCATGCTTCACTGAGAAAGAAGTGGCCACCAGATAAGAATTACATAATCTTTCCAAGGGCAAATATGTCAACTTCTCAGCATCTGTGCCTATGTATCATAGTTTCTCTTCTGTGACAATGGAAAATTGTCCCTGTTCTTATCTCGACTCTTACCCTCCACTAGGGTCCCAACCTGTCTCACCTACATGAAGACTACATGCCAAAAATTAATGTTCTCTTTCCTTTCATGAAATTCTCCCTCTCTTCTCTCATTCTCATGCCTTTCCCTGTATTTCTTCCCTCCCATATCATGAAACTTCTCAAAACGTTGTTTGCATTTGTTGTCTCTTCAGTAGCTTCCTATTTTCTTCTCAACTCAATTTTATTTAGTTTTCATTCTCGTGACTCTGCTGAAATAATTACTGATGATGTGTTCAACATTCCCACTTGTTCATCTAACAGGTGTCTCAAACACATCCACATATATATCCTTACATATGAACAATTCCAATATATATCCTATGTCCCCCATGTGGAACATGTTGCTTAAATGCTGCCTGGCTATCCTAGTGAGTTTTTATTTTAAATTGAGGTATAATTCATAAACAGTAAAATGTACAAATATTAACTGTATAGTTTGATATTTGCCTTCACATACACATTTGTAAGCACCTTCCAGTCCAGGATGCAGAACACTGTCAACCACCTGGAAAGTGCCCTTGTGCTTCTTTTCCTGCCAACATTTCTACACGTACTATTTTGTGACTTATGTCATGATGCGCTAGCCTCGTCTTGAGCATTATAATAAATAGAATAATACAATGTCTACTCTTTGTGCCAGGTATAATTTGTTGAAAATTGTATTTTTTTTTTTTTCCGAAGAAGCCTTCAGGAATCCAAATCTTGAACAGCTGGGAATGAATTGGAAGATGGAAATATAAAATGCAAAGTTTTTATACTGTTGGTGGGAATATAAATTAGTTCAAACATTGTGGAAGACACTATGGCAATTTCTCAAGGATTTAGAACCAGAAATGCCATTTGACCCAGCAATTCCATGACTGGGTATATACCCAAAGGAATACAAATCATTGTACTATAAAGACACATGCACATGTATGTTTACTGAGGCACTATTTACAATAGCAAAATCATGGAACCAACCCAAATGCCCACCCATGATAGACTGGATAAAGAAAATGTGGTACATATACACTATGGAATACTGTGCAACCACAAAAAGGAATGAAATCATGTCCTTTGCAGGGACATGGATGGAGCTGGAAGCCATCATCCTCAGCAAACTAACACAGGAACAGAAATCCGAACACCACATGTTCTCACTCAAAAGTGGGTGTTGAACAATTAGAACACATGGACACAGGGAGGGGAGCATCACACACTAGTGCCTGCTGGGGGTCAGGGGGGAGGGTAGGGAACTTAGAGGACAGGTCAATAGGTGCAGAAAACCACCACAGCACATGTATACCTATGAAAGTAACCTGTACTTTCTGCACATGTATCCCAAAACTTAAAGTAAAATTAAAAAACATACAAATGCAAAGTTACTGGCTTCTTCATGCAGACAACTGTTTTGTGGTTTGCTGCTTTGTTAGAGTGTGGATTCTTACCAACTACTGAGTTTATCTTCAAGAAGCAAGTACAAAACATGACATTTATGGATTTCATGCTTGGAACTTTGAATTAATACATTTTTAATTATGCATCTAAATTTAAAAGATAATTTCAAATCAGTGCTTTCTTTGCTTCAATCATTTTATGTCTTAAGTCTAATTACTTCAATATCTGCTAACAGCATCATCTACTTTAGTCATTAGGATTCCTCAAAAAAAAAAAAGATTGTATTTTTCAGTTGGCTATTAAAAAATTAAAATTAGCCCTTTCTTTGAAAAAAAAGAAAACAGTATTTTCGAAATTTTTTCTCACTAATTCAAGTATCAATGGTTCCCTTTTAATGCTAGTAGAATTCTGTCACACGAATGTACCATCATTGGTTTATACCTTTTCCTCTTGGTGTACAGTTTTCTATTTAATTGATTTCTAATGTTATCTTTGCCATTTTCTTTTTAATTTGCTCCTTTTTTTTGAGATGCAGTCTAGCACTTTTGCCTGGGCTGGAGTGCAGTGGTGCGATCTTGGCTCACTGCAACCTGTGCCTCCCAGGTTCAAGCGATTCTCCTGCCTCAGCCTCCCGAGTAGCTGGGACCACAGGTGTGCAATACCACACCTGGCTAACTTTTTTTTGGTAGAGACGGAGTTTCATCATGTTGCCCAGAGTCGTCTCGAACTCCTGAGCTCCGGCAATCTTCACACCTTGGCCTCCAAAGGTGCTAGGATTATAAGCGTGAGCTGCTGCTGCTGGCCTAAGATGCAATATTTTTTATATTTTAATGTCTCTGAATTGGGATGCATCTTAAAAATGTTTATGGCTAAACACATCATGTCTTTAACTGAAAATCTTTTCTTTTTTTCTTGGTGGTACACTGGGATTTATAATTAACAGTATTTTGGATTTGATGAAATACAATAACTTTTAAGAAAGTAGTTTCTGAAAATAATTTTTAACGCTTGATACCTGCCCAAGAAAATATTTATTCTGTTTCATCAGGGTATTTTGGATGTACTGAAGTAGAAAAAAATTTTAGCCCAGCTACTGTGGCTTATGCCTATATTCATAGCATTTTGGAAGGCAAAGGCGGGAGGATTCCTGGAGGCTAGAAGTTCAAGACCAGCCTGGACAACATGACAAGACCCCATCTCTAAAAATAAAGTAAAAAAAAAAAAAGAAAAAGGCAGCATGGGCCTGTGAGGCCTCTGGGTGCCCACGTCCCCCAGCTCCCCCGCAGCCTGCTCTGCAGTGGTCCGCTCTGGTTGCCCCCTGTGAATTCAGGTTCCAGACAGAAGGCTGACTGTTCTCTGCCCTTTGTTGTGGCCCCCACAGGCCCCGGTTACTGCGGCGACCACCAGAGCAGCCTTGGCACTGTGGAGGAGCCCCAGGCTACCCCTCAGCCATACTTGAGGCTGGTTCTGGAGGTGCTACACAGGGTTGTGGCAGCACTGCGCCAAAGTATGGGAGCAGATTCTAATTCTTATGGTTTTCCATGGGAATGGGTGATATGGGCAGCTGTTTTTGGATTTTTTGCTGTTTTCTTTTTTGTGTGGAGAGGTTTTAGATCAGTTAGGAGTTGGCGTTATGTGGGAAGAGAGAAAAAGCTTGCTGAAAACCTGTCTAGACTAATTGAGGAAAAATGTCAACTACTTGAAAAACTGAGCATTATTGAAAAAGAGTATGAAGGCCATGAAGTGGAGTCATCTTTAAAGGATGCCAGCTTTGAGAAGGAGGCAACAGAGGCACAAAGCTTGGAGGCAACCTGTGAAAAGCTGAGCAGGTCCAATGTGGAACTTGAGGAAGAAATACTATGTCTAGTCAGAGAGTTAAAAGGAGAGAAATCGAAACAGTCTGAACAAAATGAACTGATGGCAGATATTTCAAAACAGATACAGTCTCTAGAAGATGAGTCAAAATCCCTCAAATCACAAGTCACTGAAGCCAAAATGACCTTCAAGAGTTTATTTCCAATGAATGCAGAACCACTGATGACAGCAATAAAAGATACTTTGGATAAAAATTCTCAACTTCAGGAAAGCCAGAGACAGCTTTTGCAAGAAGTTGAAGTGTGGAAAGAACAAGTGAGTGAACTTAATAAACAGAAAATAACGTTGGAAGACTCCAAAGTGCACGCAGAACAAGTTCTCAGTGATAAAGACGGTCACATCAAGACTCTGACTGAACACTTGCTGAAGATGAACGATTGGGCGGCTATACTTGGAGAAGACAGAAGACATGAAGATAACTTGGAGTCAGAAATGAACAGTGAATCAGAAAATGTTGCATACTTAGATCGTCCTCCAAATGGAGCTTTGAAGAAACTGATTCATGCAGCTAAGTTCAATGCTTCTTTCAAAAGCTTAGAAGGAGAAAGATCCCAAATTAATATTCAGTTATCTGAAGTTGATAAAATGAAGGAAGAACTTACAGAACGTATTAAAAATCTTGAGACTGAACAAGCATCTTTGCAGTCAGAAAACACACATTTTGAAAGTGAGAATCAGAAGCTTCAACAGAAACTTAATGACTGAATCAAGAAAATGAAACTCTACAGGAAATTAACAACAGAGGAAAATTGCCAGTTAGAGACAGAAGAGAAACTTTCTAAGGTAGACAAAAGGATCAGCCATGCCACCGCAAAGCTGGAGACCTATAGAAAGCGAGCCAACGATCTTGAAGAAGAATTGGAGAGAACGATGCATTATTATCAAAAGCGCATTATTTCCTATGAGAACAAAGCACGTGATAACTGGTTTGCACCTCGAACTGCTGAAAGACATCTCCATGATTTAAGGAAAGAAAATGCTCGCAACAGACAAAAATTAGCTGAACTAGAGTTTAAATTTGAACTTTTAGAAAAAAATCCATATGCACTGGATGTTCCAAATACACTATTTCGCAGAGAGCCTTCCTCATATGGCCCCTCACCATTGGGTCAGCCTTCATCTGAAATGAGAGCTTTTCTGTCTCCTCCAACTTCATTGGAGGGTCCACCCACATTCTCGCTTTTGCTCACAAGGAGAGGAGGAAGAGGCTCAAGAGGCCCAGAGAATCCACTGGACCATCAGATTACCAATGAAAGGGGAGAATCAAGCTCTTATGTGTTAACCGATTCTCACAGGGGTCCTTCTGACACTGGGCCCCTGTCACCTCTGTGGAAAAAGAGAGCTTCTGGAGATGATTTTCCACCAAGGGATTTCCCAGGTCCACCAACATGCTCCATTTGCAAGTATGCTTGTTTTTTTAAAATTTTTTTTTTAAAGCTCAATATGTTTTATTAATCAGAGATGCTAATTTTACTATCTGTTCATGTAGTAACACAGTGGAGGAAACTTCTGAAGTGGGAAGGCAGCCAGCCATAAATGGAATGTAATGAGGTTTCACATTGATTCATCTTAATAATTTAGATTTCTGTATTTTGGTAGTCAAGAAAATCATTGACTTTTTGCAGGTTTTATGAAACTAAAATTATCTGTATCTTATTGGTAGTAACTGGGTATTCTGGCCAGAATTTAAAAAAATTAAAATTTATATTCTAGCATTAAAATTAATGGTTAAGATATTTTTAAGTCTTTTTCATAAATAGTTTTGATGTACTGCTACTTATTTAAAACTTAAAATGCATTTATGTTTGACCTAATTTTTGAATGTATTGAATTATTTTAAAGCTTCACATAACAAAGGGAATAATACATTGCTTTCATATTCATACTTTACGTTCTGCAGGATAACTATGTGGTTATCAAATACTAGGCTTTGCCTATGAATGTCTTATCTAGTCATTCCTTCCCTTGTTTTGCCTCTGTTTTTAAAGTTTAAAGTGAATTAAAATGAATTTTTGGGAGGAAGTTTAAGGTGGTCTTTGATATAACTGGAAATGACTTAGTATAATATCAAATCAGAATTGGGAATCATTGATGTGAGTTTTTTAAGTTTGGTGAAAATTGTATTACATGAAAAATGTTCTTTGAGAAGGACTTTGACAATAAAAAAATATTTTTACAGTAAATTTTATATATTTTGAAATACCCCTTCTCTTTTTAAAAACAGGTGTTAGGACAAAAATTACATTAAAAATTTGTGATATTTCCTTTAAAGGGTATTTGAAGGGGTACACTTTTCTCAATGTTGTAAAAATTAGTTTGTTAGATCAATTATTCTGGTGTCAATTTTCAAATAAAAGAATAGGTAATGGAAGTTATAAACTTAATGATTTATTAGAGCACAGTGCTGGTTCTCAAAGTTATAAAACATCTTTTACCAATCTCTTTGAACAGTGAGAAATGTGTATTCACTGAGGAGTTTTCCTCCTCACCTTCCCCAAGACCTGGATTTTTCCTCCCACCTCCACTCCAGAAGCGAGTCCTTCAGGGCTGATTCCACCTTCAAATGAGCCTGCTACTGAACATCCAGGACCACAGCAAGAAACCTGACATTATTTTTGCTCTCTTCAAAAATAATTCTGACTGATCTCATTTTCAATTTAAAGTAACTGCAGTTACGGTATAACTTATACTTTACTTAGGCTTTCACTAAAATTCAAGCTTAAAGGAATTATAAATCTCAGGCTAGTATTTTGTAAATGAAGATGATTTAAATATGAATCGTATAAGTAAATTATTTTCATTTTATTTTATTCTAGAGAGTATATTTTATGCAGTCAGAAAAGATCATTTAAAAAAAGATGGCATAAATGTTTTAATTTATCTAATTCACTATTATATAAACAATAGTCGGAGTTTTATATATGTAATCTTGCAGCTGCGGAGGCTTTGAATTCTAAAGGCTGTGTCTTTATGCCAAGAACTGTATTTACTGTGGTTTTCGGCAAATATGAAAGTAACTTTATGCTGAATTAAATAAATTTTAGTTGACTTAAAGACTTGTTTGGCATTGATAATAAAAACAGCTAGTTTTTCTAGTAGACAAAACTCATAGCATATGTAATGTGAACCCTAAAGGGAACTGTGAGCTTAATTAATAATAATGTATCAGTATCAGCTCATCAATTATAACAGATACGCCACATTAATGCCAAATGTTAATAATAGGGGAAACTGTGTCTGTGGGTGGGGCAGGAAAAGGGTATATGGGAACTCCATACTTTCTGTTCAATTTTTCTGCAACCCTCAAACTGCTCTAAAAATTCATTGAAGAAATGAGAGGTAAGAAAACTAAATGAAAAAATGCCAAAGAAAAATAGAAGAAAATATAAATTAATACATAATTTAAGAATAAACTTGTAGGAATACATCAAAAAACATGAATCAAGAAGGAAAAGACTAATACACCACTGGAAAAATGAGCAATAGATAATAAAAGACTTTTTTTTTTTTTGAGATGGAGTTTCACTCTTGTTGCCAAGGCTGGAGTGCAGTGGTGCAATCTTGGCTCATGGCAACCTCTGCCTCCTGGGTTCAAGCAATTCTCCTGCCTCAGCCTCCTAAGTAGCTGGGATTATAGGCATGCCCCACCACAACTGGCTAATTTTGAATTTTTAGTAGAGACGGGGTTTCTCCATGTTAGTTAGGCTGGTCTAGAACTCCCTACCTCATGTGATCCACCCAACTTGGCCTCCCAAAGTGCTGGGATTACAGGCTTAAGCTACTGGGCCCAGCCATTAATAGACTTTTTTTTTTTTTTTTTTTTTTTTTTTTTTTTTTAAAGCAGAACAATAAATGTTCAATAAGACTATGAGAAAAATGTTCAGTCACGTTAATACTAAAACTTTTAAAATTATGATTTGATTTTTATCTATGAAATTGGCTAACGGTTTTAAAAGAGATAACAGTAATCACAAGGGGCCAAACAGGCCCTTTCACATATGACCAGTGAGGACTGTAAATTGAGATGACCTTTGGTCAGAAAAATATTTTCCAAAACTTGGAAGGTAAAATATGATTGCATAATTTGTTTTCAAGTTAGGGCATTGCCTAACTAGCCCATCTAAGGTGAATTGAATCCTGACTTGTTGTTATTGATTTGCACATTTTACAACTGTAAATTCAGATGTTAGCTTATAGAAAGTTGGTAAGATAATATTTTTGTTCACTAGAGATATAATTTCTGTCCTGCACAGAGAAAAATGATTTCTACTCTGTAAAGGAGATAGCACCAAAAGTTATGGTTTATCACCCTGTAGGACATTAATCAGATTTATATCTCATTAAGTAATAATTTATAATGATTTTAGTATTTTTCTTATGTATGTATATATATTATGTATATGTATCTTGTATATATACATAATATACATGCTATATGCAATATATACATATACATTATGTGATGTATATATACATTATATATAATATATACATAATACATGTGCATAATATATGTATATATAGATGTATGTACATACACAGATATAGATATCTATGCATAGATATATAGATATATGTACATATATAGATATGCATATACATATATAGATACATGTACATCATATACATATATACTTAGATTTATGTACACAGCATATGTATATATGTATATACTTATATGTATATACATATATAGATATACATAATATACATATAGATAGATATACAGGAAACCTGGGCATACCATTCAGGACATAGGCATAGGCAAGGACTTCATAACTAAAACACTAAAAGCAATGGCAACAAAAGCTAAAATTGACAAGTGAGATCTAATTAAGCTTAAGAGCTTCTGCACAGCAAAAGAAACTATCAGAGTGAGCCAGCAACCAACAGAATGGGGAAAAATTTTTGCAATCTACCCATCTGACAAAGGACTAATAAACTACAAAGAACTGAAACACATTTACAAAAAAAAAAAAACCCCATCAAAAAGTGGGTGAAAACTATGAACAGACACTTTTCAACAGAAGACATTTGTGCAGCCAACAAACATGAAAAAAAAGCTCATCTTCACTGGTCATTAGAGAAATGCAAATCAAAACCACACTGAGATACCATCTCATGCCAGTTAGAATGGCAATAAAAAATCTGAAGACAACAGATGCTAGAGAGGATGGGGAGAAATAGGAATGCTTTTACACTGTTGATGGGAGTGTAAACTAGTTCAACCATTGTGGAAGACAATGTGGGGATTCCTCAAGGATCTAGAACTATAAATACTGTTTGACCCAGCAATCCCATTACTGGGTATAAACCCAAAGGACTATAAATCATTCTGTTATAAAGCCACATGTACACATATGTTCATTGCAGCACTGTTTACAATAGCAAAGACTTGGAACCAACCCAAATGCCCATCAATGATAGACTGGATAAAGAAAATGTGGCACATATACAACATGGAATACTATGCAGCCATAGAAAAGGATGAGTTCTTGTCCTCTGCAGGGACATGGATGAAGCTGGAAACCATCATTCTCAGCAAACTGACACAAGAACAAAAAACCAACACCGCATGTTCTCACTCATAAGTGGGTGTTGAATAATGAGAACACATGGACACACACAGGGAGGGGAACATTACACACTGGGGCATGTTGGAGGGTGGGGAGCTAGGGGAGATATCATTGCAGCAAACCCCACCATGGCACATGTATACCTATGTAACAAGCCTGCACATTCTGCACATGTACCCCAGAACATAAAGTATAATTTAAAAAAATATTAATGGTAAGAAAGTGGTCAAAATATTATATAAAAATATTATCTAAATATTAAGTAATAACTATGTAGGCCCAGATTCCAGTCAGGAAGAATTTCTCTGTCCTTTCTATTTCTTTAACTTACCTTGCAGGTTTTACATTTCTCTGACCTCATTTTCACCAAAAAATAGTAGAAGGAAAAAGAAAAGAGGAAAGAAAACAAGACAAACCCCAAGGCTGGATGTGTCTCAGGTACAAAAAAATAGGAAAACAGGCGGCATTATGGATCCCTAGCAAAGCAGCCAGTATTGAGAATGCCAAGCATGGAGAAAGCAGTTTTGGATAAGGTGTGTCATGCCTGGCCAACAAAACCTCCAGGTGGGGCCAGAAACATTCTTCTGGGCTCCTCAAGGCAGCTAGCTTCACCTGTTTTTGTCTAAGAATAATACACAGCTCACACACAGGAACACTAGGGAACAATTCCCAGCAGCAACCATTCCCAGCTAATTTCCTACACATCTGGATTTGCCTTGAAAGTTAGACAGTGAACATGGAGGCCAGCTCTGCCACTGGACAGGATGGACCCTTTCTTAGCTACAGGTTGTGGAAAGCAGAGACTATGCAGGAGCCCTAAGGGGTAGGGGTTGGGTCTGTATCTTGGACACGAGAGAGGTTTGGATGCTGCCTGGGCCTGCTGCCTATCAGTTGTGGCCTATGTTTATTTATGTTACTTGGAAAACTGACAGAAAGCTGCCCAGGCCCAAAAATGGCAGCTTGTGCAAAATTACCTGAAAGCTTGTGCATCCAAAGTGACCATTAGGGAAGGTACCTTTGGAAGTGGCCTGCATGCAGAAATGCATGCTGCAGCTTGGGGTTGGTGGGGTCAGGTTAATTAGTCTAGAAGGGAATGTTTTCAGCTGAGGCTGGAAATCCAGTTCCAGTCTACCGTCTCCCCTCCTGTCCTCCCACCCTAGGTTTCTGTTTATATTGTTCCCTCTAATAAGAGTATCTCTCTGCTGGGCACGGTGGCTCACGCCTGTAATCCCAGGACTTTGGGAGGCCGAGGCAGGTGAATCACAAGGTCAGGAGATCAAGACCATCCTGGCTAAGATGGTGAAACCGGCCGGGCGCGGTGGCTCAAGCCTGTAATCCCAGCACTTTGGGAGGCCGAGGCGGGTGGATCACGAGGTCAAGAGATCGAGACCATCCTGGTCAACATGGTGAAACCCCGTCTCTACTAAAAATACAAAAAGTTAGCTGGACATGGTGGCGCGTGCCTGTAATCCCAGCTACTCAGGAGGCTGAGGCGGGAGAATTGCCTGAACCCAGGAGGCGGAGGTTGCGGTGAGCCGAGATCGCGCCATTGCACTCCAGCCTGGGTAACAAGAGAGAAACTCGGTCTCATTAAGTTAAAAATGAGAAAAACAAAGATGGTGAAACCCCGTCTCTACTAAAAATACAAAAATTAGCCAGGGGTGGTGGTATGTGCCTGTAGTCCCAGCTACTCAGGAGGCTGAGGCAGGAGAATTGCTAGACCCCGGGAGCTGGAGTTTGTAGTGAGCTGGAGTTTGCAGTGAGCCAAGGTCACGCCATTGCACTCCAACCTGGGCAACAAAGCGAGACTCCGTCTCAAAAAAAAAAAGAGAATGTTTCTTCTTCCATGTTGCCTACATAGCAATTTCATCCTTTCCCTTACCTGGCCATCTTATTCTGAGGGTGGAGAACTGGGGGCCCTCCTCCTGCAGTATCCTGTCTGAAGAGCTCCTTTGTTGAGCCTGCAAAATGGCTTATGAACCATGATACTTCATGTACAAATCCAGTTTCTTGTTACAAACTGAAAGATCTGGCAGTATTGGCTCCCCACGGTTGCATGGCAATAATTAGCTGGATCTAGTAGCAGCTGACCCTGTTAGATGTGAGGTAAGCATTACATTTCTCCAAGGTCTTCGCTACTCCCTATTGTATTTTGGCTTTGTGCACCCTGGGGGCACACTGCGCCTTTTCTAAATCTGTTTTTTATTCTAATTACACTGCTATCACAACTACTTATCTGCATATCTGTCTCCCCTATTCAACTCCAGGGTGAGCTGTATGTCTTGTTCATCTGTCTTGGTACAGTTCCTGGCTCACAGTAGGCAGATGCAAAATAAGCATCTGAATGAATGAAGGAGGCCCTTGGTAATAAGGAACATGTCTGAGCATCTCAAGCCATTAATCATCTCCACTGCTTCTATGATATTAGCCGGTAAGGACACAATGAAGGGCCTATTGTGCCTAAAGGTGTTTTAACCACTGCCGGATCAAAATAAACCAGCAGGCACTTCTGGGTGAAGGCAATAAGGAGAATGGAAGAAATGAAGAGAAACTCCCCTTGGAGTGGATACCAAGAGTAGCCATTTGTAACCCCATTAGGAAAGTTCATTTCGTTTTTACTCTCATCTCCTTTCTTCATGTTGGGATTTCTTAAAGCACAGGTATATGCAAGATATTGAAAAACCTCACCATCAGGAGTTAAGCTTCGGGAGTATAATGCCCTTTGCTGCATTTAAAAGATGAAGCAAGACCTTTAAACTGACTTTCGAGTAAGAGGAAACACAAACACCACATTAGCAAATACATAATCACATGACACACAGATCCTCCAATTTCCCTACAGAGAAATCCTCCATCCACCTTGATGAATGCTTCTTCTATTCATCTACTTTATAAGAAACAAAGCTACAATGAACAAGGTGATAGCCCCCAAGTAAGTCAGATACAAATCCAAACTCCCAAATCAACTTAAAAACTAAATGTTCTCTCAGTCCCTCTTGCTAATTTCTGGAGGTAAGGACAATTTCCTTAGGTATTATGGGGGTGAAATAAAAGTACTGTACTATTTTGGGTCCTCATTCCACAGAGTTTTAGAAGAGTCAACAATTACCATTCATATGATTAGCCAGAAAAGGCGAGTTGTTCCAGTTTTATGTTACTTTAGTTATGTTGTCTCTTGTCAGAGAGTCTAAATCTGACTATTTAGATCCTATCTTCTATCCTATCATCTGGAATGTAAATTTCGCTATTTCACCAACGCATGTCCAGTTGTGGGTTGTCAGTTCAGCTACACTGCTCATCTGCTGTTGAAGAGTCACAGGAAGGATGGCTAGGCTTGGGAACAGGAAGCTCTTTTCACCCTGTCAGAGAAGTTAAGTGGGGAAGGGATAGTCGGTCCTCGTCCAGAGGCAAAGAGGTAGTTTTCAGTCCCACTCTGGACTTAGGAACCCAGGACCGGGCCTGCACCTGCTTACCTTGAACACCATTATCGAATGAGTAACTCACCGTGGAGGTTTCCAGACGGGACGAACGTCTCCGTGTTCAGCCACTTCATGACTGCCACAGTTTCAGGCTGCCTTGAGACATTATTATATTCAATAGCATCAGGGAAATTTCGATGCAAGTCATGCTGGTTGTAATTTTCCCTTTAAAAGAAAGAATATTTTAGGGCTTGCTGATAGGGCATAAGGGAGTGGATTCTTACAGTGTCAGGTCCTTTGTTTTAGGTTCCAGGTGTCTGTCCAAATGTGAGTGTGGGTGTGGTGATGGCTGACCTAGTGGCCTGCCATGACCCACACTTGGCACTTTCACCCCATGGCATCCCCTCCCTCATGATCTGCTCTCACCAACGAGACACTAGCTATTGTGATGCAGGCACAGTTTTGGTAAGTGTCTGTATTTTGGGACTTCTGCTCTTACATTCTCCCTTTTATGACCCTGAGACCCTAATGGTATCCACGTGGAGAGTCCCTGTGGAGAAACGAGGAGCCCAGGTGACAGCCAGAGCTAAGACTCCAAACACACGGCTCCAGGTCATCTGTCTCAGAAAGACCAGAGCTGAGCCCCAGACCTGTGGCACAGAGAGTAGCCATCCCTGCTCTGCTCTGCCCAAATTCCTGACCTATGGAATCAATAGCAAATAAAAAGGCTGTTGCTCTGAGTCACTAATTTGGAGTGGTTCATTATGTAGCAACTGATGACAGAAACAACAGTAAACACATTAGTTGACATAAGTGTATTTGTGAAAAGTGGAATGGCCGTGTTTAAATATGCTAGAAAAACTTGGAGGGAATCAAGTGGTGAGATTTTGTTCAGCTTTGGTAAAGCAAACACATTTATAAACTGCATAAATACAAATGTATATTAAACAGCTGAGAAATTCCAAATCTCCAAAGGCAGCTTGAAACAAAATAAACTGTTTAAATCAGAGCTTCTTCAAGACCCGCTCTTGGTTACGGTTAGGTCTTGGACTATTGGCTTAATAAATCAGCCGGTCATTACCAAGGGCCTGGGTGCTCTGCCAGGCATTGGGGATCTAACAACGGTAAACACAATGGACAGGATTCCTGCCTGCAGGTAGCTTGTGTCGTAGTGGGGAGAGAGACATGAAGCAAGAAATTAGATATTGAAAGTTGTGCTCTGAAAGGAAAGTGATCTGAGAGTTTATCAGGGCATCTAGTGTATGACAGGTTGGGAAGAAAGAGTTGGAGGAAATGCTATTTAGGCAGTGGGAGGAAATGGAGTATGTAAATCACTGAGGTGAGAAAGCGCCTGGTCTTTCCAGGACAGGGAGGCCCAGAGGGGTGGAGGCAGGGGAGGGCGAGGGAGTGGCAAGTGAAGATGGAGAGGCTAGGTTGACACCTGTGCAAAGTAGCCTGATTGGCATTTCCTCCTGCGAGCCGGGCACAGCCCTGATGAGCCTCGAGCTTTGGCACATGAGTGACATGACACCGGCTCTGAGGGCTGCCACCATGACACACTCCTCTTGCCAAGGCCAACAGGTGCCTGGCGGGAGCCTTTGTGTTGTGTTGTGTTGAAATAAAGATAGGCCAGCCCCTCTTTACCTTCTGATGCTGTAATAACAGTCAGGCTTTTTGACGGCTTCGAATCCATCTGGGTTCATGGAAGGCATGATGTGTATCCGGGTACTGTCGATCAGATTTGTGATTTCAGGGTCTCTGCAATCACTGGTTACGAGACAGTCGATCAATCAGATGGAGCAGCAGTTCCCGCTCAACAGTCTGTATGTGTAAAGAGAAAAGAGGACAGTATTAGGTCAGAGACAATAAGGAAAGCAGCCCCTACAGTGCAAATTCCCCAACAGGGGTCTGCACACATGATGTCTCAGACCCATAAGGCATGCTTATGCTGTGACAAGTGGCAACCAGGTGTCAGTCAGTCATGGAGTGTGCTGAAAATGTTAGTAAGAGTTAAAGTACCTATTTGTTAATAGCTTACACATTACAAAAATGAATTAGAGTGGAATAATGCTTCTTTTTCTTTTTTTTGAGACAGTCTCACTCTGTTGCTTGGGCTGAAGTGCAGTGGTGCGATCTCTGCTCACTGCAAACTCCATCTCCTGGGTTCAAGTGGTTCTCCTGCCTCAGTTTCCTGAGTAGCTGGTGGCATGCCACCATGCCCAGGCAATTTTTATATTTTTAGTAGAGACGGGGTTTCACTGTGTTGGCCAGGGTGGTCTCGAACTCCTATCTCAAGTGACCCACCTGCCTCGGCCTCCCAAAATGCTGGGATTACAGAGGTGAACCACTGTGCTCAGCTGGAACAGTGATTCTTATTATAACAATTTCCATTTGCTTGCCTTCCAAAGCATCTTCTGGAGTAGTAGAGAGAGGTGGCATTACAAAGAAGCACAGGAATCATGTATTTCCATGAGAATACATGGTGCATATGAAGCTTACCATGTATGTATTGGTGGATAACAGACTTAGAACCATCACATTGTAGATTCCTTTTTTTTTAAGACAGGGTCTCTCTATGTTGCTCAGTCAGCTTCCAACTCTTGAGCTCAAGTGATTCTCCCACCTTAGCCTCCCAAGTAGCTGGGACTACAGATGTGTGCTATTGTATCAGACTACAGATTTTTATAGGGAAAATCCAAGTTTGTGATAAGCATAAAGAGGTTTCTGATTTTTACATTTGCCTATTTCCTGGTTCTCTTGCACATGTGTGCAATTTTGGCCATATCAATGTATTCTGATTTCCACATTCTCATGTTTCTGAAACTTTAGTCATTTGTACATCATCCTCATAATTCTTTGCTGTATCTGCATATTATCTATATACTATCTTTTACTTTGTATTTTTTAAAAAACTGGTTCACTTTTTACTTACCTTAAAATGAAACTTCATATCTTTACCACTTTTCGAGATATATATTTCTAATATACATTAAATAAAAGCATGACTATTAAAATGTTAAAAACCGTCATATCCACCTAAAATTAGCTTACATATCAACAAGGACTGGGAAATTGAAGGTCTGTGAGAGATCCTGCTTTCTAATCTCTGCCCAGGAGAGAGATTATTTTTCTTATTTAAAAATATGAGTGTAAATTTCAGCCTTTCTGCTTAGACTACATGGAGTTCTCCCTGTCATTCTAGGTTCAAGGAATCTGCTTCAGAAGAGCCAATGTTGTTGAGGGTTGGTAAAGGAAAACTCAGGGCAGCGGGTGAGTAAATCAGGAGAGTGCTGCAGAGACATTCACGTGCAGGGAAAGATTTCATGGAGCCTCAGAGGAATTTCCATTTAATGACTTCACTGTAGGACCTCAACATTGTGACAAAGGACAAGTGATCCTTGGATGACAACTCCTTACTTGATTCCCTCACTGGCACATAAAGAGACCACATTTAAAAAATTAGTTATCCTAATGAACACAGAAAATTAAAACTGGGACTAAGAAAACTTGGGGCTGGGCAGTGGCTCACGCCTGTAATCCCAACACTTTGGGAGGCCTAGGCAGGTGGCTCACTTAAGCCCAGGAGTTCTAGTTGAGCCTGAGTAATGTAGCAAGATCCCATCTCTACATAAAATAAAAAATTTGCTGGGCTCAGTGGCTCACGCCTGTAAACCCAGCACTTTGGGAGGCCGAGGCAGGCAGATCACCTGAGCTTGGGAATTCGAGACCAGCCTAACATGGAGAAACCCTGTCTCTACTATAAATACAAAATTAGCTGGGTATGGTGGTGCATGTCTGTAATCCCAGCTACTTGGTAGACAGAAGCAGGAGAATCTCTTGAATTCGGGAGGTGGAGGTTGCAGTGAGCCGAGATCGTGCCGTCCATTGCACTCCAGTCTGGACAACAAGAGCGAAACTCCATCTCAAAAAATAAATTAATTTAAAAAATAAAAATTAGCCAGACATGGTGGCACACACCTGTGGCCCCAGCTACTCAGGAGGCTGATATAGAGGATCACTTGTGCTGCCCAGGAGGTTGAGGCGGAGGTGAGCTGAGATTGCACCACTGTATTCTAGCATGGGTGACAGAGTGAGACCCCATCTCAAAAAGAAAGAAAGAAAGAAAGAAAATTTGGGATATGGAATTATAGATTCATAGGCAACCATAACATTTAGAGTCTACATTCAATTCTGACTTCAATATTTTTCCTACTCATTTTTTATCTTCCTCTTCCACTACGTTGATTTTGTTTTGTTTTGTTTTGAGATGGAGTCTCAATCTGTGGTCCAGACGGGAGTGCAGTGGTTCGGTGTCAGCTCACTGGACCCTCTGTCTCCTGGGTTCAGAAAATTCTCCTGTCTCAGCCTCCTGAGTAGCTGTGATTACAGGTGCCCACCACCAAGCCCAGCTCATTTTTGTATTTTTAGTATAAACAAATACACACAGATAGTGTTCTGCTGTAACTCATAGTTGGACAGATTGAATAAACAGTGTTTACTTTTGAAACGAATTTTATTGAAACTAAATTTCTGTGCAAATAGGTACTCAAAACAGCTAAATTTTCTAAATCACAGTACAGCAATTCATTTATTTTTCTTTACATAACCAGAAGAAAATTCAGATGAATTATCTGGTGAACAACAAAGAAAATGCCACAAATCTGATAGTATTTCCCTTTCTTTTGATGAAAGCCTGGCTCTGTGTGTAATAAGGGAGATGTGCTGTGAAAGAAGCAGTAGCAGTGAATCTGGTAATGTTCTCATTTTCAGTAAAAAAGACTCTTACTGTTAAAGTCTAGTCCTGCCAGTCCTAATAAGCATATTGATAGAATGTGTGTGTCTTATGAGATTGATACAAAACACAGAGCTAAATTTTACTTTACAATAAAACTGTATTGATCTCCACCTTCAACCCCAGGTATTGTGAGGAATGTGGAAAATAGTGCAGTAGTTGGTATTGGTAAAATTAGCAGTAGTATTAGTCATTATCAATGTCACAGAGTATTAGATCATATTTATGGACCACTGCACCAACAGTACATTCAAATAAATTGGAGTATAGAATTGTTTGAGAATTTTGAAGTTGTACTTTTTAAAAAATGAACAAAACAAAACATTTAGTTCAGTTAAATATTTCAGCACTTTAAGGCAAATTTGTCTTGACTTTAGAATAAAAATAACTTTTATGGAAGATGGCCGTTTAGGAACAGCTCAGGATTGCAGCTCCCAGTGAAAGCACAGAGGGTGAGTGGACGCCGCGTTTTTATTGCCCACAGACTAGGAAATTCCCGGGCAGAGGAGCTCCACGGTCGCCAGCGCAACTGTTTCGGCCAGCGCGGCTGTGCCGGCCGGGGCCGCTGCTTTGCCCCGTGCGGCTGCTTTGTCGGCGCCCCGGAGCCACGGTTCTCCGTACAAAATACACCGGTCCGGGGGCCCTTTTGGCTGGCGATTGGAGCCACGGGAAGTCGCCCATACGCTGGTTCAAAAAAAGGGGACTGAGCAGAGAACCAGGACAGTAGATTCCAGGGCAAAAAAAAGAAAAAAAAGCGCCGCAAACCTCAGTGCTGCTGTTTAAGCCAGCGCAGTGAGTGGCCGCAGGGGAAAACAAACAGACCCCGGCGCCTCTTCAACAGGCGACAGGAACACCAACTTAAAAAAGGCTCTGAGGCAGGGAGCCAGGCGATCAGGCTCGGCTGGTCCCACCCCCACAAAAGAACAGCAACCAGAAACTCTGGATTGAGAGTTTCACAGCAAGCGCAGCTGAACCCGGGACGGTCCAGCTCTGTGGGGGAGGGGCGTCCGCCATTACCGAGGCAGCCCGCCGTTGCCAAGGCAACCCGCCATTGCTGAGGCAGCCCGCCGTTGCCAAGGCAACCCGCCACAGCAGAGACTCCGCCCCAACAGAGGCGGGCCACCATCCCCAAAGCAGTTCTAACTACACCCATATAAACAGGACTGCAGGGAAGTTCACTCGTCAGCGGGGCGGAGCCCACAGCAGCTCAGCAAAGCTGCTATAGGCCGACAGTGACTAGGCTGCCTCCTTGCTGGGCTGGGCAGGTCTGAAGGGGAAAAAAAAAAAAAAAGAAGGCGGCAGCATAACGGAAACTCATAAATAAAGCCCTAAATCCCTGGGACAGAGCACCTGGGAACAAAAAGCAGTTTATGAGTTCTGCTGCAGCAGACCTAAAAGTACCTGCCCAGCAGCTCTGAATGAACAACAACAGAGCTCGCAGCTCACCATTTGAGCTCCTATAAAGAAGAGATCGTCTCCTCAAGCAGCTCCCTGACCCCTATATATCCAAAAAGACACCTCATAAAACAGAGATCAGATTGACACTAGGCGGGTATCCTTCTGGGACAAAGATAGCAGAAGAAGAAAACTGGTAACAACCCTTGCTGTTCAGCAGCTGCTGCAGATGAACCCCAGGCTAGCAGGGCCTGGAGTGAACCTCAGCAGACCTACAGCAGGGGGGCCAGACTGTCAGAAGGAAAACCAAGAAACAGAAATAACCTCATCATCAACAAACAGAACATCAATCTGAAAGATTTGAGACCCAATCTGAAAGCCAGCAACTACAAAGTCGACAGGTGGATAAATCCTTAAAGATGGGAAGAAACCAGCGCAAAAAGGATGAAAACACCCGACACCAGAACACCTCTCCTCCTAAAAGGGATCACAACTCCTCACCAGCAAGGGAACAAGGTTGGATGGAGAACGAGTGTGATGAAATGACAGAATCAGAATTCAGAAGGTGGGTAGTAAGAAACTTCTGTGAACTTAAAGAACATGTTCTAACCAAATGCAAAGAAACTAAGAACCTTGAAAAAAGATTTGACGAAATGCTAACAAGAATGGACAAAATAGAAAGGAATATAAGTGAATTGATGGAGCTGAAAAACGCAACACGAGAACTTCGTGAAACGTGCACAAGTATCAACAGCCGAATGGACCAAGCAGAAGAAAGGATATCAGAGGTCGAAGATCAACTCAATGAAATAAAACGGGAAGGCAAGACTGGAGAAAAAAGGGTAAAAAGGAATGAACAAAGTCTCCAAGAAATGTGGGACTATGTGAAAAGACCTAATCTACGTTTGATAGGCGTACCCGAATGCGACGAAGAGAATGAATCCAAGCTGGAAAATACTCTTCAGGATATTATCCAGGAAAACTTCCCCAACCTAGCAAGGCAGGCAAACATTCAAGTCCAGGAAATACACAGAACACCACAAAGATATTCGTCAAGAAGAGCAACCCCAAGGCACATAATCGTTAGATTCACCAGGGTCGAAATGAAGGAGAAAATACTAAGGGCAGCCAGAGAGAAAGGTTGGGTTACCCATAAAGGGAAGCCCATCAGACTCACAGCAGATCTCTCAGCAGAAACCCTACAAGCCAGAAGAGAATGGGGGCCAATATTCAACATCCTTAAAGAAAAGAACTTTCAACCCAGAATCTCCTATCCAGCCAAACTAAGCTTCATAAGTGAAGGAAAAATAAAATCCTTTGAGAACATGCAAGTACTCAGAGATTTCGTCACCACCAGGCCAGCTCTACAAGAGCTCCTGAAAGAGGCTCTACACATATAAAGGAACAACAAGTACCAGCTCAACTAAAGGGCAAAACAGCCAGCTAGCACCAAAATGGCAGTATCCAATTCACACATAACAATATTAACCCTAAATGTAAATGGACTAAATGCCCCAATCAAAAGACACAGACTGGCAAATTGGATCAAAAGCCAAAACCCATCGGTGTGCTGTATCCAGGAAACCCATCTCACGTGCAAGGATACACAAAGGCTCAAAATAAAGGGATGGAGGAAGATTTACCAAGCAAATGGAGAGCAAAAAAAAAAGCAGGAGTTGCAATTCTCATCTCTGATAAATTAGACTTTAAAGCAACAAAGATCATAAGAGACAAAGAGGGACATTACATAATGGTAAAAGGATCAATGCAACAAGAAGAGCTAACGATCCTAAATATATATGCACCCAATACAGGAGCACCCAGATACACAAGGCAAGTTCTTAATCTGACTTACAAAGAGACATAGACTCCCACACAATAATAGTGGGAGACTTTAACACCCCATTGTCAACATTAGACAGATCAACCAGACAGAAAATTAACAAGGATATCCAGGACTTGAACTCAGACCTGGACCAAGCAAACCTAATAGACATTTACAGAACTCTCCACCCCAAATCCACAGAATATACATTCTTCTCAGCATCACATCACACCTACTCTAAAATTGACCACATAATTGGGAGTAAATCACTCCTCAGCAAATGCAAAAGAACGGAAATCGTAACAAACAGTCTCTCAGACCACAGTGCAATCAAGTTAGAACTCAGAATTCAAAAACTAACTCAGAACCGCACAGCTTCATGGAAACTGAACAACTTGCTCTTGAATGTTGACTGGATAAACAATGAAATGAAGGCAGAAATAAAGATGTTCTTCGAAACCAACGAGAATGAAGACACGACATACCAGAATCTCTGGGACACATTTAAAGCAGTCTCTAGAGGAAAATATATAGCAATAAGTGCCCACATGAGAAGCAAGGAGAGATCAAAAATTGACACCCTATCGTCAAAACTGAAAGAGCTAGAGGAGCAAGATCAAAAAAACTCAAAGTCTAGCAGAAGACAAGAAATAGCTAAGATCAGAGCAGAACTGAAGGAGATAGAGACACAAAAAACCCTTCAAAAAATCAATAAATCCAAGAGCTAGTTTTTTGAAAAGATCAACAAAATAGACAGACCACTAGCCAGATTAATAAAAAAGAAAAGAGAGAATAACCAAATTGATGCAATAAAAAACGATCAAGGGGATATCACCACAGATTCCACAGAAATTCAAACCATCATCAGAGATTATTACAAACAACTCTACGCACACAAACTAATAAACCTGGAAGAAATGGATAAATTCCTGGACACTTGCCTCCTGCCAAGCCTAAACCAGGAAGAAGCCGAAACCCTGAACAGACCCATAACAAGTTCTGAGGTTGAGGCAGCAATTAAGAGCTTACCACCCAAAAAAAGCCCAGGTCCAGACGGGTTCACAGCCGAATTCTACCAGACATACAAAGAGGAGCTGGTACCATTTCTTCTGAAACTATTCCGAACAATACAAAAAGAGGGAATTCTTCCCAAATCATTTTATGACACCAACATCATCCTGATTCCAAAACCCGGCAGAGACTCAACAAGAAAAGAAAACTACAGGCCAATATCCATGATGAACATAGATGCAAAAATCTTCAATAAAATACTGACAAGCCGATTGCAACAGCACATCAAAAAGCTTATCCACCATGATCAAGTAGGCTTCATCCCGGGGATGCAAGGCTGGTTCAACATACGCAAGTCTATAAACGTAATTCACCACATAAACAGAACCAAAGACAAAAACCACATGTTTATCTCAATTGATGCAGAGAAGGCCTTTGACAAAGTTCAACAGCCCTTTATGCTAAAAACACTCAATAAGCTAGGTATCAATGGAACGTATCTCAAAATAATAAAAGCTATTTATGACAAACCAACAGCCAATATCATACTGAATGGGCAAAAACTGGAAGCATTTCCCTTGAAATGTGGCACCAGACAAGGATGCCCGCTCTCACCACTGCTATTCAATATAGTATTAGAAGTTCTAGCCAGGGCAATCAGGCAAGAAAAAGAAATAAAGGGCATTCAAATAGGAAAGGAGGAAGTCAAATTGTCTCTATTTGCAGACGACATGATTGTATATCTAGAAGACCCCATCGTCTCAGCCCCAAACCTCCTGAAACTGATAAGCAACTTCAGCAAAGTCTCAGGATACAAAATCAATGTGCAAAAATCACATGCATTCCTATACACCAATAACAGACTTAAAGAGAGCCAAATCAAGAACAAACTTCCATTCACAATTGCCACAAAGAGAATAAAATACCTAGGAATACAACTAACAAGGAATGTAAAGGACCTCTTCAAGGAGAACTACAAGCCACTGCTCAACGAAATAAGAGAGGACACAAACAGATGGAGAAACATTCCATGTTCATGGTTAGGAAGAATCAATATCGTGAAAATGGCCATACTGCCCAAAGTAATTTACAGATTCAATGCTATCCCCATCAAGCTACCAATGACCTTCTTCGCAGAACTGGAAAAAACCACCTTAAACTTCATATGGAACCAAAAGAGAGCCCGCATAGCCAAGTCAATTCTAAGCAAAAAGAACAAAGCGGGGGGCATCACACTACCAGACTTCAAACTATACTACAAGGCTACAGTAATCAAAACAGCATGGTACTGGTACCAAAACAGAGATATAGACCAATGGAACAGAACAGAGGTCTCAGAGGCAACACAACACATCTACAACCATCAGATCTTTGACAAACCAGACAAAAACAAGCAATGGGGAAAGGATTCCCTGTTCAATAAATGGTGTTGGGAAAGCTGGCTAGCCATGTGCAGAAAGCAGAAACTGGACCCCTTCCTGACACCTTACACTAAAATTAACTCCAGATGGATTAAAGACTTAAACATAAGACCTAACACCATAAAAACCCTAGAAGAAAATCTAGGCAAAACCATTCAGGACGTAGGTGTAGGCAAGGACTTCATGACCAAAACACCAAAAGCATTGACAACAAAAGCCAAAATAGACAAATGGGACCTAATCAAACTCCACAGCTTCTGCACAGCAAAAGAAACAATCATTAGAGTGAATCGGCAACCAACAGATTGGGAAAAAATTTTTGCAGTTTACCCATCTGACAAAGGGCTGATATCCAAAATTTACAAAGAACTAAAGCAGATTTACAAGAAAAAAACTAACAAGCCCATTCAAAAGTGGGCAAAGGATATGAACAGACACTTTACAAAAGAAGACATACATGAGGCCAACAAACATACGAAAAAATGCTCATCCTCACTGGTCATCAGAGAAATGCAAATCAAAACTACATTGAGATACCATCTCACGCCGGTTAGAATGGCGATCATTAAAAAATCTGGAGACAACAGATGCTGGAGAGGATGTGGAGAAATAGGAACACTTTTGCACTGTTGGTGGGAGTGTAAATTAGTTCAACCATTGTGGAAGACAGTGTGGCGATTCCTCAAGGACCTAGAAATAGAAATTCCATTTGACCCAGCAATCCCATTACTGGGTATATATCCAAAAGATTACAAATCGTTCTACTGTAAGGACACGTGCACACGAATGTTCATTGCAGCACTGTTTACAATAGCAAAGACCTGGAACCAACCCAAATGCCCATCGACGATAGACTGGATAGGGAAAATGTGGCACATATACACCATGGAATATTATGCAGCCATCAAAAACGATGAGTTTGGGTCCTTTGTAGGGACATGGATGAACCTGGAAACCATCATTCTCAGCAAACTGACAGAAGAGCAGAAGATCAAACACCGCATGTTCTCACTCATAGGCGGGTGTTGAACAATGAGAACACATGGACACAGGGAGGGGAGCACTACACACTGGGGTCAGTTGGGGGGAAATAGGGGAGGGAGGGTGGGGGGTGGGAAGCTGGGGAGAGATAGCAAGGGGAGAAATGCCAGATGTAGGTGATGGGGAGGAAGGCAGCAAATCACACTGCCACGTGTGTTCCTATGCAACAATTTTGCATGTTCTTCACATGTACCCCAAAACCTAAAATGCAATAAAATAAATAAATGGGGAAAAAAAAAAGAAATACACTTTAACTCTAAAAAACAAAAACTTTTATGACAGCCCTCAGCAAAAAAGTCAGCATAGTCTGAGCTTAACATTTGCCAAATAGGTCTAGACATCAGGTAAGCTCTATTTACTAACACTGTGAGATACAGGTTTATTACTGCATGGATGATGGGAGAGTATTGGTACTTTCTGATTACAAATACAGAATTCCAAAACATTAGTGAGCAGAATTTCTTAAGATATGTCACTGAAAGAAGTTTAGTAAAAAAAATTTTTGTTAACAAGAATCCTTGACAAATGGAATATTTTCTTTTGTATGTTTTAAAATAAGCTTGTCCAACCACACCCCATGGGCCATATAGCAGGATGGCTTTGAATGTAGACCAATGCAAATTCATAAACTTTCTTAAAATATTATAAGATTTCTTTTTACATTTTTTCCCGCTCATCAGCTATTGTTAGTGTTAAGCATATTTTACGTGTGTCCCAAGACAATTCTTCTTTTTCCAAAGTCACCCAGGGAAGCCAAAAGATTGGATACTTTTTTTGCTAATGTGACAGTGTCTCATGGTCATTATTCTGGATATCAGTGATCATTGCGTAGTTCTCTAGAAGATGTAGGAGATGGAACCAATTGTGATAGTCATCCTAGTCTTTTACCTCTTACCTATTCTTGTTATTTCCTGTATTGTCTTTAAAATTTTCTCTTCCAAAGTAGTGACTGTATGAACGCATACCTGCCCTCTACCGTATTTAACGGAGCTGTTACTCATGTGGACCGCTAGATGGCAGGATGAGCTCCCGCTCAGTCTAAGAACAGGTTCTTCATTTGTGGATATTTAAGTTTCTACCAGATTCCATACAGCTGAGATGGCACTGGAGAGACAGTGGTAGTCAAGGTAGATACGGCTCTTGCCTTCATGGGGAGATAGATTATTAATGATAAAAAAGAAAATATTTAATAAATCCAATGAAAAACACAGGTTCTTGAGCGCAAATATGTGTGATCTGAAAATTAGATCCACTTAAAACTTGATAAGTACACAAACTACAAGTTTCATTAAAAAGATAAGTTATCTATCTACCTATCTATTCATTCATCCATTTATTTATTTATTGAGATTGATTATTTATTTATTTATTTAGATTGACTCTCACTCTATTGTCCAGGCTAGAGTGCACTGGTGCAATCTTGGCTCACTGCAACTTCTGCCTTCCGGGTTTAAGTGATTTTCATGTCTCAGCCTCCTGAGTAGCTGGGATTATAGGTGCCCGCTGCCATACCTAGCTAATTTTTTTAAATATTTAGTAGAGGCAGGATTTCACTATATTGGCCAGGCTGGTCTTGAACTCCTGACCTCAAGTGATCCACCCGCCTTGGCCACCCAAAGTGTTGTGATTACAGACTTGAGCTACTGAGCCCGGTCCCCCATTTAATGTATAGCCTTTGTTAAAGTTATATCAGAATGATATTTAGAGTCCTTGTTCTTGCTTTGTACCTGGGACACTGCCTTGTTACTGATGCAGCTTTGATAAGTGGAGGAACACCAGGATTTTGAGTTGAATTAGATAAAACAACGTCCTTTAAGATGCATATGCAGGGCGCCCTGATGTTTTACCCTCGTGCTGATATGAGGGGGAGGCTATGCTGTTAGGCACATGTTGGGGCAAGGGCAAGAGGACAACGGTGGGAATCATCAACTTGGGTGAACTCAGTTTTTAATGGCTTGCATTTGCATCTTAAAGGTTACCAGTCTGAGTCTAAGACCCAGGGCTTTTATGCTAGACAAAAAGCTGTGAAAAACCTTCCAAGGACCCCTTTTCCTTTCTGTTTGCCTAAAATAATTTCTTAATAACTCCTACCATGTTATCAAAGTGGAGTAGAACGGTATTGCTTTTTTTCTTTTTGTTAGCCCTGTCCTGCATTCTCTTAAAAAATCCTATTAAAAATCTTTCATTTCCAGTCTAAGTCCCTAGTTGTGAAAGCTTTTGGTAGGGCCAGGTTTTTTGTCTTCTTAATTTTAATTTCTCTCATTTGAGAATGTTATAGTCATCATTGGGAGCCATCATTCATTGGTTTGTGAAAGTGCTTTTCTCTCCCATCTTTTCTTTCTTTGGGATTTAGGAAATTGTGGGAAACTAAGGTTGTGTTCTAGACTGTACACCACGCAGTTTATGTTGTGATCTATTGTCATCTTTGCAGCCTCAAATTCCATTTTCAGCTAAGACTGGGGGTTTTAAATAACTTGTTTCTACAACTCATTGTCACAATTGAAATTCAAACAATTCTAGGTATTTCTGACTACAAAAATCTAAGATCTTTGCAGAGCAAGCCTATCTGATGCTTTTTAAATATCTTTTTATTTTTCAGACAGCCTTTCAGTCTGTTGCCCAGGCTGGAGTGCAGTGGCATGATCATGGCTTACTGCAACCTTTATCTCCTGGGTTCAAGCAATCCTTCCTCCTCAGCCTTGAGAGTTAGCTAGGACTACAGGTGTGCACCACCACACCTGGCTAATTTTTTTTATTTTTATTTTTCAGAGATGAGGTCTCAGGCTGTTGCCCAGGCTGGTCTGAAACTGCCGGGCTTAAGTGATTCCCCTGCACTGGCTCCCAGAGTGTTGGGATGACAGGCATGAGCCACCACTCCCAGCCTGATGCTTTTGAAACATATAGTATTTAATAGTTTATGGGGCATTCTTTTGTGAACACTAGCCAAAACTTCTTAAAACCACTCCCAATTGCATTTTTTTATAGTACTGTAGGACAGGAGTTGGCAAACCTTCTGCAAAGAGCCAGATAGTTAAATATTTGGGCTCTGCAGGGCCATGTTTTCTGTCACAGCTACTCAGCCCCACTCTTGTAATGCAGGAGCATCCATGGACAACAAGTAAACACATGGGCATGGCTATGCTCAATCAAACTTTATTTATACAAATAGGTGGGTGATGGGCCACAGTTTGCAGACCCCTTCCAGGAGTATGTTTTCTGAGACTTAATGTTTTTTGTGATTTACCCCCTTATTCTAAAATTAGTGCACTAAGGACTTGGGTTAGTTGAAGTGTTTGGTTTGTTGGGTTACTTTGTTTGAGATGTTAATTCTATCCTAACTTGCCTTGTGATTCTAACCCGAATGTCAGCAGAGCCCTTGTTAGGAATGAGAGCTGAAGCTTGATGAATGTTGCTTTTACTATTTCCTAGCATGACTCTACAAAAGTGTTTTGACATCAGAGGCCATAAAAGAATATACTTTGTGAGGGTCTTGATCTTGAAGTGGGGGAAGATGGATGAAAGGAAGCTTCTCCAGAGTTCAGCTACCACCCAGAGGGACAGAACCAGAGTGATAACCACATCTCCGAGGGAGGTACCACTTTTGTTTTAAAGAGACTAGTTGAACAGCGGGATTAACCCCCCAAAAAGGCAGTGAAAGCAGCCCAAAGCCATCCAGCCGAGGCAAGGTGGGGCACTGCCCCACCTAGAAAGTGTATCAGTCACGGAGGATGGGGGGTGGGCATCACCTCCTTGGTTCTCTGAAGCAGATACAGCAATTCACTCTGAGACCTTGGCAGCACACAGACCAGGAAAAGGCTGCCTTGCTGAGAACCACCCAGAGTCACAGACCCGGACGACAGCCCAGGCCGGCAGCCCCAGCCAGACTGGTGCCTTGTTAACGCAGACCAGGGCAAAGATTTGCACTAATACTGAGAAAGCTTGCAAAAAGGAACTCCCCATACCACAAAAGGGAGCGTTCAAAGTCGGGAAGGGAATACAACCAGACAGGCCCCTTCCCCACAAGATCCAGCAACCGGGGTCCCTCTCCTGGGAGAGTTTCAAGGTTAACACATCCTCCACCCGGGAACAGCAGGCTTGGCAGAGGGAAAGAGCCTGCCATTGGGAAGGTGGAGCTAACCCCACCATTATGGAAACCAGGCAAAGAATAAACAGCAGCCTGGGTGAGGCGCGGTGGCTCACACCTGTAATCCCAGCACTTTGGGAGGCCGAGGTGGGTGGATCACGAGGTCAAGAGATCGAGACCATCCCGGTCAACATGGTGAAACCCCGTCTCTACTAAAAATACAAAAAATTAGCTGGGCATGGTGGCGCATGCCTGTAATCCCAGCTACTCAGGAGGCTGAGGCAGGAGAATTGCCTGAACCCAGGAAGTGGAGGTTGCGGTGAGCTAAGATCGTGCCATCGCACTCCAGCCTGGGTAACAAGAGCGAAACTCTGACACACACACACACACACACACACACACACACACATACACACACACACCCCCCAAAAAAAAAAAAAAAAGAATAAACAGCAGCCTGGCTGAGACTGAGGCAGCCCAGCAGCGCCTCCACAGGCAGACAATGGACAGACTGTCTCAAGTGGCACACAAACACCTGTGTTAGAAAAAAAAAAAAGCCTCACACAGGAGAAATAACCCCAACTTTAACAGAAGGGACGTCCACTCAGAGAAGATGGGAAGAAACCAGCGCAAAAAGGATGAAAACATCAAAATCCAGAACGCCTCTCCTCTCCAGAGAGATCACAATGACTCACCAGAAAGGCGACAAAACATGTCAGAAAACTATTTTGACGAGCTGACAGAAGCAGGCTTCAGGAGATGGGTAATAACAAACTTCTCTGAGCTAAAACAACATGTTTTAACCCAATGCAAAGAAACTAAGAACCTTGAAAAAAGATTAGATGAAATGCTAATTAGAATAACGAGCCTAGAGGAGAACATACATGACTTGATGGAGTTGAAAAACACAGCACAAGAACTTTGTGAAGCATACACAAGTTTCAATAGCTGAATCAATCAAGCAGAAGAAAGGATATCAGAGATTGACAATCAACTCAATGAAATAAAAAGAGAAGGCAATAAAAGAGAAAAAAGAGTGAAAAGAAATGAACAAAGATGCCAAGAAATATGGGATTATGTGAAAAGACCTAATCTGCGCTTGATCGGTGTAACTGAAGAGAACAGGGAAAATGAATCCAAGCTGGACAACACTCTTCAAAATATTATCCAGGGGAATTTCCCCAACCTAGCAAGGCAGGCCAACATTCAAATATAGAAAATACAAAAAACACCACAGAGATACTCCTCAAGTTGAGAAGAGCAACCCCTAGGTATATAATCGTCAGATTCACCAGGGTTGAAATGAAGGAAAAAATGCTAAGAGCAGCCAGAGAGAAAGTTCAGGATACCCACAAAGGATGCCTATCAGACTCATGGTGGATCTCCCAGCAGACACCCTACAAGCCAGAAGAGAGTGGGGACCAATATTCAACATCCTTAAAGAAAAGAACTTTCAACCCAGAATTTTATATCCAGCCAAACTAAGCTTTGTAAGTGAAGGAGAAATAAAATCCTTTACAGACAAGCAATTACTGAGAGATTTCACTGCCACCATACCTGCCCTACAAGAACTCCTGAAAGAAGCACTAAATGCAGAAAAAAAATCTGGTATCAGCCACTGCAAAAATGATCCAAACGGTAAAGACCAATGATGTAATGAGGAAACTGCATTGAACAATGGGCAAAACAAACAACCAGTAAGAAAATGGTAGGATCAAATTCACACATAACAATATTAACCTTAAATGTAAATGGCCTAAATGCCCAATCAAAAGACACAGACTGGCAAGCTGGATAAAAAGTCAAAACCCATCGCTGTGCTGTATTCAGGAGACCCATATAACATGCAAAGACACAAATAGACTCAAAATGAAGGGATGGAAAAAGATCTACCAATGTAAATGGAGAGCAAAAAAAAGCAGGGGTTGCAATTTTAGTCTCTGACAAAATTGACTTTAAACCAACAAAGACCAGAAGAGGCAAAGAAGGACACTACATAATGGTGAAAGGATCAATACAACAAGAAGAGCTAACTATCCCAAATATATATGCACCCAATACAAAAGTGCCCAGATACATAAAGAAAGTTCTAAGTGACCTACAAAGAGACTTAAACTCCCACACAACAAAAGTGGGAGACTTTAACATTCCACTGTCAACAACAGTCAGATCAATGAGACAGAAAATCAATAAGGATATCCAGGACTAAAACGCAGAACTGGAACAAGCAGACCCAATAGACATCCAGAAAACTCTCCACCCCACAGCCACAGAATATACATTCTTCTCAGCACTACATGACATTTACTCTAAAATTGACCACATAATTGGAAGTAAATCGCTCCTCAGCATATGCAAAAAACCGGAAATCATAACAAACAGTCTCTCAGACCACAGGGCAATCAAATTAGATCTCAGGATTAAGAAACTAACTCAAAACTGCACAACTTCATGGAAACTGAACAACTGGCTCCTGAATGTTGACTGGATAAACAATGGAATGAAGGCAGAAATAAAGATGTTCCTCGAAACCAATGAGAACGAAGACACAACATACCAGAATCTCTGGGACACATTTAAAGCAGTGTCTAGAGGAAAATATATAGCAATAAATGCCCACATGAGAAATGAGGCAAGATCTAAAATTGACACCCTATCATCAAAATTAAAAGAGCTAGAGAAGCAACATTGAAAAAACTCAAAAGCTAGCAGAAGACAAGAAATAACTAAGATCAGAGCAGTACTGAAGGAGATAGAGACACAAAAAACCCTTCAAAAAATCAATAAATCCAGGAGCTGATTTTTTGAAAAGATGAACAACATAGACAGACAGCTAGCCAGATTAATAAAAAAGAAAAGAGAGAAGAATCAAATAGATGCAATAAAAAACGTTAAGGGGATATCACCACCAATTCCACAGAAATACAAACTGCCATCAGAGATTACTACAAACAGCTCTATGCACCAATAAATTCCTGGATACTTGTACCCTCCCAAGCCTACACCAGGAAGAAGTTGAAACCTTGAATAGACCAGTAACAAGGGCCGAAGTTGAGGTAGCAAATAACAGCCTACCAACCAAAAAAGTCTAGGTCCAGACAGGTTCACAGCTGAATTCTATGACATGTACAAAGAGGAGCTGGTGCCAATCATTCTGAAACTATTTCAAACAATACAAAAAGAGGGAATCCTCCTGATCTCATTTTATGAGACCAACATCATCCTGATATCAAAACGCGGCAGAGACTCAACAAAAAAAGAAAACTTCAGGCCAATCTCCATGATGAACACAGACGGAAAAATCTTCAATAAAATACTGGCAAACTGATTGCAACAGCACATTAAAAAGCTTATGCATAATGATCAAGTAGGCTCCATCCTTGGGATGCAAGGCTGGTTCAAAACACGCAAGTCCATAAATGTAACCCACCACATAAATAGAACCAAAGACAAAACCACATGATTATCTCAATGGATGCAGAGAAGGCCTTTGACAAAATTCAACAGCCCTTTATGCTAAAAACTCTCAATAAACTAGGTATCGATGGAACCTATCACAAAATAATAAAAGCTATTTATGACAAACCCACTGCCAGTATAATATGGAATGGACAAAAAAATGGAAGCATTCGTTTTGAAATCTGGCACTAGACAAGGATGCCCTCTCTCTCCACTCTTATTCAATATAGTATTGGAAGTTCTAGCCAGAGCAATCAGGCAAGAAAAAGAAATAAAGGGTATTCGTTTAGGGAAAGAGGAAGTCAAATTGTCTCTATTTGCAGACAACATGATTGTATATTTAGAAGAGCCCACTGTCTCAACCCAGAATTTCCTGAAACTGATAAGCAACTTCAGCAAAGTCTCAGGATACAAAATCAATGTGCAGAAATCACAAGCATTCTTATACACCAATAACAGACAGAGAGCCAAATCAAGAATTAACTCCCAATTCACAACTGCTACAAGAAGAGTAAAATACCTAGGAATACAACTAACAAAGGATATAAAGGACTTCTTCAAGGAGAACTACAAACCACTGCTCAAAGAAATAAGAGAAGACACAAACAGATGGAAAAAATTCCATGCTCATGGTTAGGAAGAATCAATATTGTGAAAATGGCCATACTGCCCAAAGTAATTTACAGATTTAATGCTATCCCCATCAAACTACCAATGACCTTCTTCACAGAACTGAAAAAAACAAAAACAAAAACAAAAACAAAAAAACACTTTAAACTTAATAGGGAACCAAAAGAGAGCCAGCATAGCCAAGACAATCCTAAGCAAAAAGAACAAAGCTGGAGGCATCATGACGCCTGATTTCAAAATATACTACAAGGCTACAGTAATCAAAACAGCATGGTACTTGTACCAAAACAGAGATATAGACCAATGGAACAGAACAGAGGCCTTGGAGGCAACACCATACATCTACAACCATCTGATCTTTGACAAACTGGACAAAAGCAATGGGGGAAAGGATTCCCTGTTTAATAAATGGTGTTGGAAAAACTGGCTAGCAGTGTGCAGAAAGCAGAAACTGGACCCCTTCCTGATACCTTACACTAAAATTAACTCCAGATGGATTAAAGACTTAAACATAAGACCTAACACCATAAAAACCCTAGAAGAAAACCTAGGCAAAACCATTCAGGATATAGGCATAGGCAAGGACTTCATGACTAAAACACCAAAACCATTGGCAAAAAAAGCCAAAATGGACAAATGGGACCTAATTAAACTTAAGAGCTTCTGCACAGCCAAAGAAACAATCATTAGAGTGAGCCAGCAACCAACAGAATGGGAAAAAAATTTTGCATTCTACCCATCTGACAAAGGGCTAATACACATAGCCTACAAAGAACTAAAACACATTTACACAAACAAAAAACCCATCAAAAAGTGGGTGAAAAATATGAACAGACACTTTTTAACAGAAGACATTTGTGCAGCCAACAAACATGAAAAAAAGCTCATCATCACTGGTCATTAGAGAAATGCAAATCAAAACCACACTGAGATACCATCTCATGCCATTTAGAATGGCAATCATTAAAAAGTCTGAAGACAACAGATGCTGGAGAGGATGTGGAGAAATAGGAATGCTTTTACACTGTTGGTGGGAGTGTAAATTAGTTCAACCATTGTGGAAGACAGTGTGGTGCTTCCTCAAGGACCTAGAAATAGAAATTCCGTTTGACCCAGCAATCCCATTACTGGGTATATACCCAAAGGATTACAAATCATTCTATTATAAAGACACATGCACACGTATGTCCGTAGCGGCACTGTTTACAATAGCAAAGACCTGGAACCAACCCAAATGCCCATCAATTGTAGACTGGACAAAGAAAATGTGGCACATATACACCATGGAATACTATGCAGCCATAAAAAACGATGAGTTAGTGTCCTTTGTAGAGACATGGATGAACCTAGAAACAATCATTCTCAGAAAAGTGACACAAGAACAGAAAATCAAACACCGCATGTTTTCACTCATAGGTGGGTGTTGAACAATGAGAACACTTGGGCACAAAGGAGGGAGCATCACACACTGGGGTCCGTTGGGGGTGGCTATGGGAGGGATAGTAGGAGGGAGGGTGGGGGAGGGATAATGTGGGGAGAAATGTCAGGCATAGGTGATGGGGGGATGGTGCCAACAAACCACCTTGCCATGTATGTACCTATGCAACAATCTTGTGTGATCTGCACATGTACCCCAGACTCTAAAGGACAAAAAGAAAAAAAAAAGAATATACTTTGTTTCTGTTTTTAGAACTGAGGTGCATAGGGAAGTCATTTAATCTAAACTCATTTTCTAGATGAAGTAGCTATAGCCTTTAGATGTTAAATGATATGGGCTGGGCACAGTCGCCCATGACTGTAATCCCAGCACTTTGGGAGGCTAAGGTGGCGGATCACTAGAGGTCAGGAGTTCAAGACCAGCCTGGCCAATATGGTGAAACCCCATCTCCACTAAAAATATAAAAATCAGCCTGATGTGGTGGTGGATGCCTGTAATCACAATTACTTGGGAGGCTGAGGCACGAGAATCGTTTGAACCCCGAAGGTGGAGGTTGCAGTGAGCCTGGATTGCATCACTGCATTCCAGCTTGGGCGACAGAGTAAGGCTCTGTCTTAAAAGCAAAAATTAAATGATGCGTGTAAGTGTTAAATTAGCTACTTGGTGGCAAGTGTAGAATAAGTCATATCCTGACTGCCAGGCTTTTTCCAGCTGTAGCCTCTACTTCATATATGCTCCTGCCCTTAGCCACTGACAGCAAATATGGGCCTGAAGGTCTTATTGGGTATTACTTATTTATTAGGTATTATGTTATTTATTGAAGCCCTGAAATGAGGAATCAGATGAGCAGCTACAGACTTTTTAAAAAACTGTCTAAAGACTCTTTAAAAGGAAATCTCAAAGTTTATTTAAAAAATATATATCTATGACTTGAGACATTTTTCTAAAAAAAAAAAAACCCATAAGTATCATAAGTGTTGTGTCATGTTACTTCCATTTTACTAATGTAGACATAAAAAGATGAGTAAGACAGGTCTCAGGTCAAAAGTATATATAATTCAGATGAGAAATATGCGAGCAAAACTGTATTTTGCATAATTTATGTACGAGACTATGCATTTCAGTATTAGAGAAGTAGTAAGGATAATCAAACGTAGAAGAGCCTTTTCAGTTATGGTATTGACAAAGGCTTAGTCAAAGAACAATGAATACAAATTTGAAACTGTGAAATTATTCTAGTTAGGGGGAAGTGTAGAAGTTGAAATGCCAAAATTAGGTGAGGAAGGTGGGACGATCACTGGAGGCTAGAAGTTCAAGACCAGCCTGGACAACATGACAAGACCCCAATCTAAAAATAAAGTGAAAATAAAAGAGAAAAAGGCAGCATGGGCCTGTGAGGCATGTGGGTGCCCGCGTCCCACAGCTCCCCCCGTGTCTCCAGCTCCACCCCCAGCCTCCTCTGCAGTGGTCCGCTCCAGTTGCCCCCTGCAGATTCAGGTTCCAGATAGAAGGCTGACTGTTCTCTGCCCTTTGTTGTGGCCCCCACAGGCCCCGGTTACTGCGGCGACCACCAGAGAAGCCTTGGCACTGTGGAGGAGCCCCAGGCTACCCCTCAGCCATACTTGAGGCTGGTTCTGGAGGTGCTACACAGGGTTGTGGCAGCACTGCGTCAAAGTATGGGAGCAGATTCTAATTCTTATGGTTTTCCATGGGAATGGGTGATATGGGCGGCTATGTTTGGATTTTTTGCTGTTTTCTTTTTTGTGTGGAGAGGTTTTAGATCAGTTAGGAGTTGGCGTTATGTGGGAAGAGAGAAAAAGCTTGCTGAAAACCTGTCTAGACTAATTGAGGAAAAATGTCAACTACTTGAAAAACTGAGCATTATTCAAAAAGAGTATGAAGGCCATGAAGTGGAGTCATCTTTAAAGGATGCCAGCTTTGAGAAGGAGGCAACAGAGGCACAAAGCTTGGAGGCAACCTGTGAAAAGTTGAGCAGGTCCAATGCAGAACTTGAGGAAGAAATGTTATGTCTAGTAAGAGAGTTAAAAGAAGAGAAATCGAAACAGTCTGAACAAAATGAACTGATGGTGGATATTTCAAAACAGATACAGTGTCTAGAAGATGAGTCAAAATCCCTCAAATCACAAGTCGCTGAAGCTAAAATGACCTTCAAGACTTTATTTCCAATGAACGAAGAATCACTGAAGATAGCAATAAAAGATGCTTTGGATGAAAATTCTCAACTTCAGGAAAGCCAGAGACAGCTTTTGCAAGAAGTTGAAGTGTGGAAAGAACAAGTGAGTGAACTTAATAAACAGAAAATAACATTGGAAGACTCCAAAGTGCACGCAGAACAAGTTCTCAGTGATAAAGACAGTCACATCAAGACTCTGACTGAACACTTGCTGAAGATGAACGATTGGGCGGCTATACTTGGAGAAGACAGAAGACATGAAGACAATTTGGAGTCAGAAATGAACAGTGAATCAGAAAATGTTGCATACTTAGATCATCCGCCAAACAGAGCTTTGAAGAAACTGATTCATGCTGCTAAGTTCAATGCTTCTTTCAAAAGCTTAGAAGGAGAAAGATCCCAAATTAATATTCAGTTATCTGAAGTTGATAAAATGAAGGAAGAACTTACAGAACGTATTAAAAATCTTGAGACTGAACAAGCATCTTTGCAGTCAGAAAACACACGTTTTGAAAGTGAGAATCAGAAGCTTCAACAGAAACTTAAAGTAATGACTGAATTATATCAAGAAAATGAAATGAAACTCTATGGGAAATTAACAACAGAGGAAAATTGCCGGTTAGAGACAGAAGAGAAACTTTCTAAGGTAGACAAAAGGATCAGCCATGCCACTGCAAAGCTGGAGACCTATAGAAAGAGAGCCAACGATCTTGAAGAAGAATTGGAGAGAACGATGCATTATTATCAAAAGCGCACTATTTCCTATGAGAACAAAGTGCATGATAATTGGTTTGCAGCTCGAACTGCTGAAAGACATCTCCATGATTTAAGGAAAGAAAATGCTCACAGCAGACAAAAATTAACTGAACTAGAGTATAAATTTGAACTTTTTGAAAAAAATCTGCATTTATTGGATGTTCCAAAAGCACTATTTTGCAGAGAGCCTTCCCCATATGGCTCCTCACCATTGGGTCAGCCTTCATCTGAAACAAGAGCTTTTCTGTCTCCTCCAACTTCATTGGAGGGTCCACCCAGAATCTCACCTTTGCTTTCAAGGAGAGAAGGAAGAGGCTCAAAAGGCCCAGGCAATCCTCTGGACCATCAGATTACCAATGAAGGAGGAGACTCAAGCTCTGATATGTTAACCGATTCTCACAGGCGTCCTTCTGACACTGGGCCCCTGTCACCTCTGTGGGAAAAGGGAGCTTCTGGAGATGATTTTCCACCAAGGGATCTCCCAGGTCCACCAACATGCTCCATTTGCAAGTATGCTTGGTTTTTAAAAATTTTTTTCAAAGCTCAATATGTGTTTTATTAATTAGAGATATTAATTTTACTATCTGTTCATGTAGTAACGCATAGGAGGAAAAAGTGTTCTAGCATTCTGTGAGTGTACCATTACTTTTCTGAATGGGGAAGGCAGGCAGCCATAAGTGGAATGTTGAGGTTTCACATTGATTCATCTTAATAATATAGAATTATTTCTGTATTTTGGTTGTCAAGAAAATAATTGACTTTTTGCAGGTCTTATAAAACTAAAATTATTTGTATCTTATTTGGTAGCAATTTGTTATTCTGGCAGTTAGTTAAAATAATTAAAATTTATATTCCAGCATTAAAATTACTGGCTATGATATTTTTTAAAGGCTTTTTCATAAGTAGTTCTGATGTAGTCCTACTTATTTAAAACTTAAAATGCATTTATTATGTTTGAACTAACTGTTGAATTTGTTGAATTCTTTTAAAGCTTCACATAAGAAAAATGAGTAATATATTGCTTTTATATTCATACTTTACCATTTTGAACTATAGGGTTCTGCAGAATAAATATGTGGTTACCAAATACTAGGCTTTGCCTATGAATGTCTCATCTAGTCATTCCTTCCCTTGTTTCTCCTCTCTTTTTAAAGTGTAAAGTGAATTAAAATGAATTTTCTTTGGGGGAATTTTAAAGTGGTTTCTGATATAACTGGAAATGTTTTAGTGTAATATCAAATCAGAATTAGGAATCACTGATATGAATTTTAAGTTTGGTGAAAATTACATTACATGAAATGTTCCTTGAGAAGGACCTTGATAATGAAAGAAAAAATATTATTTTTCTGGCAATTTTTATATATTTTGAAATAATTCCAATTTTTTAAAAGAGGTGTTAAGATAGGACAAAAATTACATTAAAAATTAATGATATTTCCTATAATCATCTGTATTTGAAGAGGCACATTTTTCTCAATGTTGTAAAAATTAGTTTGTTAGATCAAGTAATTATTCTGGTGTCAATTTTAAAATAAAATAATAGGTAATGGAAGTTATAAACTTAATGATTTATTAGGGCACAGTGCAGGTTCTCAAAGTTATAAAACATCTTTTACCAATCTCTTTGAACAGAGAAATGTGTATCCACCGAGGAGTTTTCCTCCTCACCTTCCACAAGACCTGGATTTTTCCTCCCACCTCCAATCCAGAAGCGAGTCCTTCAGGGCTGATTCCATCTTCAAACGAGCCTGCTACTGAACATCCAGGACCACAACAAGAAACTGCACGATATTTTTTGCTCTCTTCAAAAATGATTTTGACTGATATTTTTTTCAATTTAAAGTAACTGCTATTACTGTATAACTGTTACTTATATTTACTTACACTTTTGCTAAAATGGAAGCTTAATGGCATTATAATTCCAGGCTAGAACTTTATAAATAAAGATGATTTAAGTATGAATCTTATGAGTAAATTATTTCTGTTTTATTTTATTCTAGATTGTATAACTATTTTAATTTGATTAATCCACCATTATATAAACAATAGTGAGAGTTTCATATGTGTAATCTTGCAGGCGGGGAAGCTTTGAATTCTAAAGGCTGTGTCTTTATGACAAGCACTGTATTTACTGTGGTTGTAGAAAAATGTGAAAGTTACCTTATGCGGAATTAAATAAATTTTAGTTGATTTAGAGATTTGTTTGGCATTGATAATAAAATCAGCTAGTTTTCCTATTTAAAAAAACTCATAGCATACATAATGTGAACTATGATTTAGTTGATAATGTATTAGTATTGGCTCATCAATTGTAACAGATACGCCGCACTAATGCCAGGTGTTAATAATAGAGGACACTGTGTCTGTGGGTGGGGCAGGAAAAGGGTATATGGGAACTCTATATTTTCTGTTCAATTTTTTTGCAAACCTCAAACTGCTCTAAAAATTCATTTTAAAAAATGAGATGAAAGAAGAAAAAGTAAATGAAAAAATAAAAATGCTAAGGAAGTAAAAATAGAAGAAAATATAAATCAATATATAATTTAAGAAAAAATCTGGTAGGACTATATCAAAAAACATGAATCAAGAAGGAAAAGGCTAATACAAATACACCACTAGAACAATGAGCAAAAGATATTAACAATAAATGTTTAATAAGACTATGAGAAAAATGTTCAGTCACATTAATACTAAAAATTATGTGATATTATTTTTATCTGTGAAATTGGCAAACATTTTTAAAAGAGATAACAGTAATCACAAGGGGCCAAACAGACTCTTTCACATATGACCAGTGAGGACTGTAAATTGGGATGACCTTTGGTCAGAAAAAGATTTTCCAAAACTTGGAAGGTGAAATATGATTGAATAATTCATTTTCATGTTAGGGCAATGCCTAACTAGCCCATCTAAGGTGAATTGAATCCTGACTTGTTGTTATTGATTTGCACATTTTACAACTGTAAATTCAGATGTCAGCTTGTAGAAAATTGGTAAAGTGTTAGTATTTTTATCCAATAGAGAGAAAATTTCTGTCCTGCACAGACAAAAATGATTTCTGCTCTGTAAAGAAGATAGCACCAAAAGTTATGGTTTATCACCCTGTAGGACATTCATCAGATGTATATCTAATTTAGCAGTAATTTATAATAATTTTAGTATTCTTTTTCTTAGGTATGTATGTATATATGTAAATTTTATGTATGTGTATATTCTGTAGTATATATATACATAAAATACATACTATATGTATATATATCATATAGATTATGGGATCTATATGCATATATATGCATATATTATGTATATATTATAGATGTATACATAATACATGTATATATGTATAGATATGTATACATAATATATGTATATACAGTCATGTATACACATATATAGATATATGTACATAATATATGTATATACTTATATGTACATAATAGATGTATATACTTAATAGTTATACATATGTATAGACATATATAGACAAATATACATATGTATACATATAGAAAGATACACATTGTGTGTGTGTGTGTGTGTGTGTGTGTGTGCATGTATACACACTTAATTTCTCATGTCTTTCTTTGAACTGGCTTTGTTATCCTCCTGGTTTTCTCATTAATGAATTAAATAAAAACTTGGCCTGTGCCTACTCTACATTTGTATGAGAATCCTTTTTAACATTTTTTAAATTATGCATTTGACATTTTATAGGAGTAAACTTGGCCAAATATGTTAAGTCTTAAAAATATATGTGCTTTTTAACCTAGCAATTGCGTGTCTAAGAATTGATCATGGATCAATGCAACAAGAAGAGCTAACTGTCCTAAATATTTATGCACCCAATGCAGGAGCACCCAGATACATAAAGCAAATACTTATAGACATACAAAGAGACTTAGACTCCTGCACAATATTAGTGGGAGACATTAACACTCCACTGACAATATTGGATAGATAAATGAGACAGAAAGTCAACAAGAAGATCCAGGACTTGAACGCAGATTTGGACCAAGCAGACCTCATAGACATTTACAGGACACTCCACCCCAAATCCACAGAATACACATTTTTCTCAGCATCACATTGCACTTACTCCAAAATTGAGCACATAATTGGAAGTAAATCACTCCTCAGCAAATGCAAAAGAACAGAAATCATAACAAACAGTGTCTCAGACGACAGCACAATCAAATTAGAACTCAGGATTAAGAAAAGCACTCAAAACCACACAATCACGTGGACACTGAACAACTTGCTCCTGAATGATGAATAGATAAACAATGAAATGAAGGCAGAAATAAAGATGTTCTTTGAAACCAACAAGAATGAAGACACAACGTACCAGATCCTAAGGGACACATTTAAAGCAGTGTCTATAGGGAAATTTATAGCAATAAATGCCCACATGAGAAACAAGGAAAGATCTAAAATCGACACCCTGTTGTCAAAATTGAAAGAGCTAGAAGAGCAAGATAAAATAAAAAAACTGAAAAGCAAGCAGAAGACAAGAAATAACTAAGATCAGAGCAGAACTGAAGGAGATAGAGACATACACACACACACACACAAACCATCAAAAAATCAATAAATCCAGGAGCTGGTTTTTTTAAAAAGATCAACAAAATAGACCACTAGCTAGACTAATAAAAAAGAAAAGAGAGAAGAATTGAATCGATGCAATAAAAAACAATAAAGGGGAGATCACCACTGATTCCTTGGAAATGCAAACTACCATCTGAGATGACTACAAACAACTATGCACATAAACCAGCAAATCTCGAAGAAATGGAAAATTCCTAGACACTTACACACTCCCAAGACTAACCCAAGAAGTTGAAACTCTGAATAGACCAACAACAAGGTGTGAAGTCAAGGCAGCAATTAATAGCTTACTGACCAAAAAAAGTCCAGGTCCAGATAGGTTCACAGCTGAATTTTACCAGACACAAAGAGGAGCTGGTACCATTCCTGTGGAAACTATTCTGAACAATACAAAAAGAGGGAATCCTCCCTAACTCTTTCTATGAGACCAACATCATACCAAAATCTGGCAGGGACACAACTAAAAAAGAAAACTACAGGCCAATATCCATGATGAACACTGATGCAAAAATCTTCAATAAAATACTGGCAAACCGAATCCAGCTACACATCAAAAAGCTTATCCACCACAATCAAGCAGGCTTCATCCCGGGGATGCAAGGCTGGTTCAACATACGCAAATCTATAAACGTAATTCACCACATAAAGAGAACCAAAGACAAAAACCACATGATTATCTCAATAAATGCAGAGAAGGCCTTCGACAAAATTCAACAGCCCTTTATGCTAAAAACTCTTAATAAACTAGGTATTGATGGAACATATCTCAAAACCATAAAAGTTATTTACCACAAACCCACAGCCAATATCATACTGAATGGGCAAAAATTAGAAGCGTTCCCTTTAAAAACTGGCACTAGACAACAAGGATGCCCTTTCTCACCACTCCTATTCAATATAGTATTAGAATTTCAAGCCAGAGCAATTAGGCAAGAAAAAGAAATAAAGGACATGCAATGAGGAAAAGAAGAAATCAAAGAGTCCCTATTTGCAGATGACATGATCTTATATTTAGAAGACTCCATCTTCTCAGCCCAAAAGCTCCTTAAGCTGATAAGCAACTTTGGCAAAGTCTCAGGATACAAAATCAATGTGCAGAAATCACAAGCATTCCTATACACCAATAACAGACAAATAGCCGAATCATAAGCAAACTCCTATTCACAATTGCTACAAAGAAAATAAAATACCTAGGAATACAACTAACAAAGGAAAGATCTCTTCAAGGAGAACTACAAACCACTGATCAAAGAAATAAGAGAAACATAAACAGATGGAAAAACATTCCATGGTCATGGTTAGGAAGAATCAATATTGTGAAAATGGCCATAATGCCCAAAGTAATTTATAGATTCAATGCTATCCCCATCAAGCTACCATTGACCTTCTTCACAGAACTGGAAAAAACCACTTTAAACTTCATATAGAACCAAAAGAGAGCCTGCATAGCCAAGACAATCCTAATCAAAAAGAACAAAGCTTTCCTTTGTTTTTTAGGTAGAGGCATCACACTACCCAACTTCAAACTATACTACAAGGCTACAATAATCAAAACAGCATGGTACTGGTACCAAAACGGAGATATGGACCAATGGAACACAACAGAGGCCTCAGCAGCAATGCCACACATCTGCAACCGTCTGATCTTTGACAAACTGGACAAAAGCAATGGGGAAAGGATTCCCTGTTTAATAAATGGTGTTGGGAAAACTGGCTAGCCATAGGCAGGAAGCTGAAACTGGACCCCTTCCTTACACCTTATACAAAAATTAACTCCAGATGGATTAAAGATTTAAACATAAGAACTAACACCATAAAAACCCTAGAAGAAAACCTAGGCAAGGTTTTCATGACATAGGCACAGGCAAGGGCTTCATGACTAAAACACCAAAAGCAATGGTAACAAAAGCCAAAATAGACAAATGGGACCTAATTAAACTTAAGAGTTTCTGCACAGCAAAAGAAACAGTCATTAGAGTGAACCGGCAACCAACAGAATGGAAAAAAATTTTTGCAATCTACCCATCAGCCAAAGGGCTAATATCCATAATCTACAAATAACTAAAGCAGATTTACAAGAAAAAACAAACCCATTCAAAAGTGGGCAAAGGATATGAACAGACACTTTTCAAAAGAAGATAAATATTCGGCCAATAAACATATAAAAAAATGCTCATCATCACTGGTAGTTAGAGAAATGCAAATCAAAACCACATTGAGATAGCATCTCAGGCCAGTTAGAATGACAATCATTAAAAAATCTGTAGACAACAGATGCTGGAGAGGATATGGAGAAATAGAACACTTTTACACATTGGTGGGAGTGTAAATTAATTCAACCATTGTGGAAGACAGTGCAGTGCTTCCTCAAGGACCTAGAAATAGAAATTCCATTTGACCCAGCAATCCCATTACTGGGTATATACCCAAAGGATTATAAATCATTCTATCATAAAGACACATGTACACATATGTTCACTGTGACACTGTTGATGATAGCAAAGACCTGGAACCAACCCAAATGCCCATCAATGATAGACTAGACAAAAAAAATGTCTCACACATATACCATGGAATACTATGCAGCCATTAAAAACGATGAGTTCGTGTCCTTTGTAGAGATATGGATGAACCTAGAAACCATCATTCTCAGAAAACTGACAGAAGAACAGAAAATCAAACGCCATATGTTTTCACTCATAGACTGGTGATGAACAATGAGAACACTTGGGCACAGGGAAGAGAACAACATTCACAGGGCTAAGTGGGGGGGTGGAGGGGAGGGACAGCGGGGGGTGGCGTGGAGGATGGGGAGGGATAACATTGGGATAAATGCCTGATGTAAGTGATGGGGCCGGGGATTGGCGGGGGAAGGAGACAGCAAACCACCATGGCATGTATGTACCTATAGAACAATCCTGCAGGATGCAGGACATGCACATGTAACCCAGAGTCCAAACACAATAAAAATAAATAAAGAAAGAATTGATCCTAAGGAGGTACTGAGGTGATCAAAGATTTAGCTCTGAGAATGTTTATAGATGTGTTGTGTATCATAATGAAATATCAGAAATAAATATGTGACATTAGGGCACTGATGAATACCTATGTGTGTGTGTTTGTTTTGAAGTTTTTTTTTTTTTTTTCTTTTTTTTTTTTAGAGAGAATCTCATTCTGTTACCCAAGCTGGAGTGCAGTGCCATGATCGTGGCTCACTGCAACTTCAAACTCCTGGGCTCAAGAAATCCTCCTGCCCCAGCCTCCTGAGTAGCTGGGACTACAGGTGTGTGCCACCATGCCCTGCCCCTAAATATGTTTTAAGAACGGCTGTTGGCCGGGCGCGGTGGCTCAAGCCTGTAATCCCAGCACTTTGGGAGGCCAAGGCGGGTGGATCACGAGGTCAAGAGATCGAGACCATCCTGGTCAACATGGTGAAACCCCGTCTCTACTAAAAATACAAAAAATTAGCTGGGCATGGTGGTGCGTGCCTGTAATCCCAGCTACTCAGGAGGCTGAGGCAGGAGAATTGCCTGAACCCAGGAGGCGGAGGTTGCAGTGAGCCGAGATCGCGCCATTGCACTCCAGCCTGGGTAACATGGGTGAAACTCCATCTCAAAAAAAAAAAAAAAAAGAACGGCTGTTTCCAGGTACATAAAATTTATAAGTTTAAAATTTTTCTTTTATCTTGTTCATATTTTCTTGTGACAGTTTCAAAAGAAAAAAGTTTGAAAGTCACAAAGTCTAGCTCTACTGTTCTTATTCTTGTTGACATCTATTGAGGGGCTTAGCCACTGACTATAATTTTTCCCTCTGTCCCAATTCCTGCTACTATCTTAGGGAATTTAGAGCCCTTAAACAGAACTGATCCAACACTCTGGCCTTTTCATTCCTGAATTTCCCATTTCCAGTGATATTTACCTCCTCTGCACTGTTGTAATTCACTCTAAGACATTTTGATCCTGTTTTCATTCAGAATTAGTCATTGGTCCTCTCTAACACTTTTGGGCTTTTTTCTCTGCTTTGCTTTTAGATGAAAATGCTTTTGTTGTTTTTCTGATTTAAAAAAGAATGCATGTTCACTGGAAAAACTTTTCAGAAAATACAGAAAGATTGAAAAAAGAAAATTAAAACATTGCAGCTTGTGGATTAGCACTCAGCATGTTGGTCACCTTAAAAACATATTGCTAGGAATAGTTTTCTGTTTGCTTCATCTAAATGAGATCTTACTATTCATTTTACTTTTATTATCTGCTTTTTGCTACTGAACAATTTATCTTTCCTAGTCAGTAAATATAGATGTATATTGAAATTATTATGACTTAAAAATAATTAATTGTATAGCTATAATATTCTTTATATTTGAGGGTGTCTCAACTTCAGCACTATTGACATTTCGGGCTGGATAATTCTTTGCTGTGGGAGGCTGTGTTGTGCACTGAAGGATATTTAATAGCCTCCCTGTCCTCTGTATCAGTACTAGATGCCAGTAGCTCCCAACCCTAGTGATGACCATCAAAAATGTCTCCAGATATTGCCAAATGTCTGCTGTGGGCAATGCTGCCTCAAGCTGAGAACCACTGATCTAACCAATCTGCTATTGTTTGACATTTAGGTTTTATCTACTTTGTCACAATTTAAAGAAGCAGAACTTATGAAGCTCTTAACATATACAAACTCAGCACATCTTTAAATTACTTCTACAGTATAAATTTCTAGCAAGGAATGTCACATTTAAAATGTTGACATCTATTCCCAGATTTCCCTCCAGAAAGATTGTATTAATGTAGAATACCATTGAAACAGCATAAATGCCATTTCCTGATATCCTGTCTACTTCCAGGTATTGTTAATCTTTTTAATGTTGCTTTGTGGCAAGTGAAACAAAATATTACTTTACCCTTTTAACTTGTAATTCTTTGATTGCTTACCAGCTTGGTCACCCTTACTGTGTTTATTAGCTATTTGTGTCACTGCTTTTATGAACAGCTTGTTAATGTGCTTTGCTCATTCTTGATTTTTTAAGAGCTATTAATTCCTTCTCCCAATTTGTAATTTTTCTTATAATCTGATTTAAACCTTTTCTTTATATCCTTTATAAGGTTTTCTGCACAGAAGTCATACATTTTTATGTTTTTAAATTATTAGCCTTTTTATTACGGTTTTACCTTTAATGGTGTCATGCTTAGAAAAATTACCTCTAGGGCCAGGCCCGCTGGCTCACCCCTGTAGCACTTTGGGAGGCTGAGGTGGTCAGATAACTTGAGGTCAGGAGTTTGAGACCAGCCTGGCCAATACGGTGAAACCCTGTCTCTACTAAAAATACAAAAATTAGCCAGGCATAGTGGCAGGCCTGTAACCCCAGCTACTCTGGAGGCTCAGTCAGGAGAAATGCTCGGACCTGGGAGGCAGAGGCTGCAGTCAGCTAAAATCATGTCACTGTACTCCAGCCTGGATGACAGAGCAAGGCTCTGTCATTTATTTTTTATTTATAAAAATAAAGAAAGAAAAAGATAGAAAATAAATAAAGATAGAAGGAGAAAAAAAAAGATCATCTCTAAAATATCAAACTTCAGTATTTTACACTATTAGGCTAATCTTTTGTTTTGCTGATATCTTTCATACTCTAACACTAAATCTTTTTTCTTTCTAGACCAGTGCACCTTAAACCTGAATGTACATATACATCTGGAAATCTTATTAAAATGTGTGTTCTGATTCAGTAGGTTTGGAGTGGGATGAAAGATTCCGCATTTCTAACAAGCTCCAGGTGATGCCAGTGCTGTCTGTGGCCGCACTCGGAGTTACTGCTCCTAAACCTTCAGAGCTCAGTCCTCTGTACCCTCCACCTCCATTCTCTGACTCCTTCCTGAAGTTGCTCCTTTCCTACCTAGTGTAAACCCCAATGGCAGCAATTTCAACTATAGCTCGTCTCTTTGTTCTTCTGGAACAACAGTCCTGGTAATTTCCAAATCACATTGAGATACCATCTCATACCAGTTAGAATGATGATCATTAAAAAGTCAGGAGACAACAGATGCTGGAGAGGATTTGTAGAAATAGGAACACTTTTACACTGTTGGTGGGAGAGTAAATTAGTCCAATCATTGCTGAAGACAGTGTGGGGATTCCACAAGGATCGAGAAATAGAAATACCATATGACTCAGTAATCCCGTTACTAGGTATATATCCAAAGGATTATAAATCATCTACTATAAAGACACATGCACACGTATGTTTATTGCAGCACTGTTCACAATAGCAAAGACCTGGAACCAACCCAAATGCCCATCAATGACAGACTGGATAAAGAAAATGTGGCACATATATACCACAGAATACTACGCAGCCATAGAAAAGGAGGAGTTCATGTCCTTTACAGGGACATGGATGAAGCTGGAAACCATCATTCTCAGCAAACTGACACAAGAACAGAAAACCAAATACCGCATGTTCTCACTCATAAGTGAGAGTTGAACAATGAGAACACATGGACACAGGGAGGGGAACATCACACACCAGGGCCTATCAGGTGGTAGGGGGCTGGGGAGGGACAGCATTAGGAGAAATACCTAATGTAGATGACATTAGGGTTGATGGATGCAGCAAACCACCACCATGGCACATGTATACCTATGTAATAAACCTGCACAATCTGCACACGTACCCCAGAACTTAAAGAACAATAAAAGAAAAAAAACCATATTTCATTTATAGCTCAATCCTGACTCTTGGCCTCACTTGACAAGCAAATAAATTAGGGTTCAGAGATATTAAGCTTAGAGATGTTAAATCCAAGTTCATGCAGCTAAGTAGCCCAGCTTACATACAAAACAATGATGTTTTCATCGTCCCTGTATGCCATCTTCTCATATTTCAAAAGCTGGTTGTACCTAATTTCCCAGCTTTCTTTTTTCCCAGCTTTTTCCAAGCTTTTTTTTTCCCAATCCTCTCTTCTTGACTTGATGAACCAATTCTTGTCTCTACTCACAGCAGATCCCTCAGTATCCCTGTATATGTGATGACACTTCACTCGCACATTTCTTGGTGCCTCTTCAGCCTTCCCCTTCCTCAGGCTCAGTGCTTGTGACATCTCTGCCAAGCTGTTCTAGCATCTCCCTGCTGCCTGCTCTCTCTTCACCTCCCACTACCGCACCTTTTTAAACTTATATGCATGTCAGACTGTCATTTGTTTATTTGCTTACATTTCCAGTTTGCTGAATTTCTCTAGCACACAAAGTTGGGTTTACTAATTGGCAAATTCCTAAGACCTGGTCTATAAGTAGTATTTACTGTATGTTTCCTTAAATAAAGAGCAAATGAATATATGGAAAAAAAATGAATGAGTGAAAAATATATTTAAAGGCATTTGAAGTTGAGAGAAGACACCAGAGTTGGGAAGAGAAGTAGCTCATCTTTCCTTTCTGTTTCCTGTGATAAAGTTATCCTCTAGGCTTGTTGTTTAGTGAGACTTCTGTGATGATCAACAGCCAGGTAGTGCTCGTACTACAGGTTACACAGGGCTACTTTGGCCTTGGTTTCTAAGTGATTACTTGGGTGGCCTGAAGGAACTTGGGATAGCCTTCCTGGCTTGACCTTACTTGCATTTTATTATATTTTTCCAGCTGATTGCATGGAAGCCAATTGTAAAAGGCAGAGAATACTTGGGCTGAATGTACCATTTGCCCTTCAAGTGATTAGGGTCTAAAAACCTCTGGAATGTGTGTGGGCTTTTGTTGTTGTTGTTGATTTGTATCCCGGCCTCGGCAGACACTAAAGTATTTTCCAGACTAGAGAAAAGGAACGTGTAAAAGCGTAACATTGGGCCATGAGGCACAGGACAATTTTAGTGATAAAAGAAAAACATGTCAAAAGAAAATCTATAAAGCTATCTACATGAATAACACAGTAGATATCAGACCATACAACTGAAGACAACTCAGTAGCGTGATATGAAAGCCATATGCACAAAGACAAACCACATGAAAGAAATAGAAGAAAAACTGAACAATACAACACAATAAGAAACTTGGATTTCCAGAAGTGGCAAAACATGAGCAATTTAACAGGAACGGTTTGTGCAAGTAAGCTTGTACCTCTAGCCCTGTGGCATATAAAAAGAAATTCGGAAATGTTACTACTCCCACTACTGTTATTCTTTGGATGGTAATTACCAGACAAACCAAAAAGAAAGGGATTGATATTTTTACATCTCTACTATGTGGCAAGCAATTTACATAAAATATCTCATTGGGTCTTTTCAACAATTTATGAGATACATATTATTATTTCCATTTGCTCAGGGAGGTCAAACAGTGTGACTAAGGTACATGAGGCAGCAGCAGAGTCAGAATTCAAACCTGAGTCTGACTTCAAATTTTATCTCTTTATCTGACTCTGTTGCCTTCTAGAAAAATCTCATTATAACACAATCTAAATATAATGTTCCTATACCAAGCAGTGGGAGATGCCTTAGTTATGCTTCTTTCTCTGTTACATATGAAGGACCCTGGAGCCATTCCTGATTTTGTTCATTCCCTTGTCACGCATGACATGACACTCTGTCACCAAGCTTCATAGGATCTACCTCAAAAACATAACCCAACTTGACCCTTTCTCACTAATTCTGCTGTTACCATCCCCACCCAAGTGACCCTATAGTAGCCCCTCAAATGGACTCCTGGATTCTGCATTTGCCCTCATATTCTTTTCACCCGCAGCAGCTGAAATAATCTTTTAAAAAGTAACAATCATATTGTGTCATATTCCTCCTCCAAATTTTCCAGTATTTTTCCATTGTAATTTGAGTATAACTCAAACTTCTTACTGGAACCCAGAAGGCCCTTTGTGTTTGGCACCTGCTTCTATCCCCAGCTTGATCTCTTACCTCTCTTTCCCTGGCTCACATTTGTCCATCCACCCAAATTATATACTCTGTCCCTTGACCATGACATGTTCCTTTCTTAGGATGTTTGTACTCAGAGTCCTCTGCTTGCAGTGTCCTCCTCCAATACCTTTGCATGGCTGGCTGCTTCTCCACATTTACATATCAATGGAAATCTTACCTCTTCTGAAAATGTTTTTCCTAATCCCCACATCTACAGACACAAAAGACAGGAGACCTACTCCTGTTTTCCAGTCAGTCTCTATTCCATTACACTGCTTTATCATCGGCATACTAACGATCGCTATGTAGAACTGCATTATATCTGTGCATATGTTTGCAGATGTCTGTGTTTGCCATCTGTCATCCCTCCCCACCCCACACCCATGGCACATCAGCTTTGTGAGGTCAGCCACTTGTCTGTCTTCCCCAACACATCCCCAGTGCTTATAATAGGGAATCACACGTAATAGGAAGTGTCTGGCAGACACTAGCAGCTTAGTAAATACTTGAGTGATGTGTAAAGCATATTTATATACTGAGGTAGAAAATTTTACTCTCCAGAGGTTCTCTTTTGGGCAACAGATTGCTTGCATGGAAGGCATACTTTCATAAGTTATTGCTATGCAGAATGAGACCCTAAGGCATTCTTAATCAATAAAAATAGTGCTTAGTTGTTCCACATGAGGCACAGAGAAGGATTCACTTTATTCCTGAAAGAGAGAAGGAGGTAAAGTGAGAAGAGGGCAGAAAGAGAAGATTGAAGGCTAAATATTCCATAATTATGCTTATTTTTTCATGATTCCCATATATCCGTCTTGTATCTGCAACATGTGTGCTAGGAACGGTTTTAACCCAGAGAAGAATGAAGAGGTCTATTTGACATCTGAAGCAACACAGTCCACCAGGACTAGGAGGCAGAAGAAACCATGAGTCAGGTCTCTGGAGAGCTAGTAAAATCTATAAAGAATGGGTAGACTTTGCCAAGTCACAAAATTAGTAGCAACCTGAACATAGTATATACTTCAAGCACATAAAGGCAAGGGGCCTGACATCATACCTAAATTCCATTTATGTTTGTCATATGCTGATGCTAGAATTCACTAGTTGAATTCACTGCTTTCAGTGGTTGAAAATGAATTCTTCCAGGGTCAGAGCTTGCAGGAAGGTGTCTATCTTTACGACGACATAATCTCTTGTTATCTCTAGTAGGAGGCTGGTGTTCTTCCATATTTATAAGCCTGTCACACTTGTCTTTCAAAGTCATTAAACCATGTGTTGGAGTCTTTTTTAAAAAAAAATACTTAAAAACTAATTTCTTTATTTCCAGAGTTTTCAACTTCAAAATATGTCTAACAAAATTGTAAATGTTTGGAAAAGTAGTCATTAGCCATAAAAATAATAAGCTCACAAGTAAAAACAACAACAACAAAAAAACAAAACTAAGTATGTTTCAAAAGCCCTTCTTGATTGTGAAGGATAGTGAATAAAAACACATATACTTGTTTTCTCACATACAGTCATGTCATTGTCCTTTCCAATTGTTTACTTTTTCTTTTCTACAGACACACTAAATTTTATTTTTATGATACCATGACTGTTCTGTCCACTCATCATACTCATTTCCTATTTCTTCAGGAGTAGATATTGTTTGTTTTGTTTTCTGTTTTATTTTATTATGTTTTTATCTTTGTTTTCTGCAAACAAAACCCACATATATTAAGTCTGCAAACCTGTAAATATTATTGGCTTTTCTCAGAATTTTTGACTTTAGCAATACTATTTCACTGGACTTCAAAAAAATTCCATTTCCAAGACTAGAGAATCAAGAGAGAAGAAAGAGAGGATGAGAATGGAAAGTGACACAGAGCTCCCAGAGTGCGAGCACTTGTCCTCTTCCAGTCCTCTGCCAGGGACCTTGCTCCCATAATGGTATTTTAGCTTCAGCACCAAAGAAACTCAGTTAATCTGTAAAATCACAATCAATTATTCTCCTTTGGCCATGGTCAAGTTAATCTAATAGACTTAAGAATTAATTATCTAGGTAGGAGTGTGTGTCGGTGGCTGAAAATGTTCATACATTTAACGTTTTGTGCACTTCTAAAGAGGACTGGAAAAAACAACTTTTCCTTTGTAAAAATCATGAAATGTGTACAGGCAGCTATCTTTTTGAAGGTCAATTTCACAAGCACTGCTACGTGATCTGAAGTTTAATTGGGGAACTGTTTTTAATTATCTACAGCGTTGCTTTTAATTTTTCGGCATTTTTTTTTCTATTTTTCCATTCTACTTTAGTACATTGTTTTTTTGTAATGGTGGAGTTGTTTCCTGTATCACACCAATTGGGGTTAAAAGCAAGATTGCAAAGTAGAATAAAAAAGCATCTCTCAAGGTCAAGATCCATGCTCCAATTACAAGACTTATTTGGCCTACCAGTGATCTATGGAATATTAATGCCCTTTCTGCATCTGCATTTTTGTGAAAAACAATACTCTGTGTATTAATGCCCTTTCTGCATCTCTGCATCTTGGAAAACACAATACTCTGTGAAGGTGTCTCAGATCATCTACATGGACATCATAAATTGACATTTCTTTTGTTCTTGAAACATGCAGGGCCTGAAGGAAATTCTGTAATCTTGCCTTTTTTCTGTGCCCTATTCAGGAAAGGGACATGGGTCTTATTCTCCTAAGTCTTCAGATCTGCCTAGGGTCCTATAACCTCTGACATTCCACCTTGGCTTTCTCTGGGAAAGGCATAGAGTCCCTGCAATTTTCTAAACTTTTTGTTTCCTCTCTGATTCTTTTTTTTCCTCGTCAGACACACAACAGTTAAGGTATTTATCCTTGTTTGAAATTATCTTGTTTAGTTTTATGCTGACTTGTCTACTGTCAGTATCTCATCACTAGAAACTAAAGTCCATGAGATCAAGACTGCTACCTCATTCACTTCAATATTCCCAGTGCCTAGAACAGTACCTAGCACACAGCAGACATGAACGGATCAGGGGCCATTTTATTTAGTTGTAGATAGAATGGCTTAAAAAGAACAAACAGGATCAATCAACTGTTCAGATGAATTTAAGCAACATTAACAGGTTCCTTTGACACTAGTTTTATTTCAGAGGGTGGCATAATATAATTTCCATGGATACAGAGGGTACCAATATCTTTTTGAAAAAGGAATATCCAAGTGAGAAGAATATCCCAAGAGAGTGAGAGTGGGCTGAAAAGTGTTAGATGTGCCAACGAGGGAAGGAAAGGAAGGACACTTAGGGGAAAACAACTGTGGTTATATTCAAAGATGAAAGGTCATAAGTCCTCATTTATTACCCAGAGCAGGATTCTGAATCATGAGAAACTCTGTTGTCAGCTGAATATTCTGCTATACCTAAGAAGGGCAACAAAACTGTAACCCTGATCAGAATCTATAATGGAAAGTACAGACAAACATTGTCCTATCCATGTGCAAATATCCTTTCAAATAATGAAATAATGACAGGTATAAGAAGTTGAGCTTAGGTTTAGTGGCTATTACTAGAAACTCCTTGGGCAATCTTGATTTCTGCAATTTAAGAAACTTATGATATTGTTGGACAGGGTCAAGAAAAGTGACAATTACAATTATCTCTTTGATTCAAGACAATGTGCCTGAGGGGCTGTTGAATGAAGACTAACTTCAAATATTAGGGTCTTTAGTGTAGAGAGTTGAGAGGAACTAAGAAAGACTAGGAAATATAAATAAAGCCAAAATAATGATAGCAGAAAAAGGAAATGAAAATATATTGAGCACTAATGCTAAGCTAGTTGCTTATATAATCATATTTAACATGCACAACACCTTTATAAGCCAAGGCACTATTACTGTCATTTCACAGAGGAAGACATTGAGACTAAGCAATTTCCTAGACTCACATCCCAGGTCTGACTTCAGAGCCTTTGCTTATAATATTTTTAATGATTGATTCATCAAATATTGTTATATTTGAACTAGTATGTTTGCAGAATACCTTGAAACAAAGGAGAAATTAGTTTAGGACAAATAGATTGGAACTACTATTGCTAGTAGTGTAATATGACTTGTGATGTTAATGAGCCAAAGATGGTGCTGTGGTTTGAATGTGTCCTCCAATTCATGTGCTGGAAACTTAATCCCTAGTGCAACAGTCTTGAGAGGTGGGATCTTTAAGAGGTGATTATGTTATGAAGGCTCTGCCCTCATGAATGGATTAATGCCATTATTTAGTTGGTTATCAAGGGGGTGTGTTCCTGATAAAAGGATGAGTTTGGCTTCCATCTCTCTCTCTCTCTCTCTGTCTCTCTCTCACCATGTGACACCTTCTACCATGTTATGACACAGCAACGAGGCCCTCACTAGATGAGGTCCCTCAATCTTGAACTTCCCAGCCTCCAGAATCATGAGGCAAATACATTTCTGTTCATTATAAATCATACAGTCTGTAGTATTTTGTTGTAGCAGCAGAAATAGACTAAGACAGATGGCCTCTGTATATTGATCATCTGGCTATTTATTAATATTTCTTTAGTGCAGGCTGAGCAGCAGAGCAAATTATAATTTTTACACATCTGTTTGAAACAAATATCAAATCTGCACAGTTTTAGCCATTTAGAGCCTGCCTGCTTCGAATATTCTGTGAAACTGTGCCAAATCTCTGCTAGCAAATTGTAAGATAAGCCTGGAGCCATAAAGACTGTAAGCTATGCAGCGTTTTGGAACTCTCTGTTGAGTCCCTGTTTGGGCTGCTGACATTGCCTAGACACAGAGCCACCTTCTAAATTTCTGTCTTACTCAAGAGTTCCCTTGTCCTCCTCCCTTTGTGAGTAGTAATCAACCTGTAGCCTCCAGATAGACTGCTGTTGTGAGGGACTTCCTCATCATGTAAATCTGTCAAAGTGAAGTGCTGCACAGTGAAGATGTGTATGCTACTGCCACCTTGTGGTCATGTGTATTTTCCTGATCAGCCCCAGCCCCCCAGATCTTTAGAACCCCCTACATGACTGAAAATGTTTTTTAAAAAACGTCTTAATCTTGATTGGTGTCTGAGCCACAACTGATTATTAGGGAAACTACATAGTTTGGGAGGCTCCTTTATCTTAAGGAATTCATGTAAAGAAGACTAATTAGACTCTCAAATGCAGCTTTAAAATATAAAGTAAAATAGGTTACAGTTAAGGCTTCTCAGAGCCCTTAATATGTGTATCCTTTTCATGCCTCTCAAGAGACCTCTAAACACTTACCTAAAGTGTGCTTAATAAGAAATTATCCTTTATTATTATCAGAAAGTGGATCTTGGCATAGGAAACCAGAAAATGGCAACCCAAAATATGCTTCTTTGACTTAAGAATTATTTTTAGTTAATTATTTGGAAAAACTATAGACACAGAAACTATAGACACATAGGAGAGGCTTAAAAACAGCAGAAATTACCCTTTGTAAGAGAAATTTACATCTATAAAGTAAATCTCCATTTGTAAAGGGAGTTTTCTTCTTTGTACTAGCAAGAGAAAGATGGCTCTAAATCACTAGACATTCTTACACATGAAGAGGGCACTGACTTAAATCTGCATAATCAAACTTACTTTGGTTTACTCTGGTAAACCTCCCCATACTAGTCCCATAAACACCTTTATTTCGGTTAAAGATGGCATTTAAGGCTGAATTCAAAGCCATCTTTTTGAGATTTTCTCATTTCTTTATTTCCCTATACATAATATATATAAGATAATAAACTTTTTCCCCCTCTTTTTAATTTGTCATTGGTTATAAGGATATGTCCCATTTCAGAAATAAGAAGAGTAGACGAAAACTTATTTCTTTCTCTCCTACACTGGTTAGGGCTTAAGTCTGTACTAAGGAGATTATTTTTATTTTCATGTCACAATTTGTCCATCCATCTCACTGAATGTTCCTTTCTGGATGCTTTCACAGCTCTACACAGGTACCTTGAAGTGCCAGGGAAAGCCAACATTTGTAAGTAAGTTTTAGAAAAAAGAAATTTCTTATGCTCTAGAGTGTCTATCTCTTATAAAATTTCCTTCTAATACAGGTTTCAAGGGTATAGCTCACTTATGAGTCCATATCAGCATCCATAGCTCCGACTCCATTCATTCTAGACTACTTTACAGGAATGTGAAAGGATAACCATATATCTTCATTTGCCTGTCAAAATCTGTAATTAATAGTGGTTTCTTAGTCTATTTTTATATAGTTGAATAGCTATTAAGACAGGAGTAAAACTAAACACTTTAGAAAAAGCTATTTGAAGGCACTGGAAAGTGACCAAAAGCAGCTAGACACAAGACAGTAGTTAATACTTGGAGAAAGCTAATGGTTCTGGTGAGTTTTCCGTTTTCATGGCTTTTCACCAAAGGGCTGTAATATAAGCAGGTGAAATACGTATGACAACTACAGCATAAAGAAGGGGATGCGGGGGCACGAAGCTGATTTTCCGAATTTCTAAATTTTATGTAAAATGGGACAATACTGACTCTAACTAGATTGTAAAAACAGTGTATATTGCAATTCTCAGAGCAACCATTAAAAATAATGTAAGGTTGTATAGCTATTATATAAAATTTAAAATGGAATTCTAAGGGAAAATTCAATCAATGTAAAAAAAGACTAAAAATTCAGAACAGATAAAACCAGAGGGAATGAAAGAAAATAGCAATAAAATGCTAGAACCTAAATCTAACCGTATAATAATTGCATTACATTTTAATGGACTAAACAATTACAATTAAAAAGCAGAGATTTTTCAGAATGGATAGAATAGTAGGACCCAATTGCATGCTGTCTACAAGAGATGCACTTGAACTCCAAGACATAAGTAGGTTGAAAGTAACTTGCATGGATAAAGAAAGAAATATATAAGCAGTAAGGAAACTTCAAGACAAAGAATGTTAACAGGTTAAAAAACATGTTAGGGTTAATTCATCAGGAAGACATAAAAATCATAAATGCAGCTACAACTAATAATGAAGTTTCAAAATACATGAAACAAAAATTAACAGAATTAAAGAAAGATATAGACAAATTCACAGTTATAGTTGAAAATTTAAAAAAAACTTTCTTGCATAATTGATAGAATAACTTCACAAAAAATTACTAAAGCACAGAATTTCTGAACATACTATCAAGTACTTTGATCTAATTGATATTTATAGAACACTGTGGTCAATAATAGCAGAATATACATTCTTTCAAGTACACATAATATATTAACCAAAATAGACCATATAATAAACCATAAATTAAGTCTCAATAAATATAAAAAGATAAAATTCACAGAGTCTATATTTTGGATATTATAAAATAGTGCTAGAAACTAATAACAAAATCTAAAAAAGTGCTAAACATTTGGAAATCAAACAATATACTTCCAAATAAACCACCTACTAAAGAAAAATTACAAGAAGAATCAGAGAATATTTTTAATGGAATGGTAAAGAAAATACATAATATCAATATTTGTATGAAGCAAATTAAAGCAATGCCTAGAAGAAAATTTATAGCTTTAATGACTTTCACTAGAAAAGAAGAAAGTTTTCATATCAATTATCAAACTTTTACTTAAGAATCTGGTTAAAGAGAGTAAATTAAATTCAAAGATAGTAGAAAGATAATAGTAAAGGTAAGAGTAAAAATAAATAAAATAGAAAATCAACAAGACATAGAAAAAATTATGAACTCAAAAATCGGTACTTTGAATGATTAACAAGATTGATAAACCACTAACTAAACTGATCAAGAAAAAAGAGAGAAAGCAATCATATAAGACAAAGAAATAAAGGGAATCCACGTTGGTAAGAAAGAAGTCAAAATATCCTTATTTGCAGATAATATGATCTTATATTTGGAAAAATCAAGATGCCACAAAAAAGCCCTATTAGAACTGATAAATAAATCCAGTAAAGTCCCACCTTTTCACATTGAACCAATATATATCTTCCATATATTTATTTATTTATAATTTTATCTGCAAATTCTTGTCTTCCTAAAATGTATAAAACCAACCTGTAACTCAACTACCTTAGGTACACTTTCTCAGGACCTCTAGAGACTGTGTTTCCCTTGGCCATGGTCACTCACACCTTTAAAAACATTTTGGCAGCAACATTCACTGGGCTAGGTGGGGGTGGGGAGGTGAGGGACAGTAGCGGGGGTGGGGCGGATGGGGAGGGATAACACTGAGAGAAATGCCTGATGTAGGTGACGGGGTAGGGGGCTGGGGGGGATGGAGACAGCAAACCACCATGGCATGTATGTACCTATGCAACAATCCTGCAGGATGCAGGATGTGCACATGTACCCCAGAGCCCAAAGTACAATACAAAAAAAAACATATATACATATATATATATATATGTATATGTGTGTGTGTGTGTGTGTGTGTGTGTGTGTATGTATGTATTTTTTTTTTTTGGCAGAATTAGGTTTTTCTGTTGGCAATTCCTGGCCACCCAATATGGGGCTCGGAAAAACTTAAGATTCCCCTAAAGGAGTTTCCTGAACCTGACTAAGGTACAAGCCTGGGCCCATTGAAGCCCTCCTAAATGTAAGCTTCTCCTCAGGTAGAAGTGGTAAATTTTCCTGAGCCTCAAACCTCCCACTTGGTTGAAAGTCCTTGGCTTATTCTGAGCTGTCTGTTCTTTTCCTAGAAAGTTGTTTTGGATCCTAATTTTGGTTTGGATGTACATTTTAAAAGATTTTCTCCATTGCTTTGTCCTTCCCAAATAATTCCACTGGCTTGTCTGTGTGTTCTCATGAAAGATCAAACTGTCTTTTTTGCAGGTGAATGAGAGACTGAGTTCCTTAGCTCTGAAGAGAACAGGGTATTTTGCTCATCCTAGCTGAAAGGTGCCCCTGGATGACTGGAGGCCCAACAAGAGTGTTTGGGGGTGACTCACTGTGACATGTAGTGGCCCTACAGAGAATCCCCCAAAAAATAAATCAAAAGAAAGTTTGTGTACCTTTTCAGAGGTGATAGACTTCCAAACTGGGACACATACGAAGGCAGAAACAATTCAGTGGTAAAACACAGTGGAGTCCTACCTTCAATCAAAACACAGTGGACCCACCACACTGAATTGTAGGCCTCAGTTCAGTTGGTCCTTTTCAAAGAAAAATGGGAAAAAAATCCTTCAAAAAAGAGGAAAGGAAAGGAGGGCTATCTCCTTTGGAGACTCCAGCTGGTTTCATGTTTGATAATTATGGTGCTTCTACTTGAAAGTACTTGTGTAAATGGGAAGATCTTATTAAGTTCTAAGGGTTCCAAAATGGAGAACTTTTGATATTCCCAAATTAATTTTCTTACATGCTAAATTAGAGCTATTAGGCTCCTGAATCAAGGAACAATTTTAAATGAGAGTCATACTTTAGCTGGCACCTAAAATGATTCAAAAGAGGAAATGATAAACTTGCCTCCCCTAAGGAAGTTAATAAGAAAATATTTACAACCATCTTGGAATTGAAGACACTAACAGAAGCTACTTCTGAAATGAGAGAGGCTCCAGAAGCTGTCTCTTCTGCTCCTCCTAATCCTTTGCTCTCTGAAATTTCATGTTGATATGGTTTGGTCTGTGGCTCCTGCCAAATCTCATGTCCGAATATAATTCCCCTTGTTGGAGGTGGGGCCTGGTGGGAGGTTACAGGATCATGGGGGCATATTTCCTCTTTGGTGCTGGTCTGGTAATAGTGAGTGAGTTGTCATGAGATCTGGTTGTTTAAAAGTGTGTAGTACCTCCCCCCACCCCTTCCTTCTGCTCCTTCCATGTAAGATGTGCCTGGTTCCCCTTCACATTCCATCATGATTGTAAGTTTCCTGAGGCACTCTCAGCCATGGTTCCTGTACAGCCTGTGGAACTGTGAACCAATTAAACCTATTTCTTTATGAATTACCCAGTCTCATGTATTTCTTTACAGCAATGTGAGAATGGATTAATACACTTGTCCAGACTATTTCATTTTTCCTCTTCCTCCTTTCCCTGTTCTCTCACTTCAAACTACAAAGGGACTAGAAATAGCCAGAGGAGACAATAAAATAGTAGTTGCACCTTTTAGAATAAAACCCACCAGGAAAGGGGCTCCTAATGAAACTTCTTCTGCAAGAATTATTGTAGTTAGGGAAATCTAACATAACTAACTCCATTTTTCTTCTACCTTTAAATTGCTTTTGCTCATTCTTGCCCTTTCCTTGAACTAACCTCCTCCTGTTGAAAGTTTGGAACTGTATTATAATAACTAATAAACGATCACAGGGTTAAGAATTATGGTAGGGGCCCGAACTTTACTAAAGAATAGGCACAGTTAAACAGTAACCATTCATTCCTTGCTCAACTTGTGATACAGTTTGGATGCTTGTCCCTGCCCAAATTTCATGTTAAAATGTAATCCCCATTGTTGGAGGTAGGGCCTGGTGGGAGGTGACTGGGTCATGGAGATGGATTCCTCACAAGTGGGTCAGCACCACTCGTTTGGTGCTGTCCTTGTGCAGTGAGTGGATTCTTGCAAGATCTGATTGTTTGAAAGTGTGTGGCAACGCCCCCGCCTTGCTCCTACTTTTGCCATGTGACGTGTAAGCTCCTGTTTTGTCTTCTGCCATGATTGTAAGCTTCCAGAGGCCTCTCCAGAAGCAGATGCCAGGGCTATGCATCCTGTACACCCTGCAGAACTGTGACCCCATCAAACCTATTTTCTTTATAAATTATCCACTCTCGGGTATTTTTTAAATTGCAATGCAAGAATGGCCTAACTCAAATGTGCTTTTCTATAATTGCTTACTGCCCCTGAGTCACATAACTGGAGGTCAAAAAATTTTTAATTTCCCCAACTGCTTCTATATACAGTATCACGAATGTGAGACCTAGAGAACTAGTCTTTGAGATGTTTTTCTGACTTAGCATTTTGGCAGACCAAGAGATGTCACCTGGACATGTGACCCATACCAAGGAGCTGACTCAGTGGATAATGAAAACTCCCTTCTGGAACTCATTCACCTGCATTTCTGATACCCCTTGACTTTACCCCCAGCCAATCAATTATTTCAGTTCCCTGAAGGCGGATTTGAAAAATATCTCCAATCTCCTTGCTTGGCTGGCCCTAAACTCTTTCTCTGCTGCAACATCTGCCGTTCTCCATGTACTAGTATTTTTGAAGCAATGGGCAAGAAGAACCCATTAGGCTGTAACACTAACACATTGTATACACAAGGGACCAATTTACGAGTTAAGATCCCAGGTATCTGGATCCCCCAACCCAAACCAAGATCCTATGAAGTTTACCAAAGAATCTCAATTAATGCATAAGACCTATGATCCGGAATTTTCTGACCTTTAACAGCTAAATGAGTGACTCGTCCCCAAAACAAAGCCAAAAAGTAGCAAAGGGAAGTGGGTTGGAAATAGCCTTTAGAAAATTTTGATAACATAGATAAAAATGGAGAGAGAGAAGTATAGGGTGCTTTGCATCTGCCTCTGTGAGAATTTACCACAGATATTTCCTAAAGTTACAGATTGGACAAAGATACAATAATGTAAAATACACCCAAATGAAAATATATCTGACTATAACATCAGGTTTGAAGAAACATCCAAACAACATTCAGGTATACCTCCCGAAAACTTTAAGCATGGTAGAAGTGACATCTTGCTAAATTCTGGATTTGTATAAAGCTTAGATGATGAGTTAAAGACCTTGAGAAAACTGGCTTGGGCTTCTTTGCCCACTAACCACCTCGTCACCCTTGCTGACCAGTTGTCATAAATTATCATTGAGAAGGAAAAGGAGACAGCCTCTAAGACTGAGTTTACAACTAAGACAACTTAGTAACCAAATTGAAACATCACAAGAGTTTTGTCTCCCTCAGAAGTCCCAGCAAGCCAAAGAGGAAAAAATTTTGTACTATTGCAAAAAGAAAGGGCTTCTTAAAAAGGAATGCAAAAAATTTAAATGGTGTTTGTGCAAAGGAGGCAGAAGGCCCCAGAGGAAGGCACCAATATAACTCAAGGGAGTTGAGGGATGCTCCAAGGGAATACAGAGAGTTTCCCCCTGCTTCTAACAAATACTTTAAGTGAAGTTGAAATATCCATAAACGGGGAAAGTGCCTGAGCCCTTGTGGACATTGGTGCTGTAATAGTCTAGCTTGTGCTAGCCTAACTGACTCCATCTTAGCTTCTCCCTCCCTGCCTCGGCCCCCTCAGGTGCATTACTGGGTCATGCTGCACTCAAAGCTTTGACCCGTTAAGAGTGGCTCACACTGTTCACAGCACCTGTAACCACTGTAACCGCAGCCTGCTTGGCAAGTCTACCTGCTATTGTGAATACCCTCCTTGGTAATTGATTGTATGGAAAGGACTCACCCCTGCTTGGAAAGGACCTCACACCATCATCCTCACCACCCTGACAGCCCTGAAGGCTGACGGCATTCCTGCTTGGATCTACCACTCCCGCATCAAGAAGGCCAACAAGACCCAACAAGAAACATGGGTCCCCATACCCAGGCCAGACCCCTTAAAGTTGCTACTGAGTTGGGTGAAGTCCTCGGAACAATTCTCCTTATCTATTTTTCTTGTCAGTTTTCTCCCACCATGCCCTCCGCCCCTATCTACTCCTTCTCCTCCTCACTTCTTTCAAAATGGGACATGTAGTTGCCAATACCTCCTGGAAGGCAGGTTCCTCCAATAAAGTCTCTCTTGAGTCTGATCTATGTGCTCTGTTCCCAGCAACTTATTCCCCTAACTGAGATTTGGACAACATTTAGTATGCCAGCGTGGACCTTGCCAGTGGGTTTGGACACACTGCAGGCCAACTCAGATGTGGAGAGTCAGATGTGACTGAAAAAAATCCTCCAGTCTAAGGACTTTAACTTATGCCCCAGAGATAATACTGATACTAGCTGCCAGCAAATTAATGAATACTTCCGCCCATACTGGTCCTGTGTAACCCTAGCCACTGATCGTGGAGGATCAACTCAGTCCTCCACTTGTTCCATAGCTTGCATTTCTCACTCTAAAAACTGAAAATGTTATAAGGAGAATCAAGCCCCTTCCTCGGGGAGAGAGATTTTGAGCGCTGGCTGTCTCTTGGTCGTGGGCAAATAAAGGACTCTTAATTTGGAACTCAGAGAGTGGTGCTTTCCTTCTAACTTGCTGGTTACAGCATGTGGAGGCCCCAGCGAGATTTACGCCACTGGACACAGACCAGACTCGGTCCGAGCTCCCCCGGGTTAAGAGGTGGTCTATAGAGGAGGCACTCTCATAGATTTTTTTTGTGTGTATGACTCAAGTGGATTTTATTTTTGCACTTCAGGATGCAGCGAAGATGGAGCAAGGTTCATCTTCACACCAAGGGCCTCAGTGTCGAGGTGACTCCCAGCCTGAGGAGGGCTGAGGCAGCCTGAATTTTGAGAGGTCAAGGTTTAGGTCTAAGGAGGTGTACGTGGTATAGTCATGATGCTGGAGGTTCTTGCAGGTAGTGTGGTAGAATGGCTCAGTAGGCGCTAGGGCCGGCTCCTGTGTGCAGTCTCGATCGTCCATCCCTTGGCGAGGCCATGTCTTCCACGGCCTTGCCCTTGGCCTCATGCCTCAGTGCTGCTGGCTTTTCATGGTAACCATGGTTCTTCTCAACAAGAACTGTCTCCAAATCGCTTGATGGAATCTGATCTTTCACGATTGCCTCTCTAGCCTTCAGGTGCCCTTCTCTTCCCTGCATGCCTCAGGCTTCCTTTCCAGGCAGGGGAGGGAGCGCCTTGCACTGGGGCTCTGGCACCAGTGTTTCCAGGTGCCCCTCTGCAGCCCCAGAAGGAATGGCTTGCAGCTGCCCCCCTGCTTTGGCCTCTTCTGCCAGCACAGTAGGTGCTGGGCTGCCCTTCAGTGGCACAGACAACCCTGATTTTGTGTGGACAGGTAAGGGTCCTTTAATTTCAAATGGCTTTTGGCTTTATCTATTTCATTTAATCTAAATGTTTTCTGCAATTGTTTTTCCTTTAAACTTTACTTCAAAAACTCTTCATCTAACTGAGTTCTGGGCATTGTGGTTTTTGCTCTTGCATTCTCCCTGCCTTCTGATGGCTTAGCTGGGAGCCCTTTCTTCTTTGGCTGGCGGGGCTTCTCTGGATAGGTGATGTCCACATGTGGCTTCTGCAGCAAGGCTTTCTCTTTTGCTGATACTGTAATTTGGGGGGCTCTGTTTTCAAAGGAATGAGAGGCCTCTAGTTTTTGAAGCCCTCATCTGCCTTTGCTCACCACTTGAGGAGCGACCTCTGAAACATCAGCCTCGTTGTCAGAGGAGCTGGATGAGGATGAAGACGAAGAGACATCACTTTCCTACCTACCCGACGAGCTTCTGAACCAGAGCCCTGTTTTCTGAATGGAGATGGAACTTTCTGTGGAAACTCTACCAAAGGCTTTCTGGACAAAAATTTCAGAACCCCTCCATCTGTGAACAGCACGCAGCCATCAGGGCTGGGGCTAGCTACTATCCTGCCCTTATTCACAGCTGGCAGGTAAGAACTGGGTGAAGATAGGTTTTTAGACAATTCAGCTGCTGTCCGGGTGGCTAAGAGCTTGCCCCTCTGCTTTGGCTCCACAACATTTTTTGGTGTACTTTGCTTCTTGGGATTCTGTGGCTAACCCTTTTCACTCTTCCCTGATTCTGCAAAGAAACCATAGAAGCAAGTCCTTGAAACACATGGGCTTCCTGGAGGATGATCTTCAGCACCCCGGCTCGTCCTTGCCGCAGCAAAAGTGGGGCCGCCGTGGCAGTGACAGCAGGTGCTATAGTCAGGGCCGTGGCAGCTGTGCCTTTTTCTTTTTTTTTTTTTTTTTTTCAAAACAAGTCTTTTAATTGTTCAAAATAGCACAAAACGACATCGCACTATGGTAATATTGAGTCATAGGGGTTACTCTGCAATAGTGAATGGTGCACTCTCCTCAGAAACAAATCAATAGGTGCGCGAGAGAAGGGACGGGGTAAAACAACAGGACCAGGTAAGTGGGCTCCAAGGTGACTAAAGGTGACATTTTCCACAGCGAAATATACTATAATACAACAAACCAGAGGCCCTGGAAGACACAGCCTGCTGCATCTTCAGGCAAAGGTTGGTGGGGGAGGGCTGGAAAGATTTTGACTGCTCGGTTCAAATACTTGTGACTCGCTGGCAAACCTTGCTCCTCGATGGAAGCTCTGGGAGGGGGGCAGAAAACTGCAAGCAGATACCCCAGCCCCGGAGCCTGGCCTGGCCTAGGTTCCATGCTGCACATTCACACAGCTGCTATGCTGCTGCTGCTGGCGGCTGGATCTGTTGCCCTAGCCTCCCTTGTGGGTGACACTACACTGTTGCCCTCCCGAGCTGCCTCCAAGGACGCCTGGTTCCCCTCCATTCTTCATCCTTTTCATGACAATTTGCGGGAGGCGGTACAGCGGCTGCAGAAAGCAGCAGCCCCATTTGGGAGGCAGCTTTGGTGGTGCTGAGGGAGGGGGCATGGGAAGGGCTGGGAACCCAGGACAAGGAGGCCCCAGCCCTCCCTCCAGCTTCTCCAGGCTCAATCCTATGGGTGCAGAGTGATTGCCATGAGGAGTAAGCTGTCCTTCCTTTGTTCCAGCAGCCTGAGGACAGGCAAAGCGGCAGAGGGCAGGGGCCAGCAACAGGAAGTTGGGCACCTCCTAGCACAAGCTAAGTTATTACAGTGCCACACTGCCAGTCCTTAACCCTATCTATCTAAATGAAAAGCCCTTTTCTTTGGAGTAAAGAAAGTTCAAATGGTGGGAGTTTCAAAGACCCCAATTATAACATTTAAATCAAACACTATTAAATTTTAATTAGAAAAACTAGTAGGGCATGATGTTTTTCTTATAGTAGATAGTGCCCTCATACATCTGCTAGGATGGGATTTTCTGGAGACCTGTATTATCCACATCCCATTTTCAGAGAAGGGAGAAATTATTCTCAATTAGGGAGACACAGAAGACTTACAGAAGCCCACATGTAATATTATGCTTGCTAAAGTTAATCAAGAATTTGAAAGTGGTAATTAGAACCTTTCTTATCCAGATTCTTCATGGGCAAGTTCTTCTACAGATATCAAAAGAATTATGTTGTCGATTCCTCTAGAAATAACCATAGATACATGTTAAATAAATACATGTAAATAAATACATAGATACATGTTAAATAAAAAAAGGTGGCAATTCATTCAGGACCTAGGATGATATCATCAGGTCTTTCAGAGCTTCTCCTGTGTCTGCAGTATCTCAAAGTAGCCAGTTCTAAATAGTCTTTATGCAAAAGAGGCATATTTTGGTTTCCTATGGTTATATTTTGGGGTGGTATGTCCTGAACCCCATGCATTGTTACAGAAAACTGAATGATTGAACCATTCCTCATTCTTTCTTTCCCTCTTGGTTCATTTTGTGCAACTGTAACAGAACACCTGAGACTAGGTAGTTTATAACGAGCAGAAGCGTATGGGCTCACAGTTCTGGTGGGTGAGAAGGCCAAGATGGAGGGGACAGCATCTTGTGAGGGCCTTCTTGCTGCTTCATCCCATGGTGAAAAGCAAAAGAGCAAGAGGGAGAGAACAAGGCAGTGCTGAATCCATCCTTTTATAAGGAATCCACTCTTATGATAATAGTTTTAATCTATTCATGAAGGCAGTGCTCCCATGACCCAAACACCTCTCATTAGGCCCCATCTCCCAAGACTACTGCATTAGAGATCAAGTTTTCAATTCATGAGCTTAGGGAGACACATTCAAGCCACAGCATTCCACTCCTGTTCTCCTAAATGTGTGTTCTTCTAACATGCAAAATACATCTACTCCATCCCAATAACCTCAAAATTCTTGACTTCTTCCAGCACCAACTCATAAGGCCAAACTGTGCAGTCTCATCTAGATATGGATGGGATTCAAGACATGATTACTTCTGAGGCAAATTCTCCCCCAGCCATAGCCAGTGAAATCAAACAGCTTATCTACTTCCAAAATACAGTGGTGGTACAGGCATATGGTAGACATTATGATCCCTAAAGGGAGAAATTGGCAGAAGGAAAGGGGTAACTGGTCCCAAGCAAGTCTAAAAACTAACAGGGTAAACAACATTGAACCTTAAGGCTCCAGAATAATCTTCCTTGACTCCATGTCCCATTTCTTAGACATACCATGGTAGGGTTGGGACTCCAAGGCCTCAGGCAGCTCTTCCTTCATGGCTTTGCTGGGCTCAGTCCATGCAGCAGCTCTCACAGGTTGGTGTCATATCCCTGAGCTCTCTCAGGCTGGAGTGGTACACTAGTAGCTCTATAGATCTTGGTCTCATAGACAGCTCTGCCCCCATGACTCCTCTATTCATTGTTCTAATGGGGATTCTCTATGATGGCTCCACATCTGCAACAAGTCTCTGCATGGGCCCTCAGGGTGTCTGCAGTCTAGGTGGAGACAGCCATGCCTCCACAGTTCATGTACTCTGCATGCCTGTACATGTGGACGCTGCCAAGTCTTGTGCCCTCCAGAGTTGTGGCCTGAGCTGCATCCAGGGACCACTTGAGTCACAGCTGGGGTGGCTGAGGAGCAATGTATTGGAAGGGGAGGAGAGTCCTTAGGTGGCTGCAGACAGAAAGCTCATGTTGAAACCATTCCGCCCTCCTAGATCTCCGGGGGGGAGGCCTCAAAGACACTCAAAATGCCTTCAGGAGTATTCTTCCATTTTTAAATAAATAGCACCTGGTTTCCTTCTATCCATACTAATCTTTTCATCAAAGAGTCACTTGACTTCACTCTTGCATGCTTTTTGTTCTTTATGTGGCAGGCGGAGAATTTTCCCAATCTTTATATTCTGCTTTCCTGTTAATTATAAATCCCATACTTAAACCATTCTTCTCTTCTTGCATCTTACTGTGTGCAATTAAAAGAAGCTACAGAGCTCCTTCAATATTTTGCTTAAAACCTTTTTCCGGCAGGGTGCGGTGGCTCATGCCTATAATACCAACACTTTGGGAGGCCGAGACAGGTGGATCACCTCAGCTTGGCCAACATGGTGAAACCCCGTTTCTACTAAAAGTATGAAAATTAGCTGAACATGGTGGCCGGCGCCTGTAATCCCAGCTACTCGGGAGGCTGCAGCAGGAGAATCGCTCCAACCTGGGGGACGGAGGTTGCAGTGAGCAGAGATTGCATCACTGCACTCCAGCCTGAGCAACAAGAGCAAAACTCCATCTCAAAAAAACAAAAACAAAAAAATCCCAAAATACCTTTCTTCCATCAGATATGCTACTTCATTGCTCTTAAGTTCTGCTTTTCATAAAGTGCTATATCAGGGACACAATTCAGCCAAGTTCTTTGCCACTTTATATTAAGAATGGCCTTTACTCCAGTTTTCATAAGATATTCCTCATTTCTATATGAAATGTCATCAGAATGGCCTTCACTATTCATATTTCTATCCCTCCTCCTCCCATTCCTCCTCCCCTTCCCATCTCCTCCTCCCCTCCCCTCTCCTCTTTCCTTTTTCCTTTCCCCTTTCCTTTCTTTTCCTTTCCTTCCCTTCTTTTCTTTCTTACCTTCCTTACCTTAGTCTGCACATTTCTCTGCCTGCCTTTCTTGCTAATTAACCATTATTATTATTTATTAGGTTCTTACTGGTAACTAACAGTGTGCTCCAATGATTAAAGGGACATGAGATGTCCTCCCAACTATTGCTTTACCAGGTAGTACATTAAAATAGAGTCTTAGATAGAATTCCACTATGTAAATGATGATTTACAAGCAAGCAGGCACAAAACAGGCATCAAACTGTGCTGTCAGCTCAGTGAATGCATAGCTCTCTCTCCTTTTTAGTGCTCAGACAGCCCTTTGCATGATATACTCACTCAAAGGATATGAATAGATACTTTACAAAAGAAGACATCCATGATGCCAACAAACATATGAAAAAATGCTCATTGTTGCTGGTCATCAGAGAAATGCAAATCAAAACTACATTGAGATACCATCTCATGTCAGTTAGAATGGCGATCATTAAAAAATCTGGAGACAACAGATGCTGGAGAGGATGTGGAGAAATAGGAACACTTTTGCACTGTTGGTGGGAGTGTCAATTAGTTCAACCATTGTGGAAGACAGTGTGGCGATTCCTCAAGTAACTAGAAATAGAAATTCCATTTGATCCAGCAATCCCATTACTGGGTATATATCCAAAGGATTACAAATCGTTCTACTATAAGGACATGTGCACACGAATGTTCATTGCAGCACTGCTTACAATAGCAAAGACCTGGAACCAACCCAAATGCCCATCGATGATAGACTGGACAGGGAAAATGTGGCAAATATACACCATGGAATATTATGCAGCCATTGAAAACGATGAGTTTGTGTCCTTTGTAGGGACATGGATGAACCTGGAAACCATCATTCTCAGCAAACTGACAGAAGAGCAGAAGATCAAACGCTGCATGTTCTCACTCACAGGCGGGTGTTGAATAATGAGAACACATGGACACAGGGAGGGGAGCACTACACACTGGGGTCAGTTGGGGGGAAATAGGGGAGGGACAGTGGAGGGTGGGGAGTTGGGGAGAGATAGCAAGGGGAGAGATGCCAGATATAGGTGATGGGGAGGAAGGCAGCAAATCACACAGCCACGTGTGTACCTATGCAACAATCTTGCATGTTCTTCACATGTACCCCAAAACCTAAAATGCAATAAAATGAGAAAAAAAAAACAATATCCTGACAATATCCTAGCAGTAGAAATTAATGAAACCCTTGAAAATGTTGAAACACAGGGCCAGATGGAATCCTAAACCTAAAGTGCCATTTTCAATGTTTTAGGTTACTGAGATTACTGGATGTTTATGCTTGTTCATTTAAGGATGGAAGCACAGGACAATATAAAAGTAGGAAAGTTTGCAAAGTCAGAGGAAGCTCCAAGAGCTTATAGTAAAATCTATTTTTACTATAGTAAAAAAGTTCTTGAAATTTAAGTGGGGATTGCTTGAAATATTTGTAGTTCTGCTATGCTCTATGGGAAGACAAATAATAAATAGTTTTGGAATAAATATAACATTGTGGCTGAGCTTCCTGGGAGTGGATAATCTTTTGAGAAACAGTTTGATCATGTCACTTAGCTCAAACAGTCCTTAGACAAGAGACAGAAACTGGGCCTGTGGTCTAACAGCATTCCGGTGCTCACAGGCTACAGAGCTATATAAGTCCTTATTTGGGACCTTGACTCAGTCATTTCGAGCTACTGGATATCATTCTAATAGTCTGAGGTTACGTCACACATAAAGGAAGGGCCAGCACAATTTATGAGATCCAGATGAACACACATTTCTTATTACTCACCTAGAGGAGAGAGAGGTATTTGGAGGGGCCTAGAATTTAGGCATTTGATGGGTGTGAGTAAAGACATGGAGTATAGGATTTATGACAGTCATGTACTTTGATTTAATCTTAATATTTATTATACAAAAAGGAATAAAAGTTATCAATAAATCTTAGTCTAGACATAGGTAATGTAATATTTTTACATCAAAAGTTTCATTGACTAATTACCACCTCAATTATGGATGGGTAATGGCCTTGTACTATTGATACAGGAGCGGGACAGGGAAGTGCTGATCAGAGGAGGGTGGGTCCCTGGCTAGGGCTCCACCCCTGGGCCTGTGCCAGTGGACCTAGGTGAGGACATGCATTTTTGTTTCTGTGCCCAACTACTACATTTCCCAAGACCACCCTGGCTTGCCACATCCCAATCCTGTGCCTATAAAAACCCTGATAAATTAATTAATTTGAGGACTCATTCTGGCTTACAGATAGCTCACTGTGTCCTCTTTCCTCTGTACCTATTTAGGTTCGAATTTCCTCCTCTTATAAGGACAACAGTCATATTGGATTAGGGACCATCCTAATAATCTCATTGTAACTTAATTCTCTATTTAAATAACCTCTCAAAATACAGTTACATTCCACAGTACTGGGAGTTAGAGACTTAATACATAAATTTTGAGGAGATAAGAAACTCTGAAATACCTGTTGTTATCAGCCCATAACAACAGATATTTAGGAGCCTGTTTTTAGTCTACTGGTTCATCCTTTTCTTTATTGAACTTATTGAAACTACTATCAAGTTGTTGAAAATATTTTTTTTCAAGCTGAAAATATCCTTCTATATACCCATTTTATGGTGAAAATCTAGAATTACGGTCAGAAAATAGAAAAATGGCTTCTTAAATTTAACTGGTTCAAACAAAAAACACCAGACACACACATTTATCTTACAGTTTTAATGTTCTTTAGTTACATTGTGGCTTTTCACCACAAAGTGTGCAATGTAGTAAAACTTGTTTATTGCTCCTGTCAACCATCATGGATAAACCTGAAAGATTAAATTTGACAGGTATATAAAGTCTTCTTTTAGATATTTTTATTTCTTGTTAAGTGACACATGAATTTTGAGCTCTTGCCTATTCTACGAAAAAAAAAAACTATTATTTTAATACATAAACATTGAATGTTTTTGCCTTAACAAATGCTGTGCCAACTTGATACTCTGAGTGATCTATTTCTATCTGATGTGCACAGCTGCAAGGGTGAGAACAATAGCACTGAAGAAAAATTCCCACTGTTTAAGAGATTTAAGAATTTCAGGAGCCCTTGTGGATGGAAGTCTCATTCTAGGATTTGGTTTTATAATGTTAAGCCAAAAAAAGATGAATATATCATTATGAAGTGGAAATTAATTTGTTACAACTTTGAATTTTTCCACCATTTGAGTTTCTCAAATGTAAGTCTTGAAAATCAGAATCTAATCATGACATTCTATCTTCAAGTATCTTTTCAATAGAATTTTAAAATAGACTTTTATATTAAACTAAACAATGGATGCATAATAAGGACTACATGTCTCTTATTAGAGGCTGAGAACATTGTGTACTGTGCACATTGAGGGATTTATGCCAATAAAATTTCTATTAGTTTTGAGGTTTTATAGACACTGTTCATTAGAAGTGTGGGTTGGCTAACAAACCATGTGTATGAAGTGAGATAATCTTCCATTAAAGAAAGCTCTACAAAATATATTGGTCTTCCTTAAGGTACTTACCATCTTAGGTACCTCATACATTCTAGTGTTGCTATCAGATATATGTCTTGCTTTTCCTCCTTCTTTTCTTCACTTAGTATAAATTTGTGGAGTCAGAGACTTTTCCTTATTTAGCTCTTTGTCCTAGCTGGATGCATTACAATGCATCCCTGCATAGCGCTGTATGCTTTTCCCTATCAACGCAATTAATGTGCTGTTTCATGATACCTATTTGACTATCTATCTCTTTTACTGTAAACTCTTTGAAGGCAGAGTTTGATACCTGTTCACCCTTCCATAGTTTGTACTATGGCATGGAAACAGTGAAAGTCATGTTAAGCACTTAGCGCTAAACATTTATCCTCAACTTAGAGAGAAAACATATTATTATTCTCAATTTACAGGTAAGGAAAGTAAAGTATAGGAAGGATTAAAATTTGCCCGTTTATACAGTTAGCACTGCCAGAACAAACACTGAAAATCAAGCATTTCTGGACACAGGCATGTGAATGTGCATTGCACCACTGTTCACAATAGCAAAGACATGGAATCAACGTAAATGCCCATCAATGACAGACTGGATAAAGAAAATGTGGTACATATACACCATGGAATATTATGCAGCTATAAAAAAGAATGAGATCATGCCTTCTGTGGGAACGTGGGTGGAGCTGGAGGCAAACTAACTTAGGAACAGAAAAGAAAATACTGCATGTTCTCACTTATAAGTGGGAACTCAATGATAAGAACTTACGAAAACAAAGAAGGAAACAGCAGACGTAGGGGCTACTTGAGGGAAAAGTTGGGAGGAAGGAGAGGAACAGAAAAAGTAACTATTGGGTACTGAGCTTAATACCTGGGTGATGTAATAATATGTATAACAATAATATGTATATATAACAATAATATAACAATAATATGTATAACAAACCCCTGTGACACGTTTTTATCTATGTAACAAAACTTCACATGTAGCCTCAAACCTAAAATAAACATTTTAAAAAAGTTATTTTTAAATTTCAGAAAATATATAAAATAATAATTAAAAAAAGAGGAAGAAAATCAAGCATAAAAATCAAGAGACTGTTTTCTTAATTAAGGGTGAACTCAGTTGCAAACCGATAAGGGGGATTGGTAGAATTTTAAATTGACAATGAAGATTTAATAGCCTATTTCACAAGTATCCTAAATTTCTTACTCCAATCACTTCATTTCTATTCATAATCACAGACTGAAATCTTACATCACATTTAATAGTTTTCCTCTTAAAATGGAAATTATTTTTTTCCTTTTTAATGATATTGTAATTATTGCAGTTTTTTGAGTTAAAATAATCCATTAAATAATTAATAAAATAATGGCACCAGTTAATAATAATGGCACTATTTATTAGCATCCTATACCTATGTTTGTTATGGGTATTACTTTTAAAATTACTTGTTCAGTGTTTGCCCTTGAGGATAGAGACCATGTTTTTCTTATTTATTTCTATTCCTCACTTCCCTTCCCCTCATTCAGCACAGTGGGATTAGTAGATGCTCAATAGTTGTTTGTCAAAAGTGTATGCCAGGAATTTTAATACATTTTAGTATTTAATAGTCTGAACAATCTTGGGTATTACCACAGTTAATTTAAATATAGATTGGTGCAAAAGAAATTGTGGTTTTTGCTATTACTCTTCATGGCAAAGACCACAACTACTTTTGCATCAACCTAATCACTTGCAGAGAGTTGCATAGTGAAAGCCAGAGCTATGGTCTCACTTTAATCTGTCTGATTCTGCAGCTTCTTCTGTTGGGTCATACTGACTCTTGAGGTCCTTCTCTATGGTGTCTTTTGGACACAAAATTTCATTTTTCTATGACTATATACGGCATAGAACATTATAATAGTAGTTGAATACTACGACTGTATCCCTTATTTGATATAAATTGCTATGGGGCAACACCAGTTTTTGAACAGAGTATTTCTGGAACCACATTCCCTAAGGCTGTTTTTGTTGACTTGTCTTTGAGAATCATAGAATACTTTCAGAAGTAACTGCTTATAAGTAATTCTGTATTGCCACTATTGCCAGTGAAATATCTATTTTGCCAGTTATTCCTTCAAAGTTATACGAATGTTTTATCAGATGGCAATAAATAGAAGAAAAACAAAAAATGAAATCAGATAACTAGAATCTGATCTTCTTTAACTATTTAAGTGAATCAATAACCCTATCTTAGCCAGACAGTCAGGATTTTAGTAGAAACTTCTTGGATGAAGATGGCTAGAAAATTCCAGGACAAAAGGTGATAGTTCCCAAATGGTGAAAACCCGCAAAGTCAATACAGAGTTGCACTGAATTCTTCCCTGCTTTGAGACGGTACTGACCTCTCTGAGCTCCATCTGGACAAGTGTGGTGGAGCTGAGTCTTGTAGAAATACTCTCTCCTCCACATTCTTCTTGTCCCCATGTACAGCAGTTGTCACCCAGATTCTCAGCAAAGGCATTTCTGAGATGATTTTAATTGCCACAACCACTGACACTTAGAGAAATCAAATGAAGAGTAAGTTAAAAGTATGCTGTCTTGTGCTTCTAAAAATTCACAAGTTGTTCTGCAAGCATAAAGGAAAACCACAGAAGCTGGAAGAGATCTGGGGACAGATTTCCATAAATTTATAGCCATTCCTCAGATGAAATAAGCTTGGCCAAAAGAGACTTTGAATGGAGTTAAGTGAAATAAAATGTTTCCCTTATACCTCTGGCCTGACAGAGAAACCAGGCTCATGTTGAGGAGTGCAGCCCATGGAAAATAGATTGTTTTATAGAAAGCCTTCAGGATTCACAAACTAAATCTCTTGTCTACATGGTAATTATCTTAGCTTTAATTGTTGGCTTACATTAGGAAGAGAAAGAATTAAAATGCCTACTTTTTTTTTTTTTTTTTTGCAAAGCAAAGAACATATTGTTTACACATACTCTGTTCTTTTGTTCCATGGCCTCAATGAGATAATGATAATTTGTTTGTATATTCCTCCTGCATTTCATTGTTCTCACCATTCAGTTCTCAGCTGAGAACACCCAATTTCTATTTGTGGACATGAACATTCCTTTAAGATGCACATTCCTGGAGGGATCCCAAGATGGCTGAATAAGAGGCAGCTCCAGAAAGCAGCTCCCAGTGAGAGATACACAGAAGCCGAGTGGTCTCCAGAATTCCAAACGAGGTACCAGTTCATTTTGTGGGGTCTGGTTGGACAATGGGTATAAACCAAATAGAGCAAGTTGAGGCAAGGCGGGGCACAACCCACCCAGGAGGTGTGTGCAACTGACCAGAGGACCCAGGAATCTCTCCCTCTGGGACTTTGGTTCAGATACAACGCTCCATCCAAGCCCTCTACAACCCACAGAACAGGAGATCTTCGTCGGGCTGAAAAGCCTCAGCAAGCTGCCTGAACAGGGCAGAACAGTAACTTTGGCCGGTGCTGAGGCAGAGATCTGGGTGGAAGAACTGGCTGACGTGAAAGCCAGAAAGTCCACTGGACAGATCTACCCTCCCCCAAGAGGGAAGGGGAACAGAAAACAGGGAAACAGCCCATACAGGAGGACAGGTCCCCTCCACCCTTGACAAAGCCCAGCAGACTGAAAAAACTCTCACGCCAGAGTTTCGCACCTAAAGAGCGACCAGGAACGATCCAGCTTGGCGGGGGGAGGGCAGCCGCCATTGCAGAAGCCAGCCTAACTTTCCTGAGTAAATAAAAGACGTAGCAGCTCCACTGAACCTGTAGCAGCCCAGAAGTGCCTCTGCAGGCAGACAAACAGAAGGCTGCCTCTCCAACAGCTACCTGAGATCAAAACTATATAAATCCAAAGAGATGGGAAAAAAACAGTGCAAGAAGAATGAAACTATCAAAAATCAGAACATCTTGCCCCCACCACAAGATCACAGCTCCTCACCAGCAAGGGAACAAAGCTGGATGGAGAATGAACTTGACGAATTGACAGAAGCAGGCTTCAGAGGGTGGGTAATAACAAACTCTCTGAGTTAAAGGAACATGTTCTAACCCAATGCAAATAAACTAAATGCCTTGAAAAAAGGCTAGACGAAATGCTAACTAAAATAATGAGCTTAGAGAAGAAGAAAAATGTCTTGATGGAGCTGAAAAACACAGCACAAGAACTTCATGAACCATACACAAGTTTTAATAGCTGAATAGATCAAGCAGAAGAAAGGATATTAGAGATTGAAGATCAACTTAATGAAACAAAACGAGAAGGTAAGAAAAGAGAAAAAAGAGTGAAAAGAAATGAACAAAGCCTTCAAGAAATATGGGATTATGTGAAAAGACCTAATCTTCACTTGATTGGTGTACTGGAAGATGACGGGGAGAATGAATCCACACTGGAAAACACTCTTCAGGATATTCTCCATGAGAACTTCCCCAACCTTGCAAGGCAGGCAAACATTCAAATACAGGAAATACAGAGAGCACCACAACGATACTCCTCTAGAAGAGCAACCCCAAGGCACATAAAAGTCAGATTCACCAGGGTTGAAACGAAGTAAAAATTACTAAGGGCAGCCAGAGAGAAAGGTCAGGACACTCACAAAGGGAAGCCCATCAGACTCACAGTGGATCTCTCAGCAGAAACCCTACAAGCCAGAAGACAGTGGGAGCCAATATTCAACATCTTTAAAGAAAAGAACTTTCAACCCAGAATTTCACATCCAGCCAAACTAAGCTTCATAAGTGACAGGGAAATAAAATCCTTTACAGACAAGCAATTGCTGAGAGATTTTGTCACTACCAGACCTGCCCTAAAAGAGCTCCTGAAGGAAGCACTAAACACAGAAAGGAAAAACCAGTACCAGTCACTGCAAAAAAGAACCAAATGGTAAAGACCTATGATGCAATGAAGAAATTATGCCAACCAAAGAGCAAAACAACCAACCAGTAATAAAATGGCAGGCTCAAATTTACACATAACAATATTAACATTAAATGTAAACGGACTAAATGCCCCAATCAAAAGACACAGGCTGGCAAATTGGATAAAAAGCTAAGAACCGTCAGTGTGCTGTATTCAGGAGACCCATCTTACATGCAAAGACACACGTGGACTCAAAATAAAGGGATGGAAGATGATTTATGAAGCAAATGGTGAGCAAAAGAAAGCAGGGGTGGCAATCCTAGTCTCTGATAAAATGGACTTTAAACCAACAAAGATCAAAAGAGACAAAGAAGGGCATTACATAATGGTAAAAGGATCAATACAACAAGAAGAACTAACTATACTAAATATATATGCACCCAATACAGGAGCACCCAGATACATAAAGCAAGTCCTTAATGACCTACAAAGAGACTTAGACTCCCACACAATAATAGTGGGAGACTTTAACACTCCACTGTCAATACTGGACAGATCAATGAGACAGAAAATTAACAAGGATATACAGGACTTGAATGCAGATCTGGACCAAGTGAACTTAATTGACATTTACAGAACTCTCAACCCCAAATCCACAGAATATACATTCTTCTCAGCACCACATTGCACTTACTCTAAAATCGACCACATAATTGGAAGTAAATCACTCCTCAGCAAATGCAAAAGAATGGAAATAATAAAAAAAACAGTCTATCAGACCACAGTGCAATCAAATTAGACCTCAGGATTAAGAATCAAACATAAAACCTACAACTTCATGGAAACTGAACAACTGGCTCCTGAATGTTGACTGGATAAACACTGAAATGAAGGCAGGAATAAAGATGTTCTTTGAATCCAAGGAGAACATACCACAAGACACAACATACCAGAATCTCTGGGACACATTTAAGGCAGTGTCTAGAGGGAAATTCATAGCAATAAATGCCCACATAAGGAGCAAGGAAAGGTCTAAAATCGACACCCTATCCTCAAAATTGAAAGAATTAGAGGAGCAAGATCAAAAAAACTCAAAAGCTAGCAGAAGACAGGAAATAACTAAGATCAGAGCAGAACTGAAGGAGATAGAGACACAAAAACCCTTCAAAAAATCAACAAATCCATGAGCTGTTTTGCAAACATCAACCAAATAGATAGACCACTAGCCAGACCAATAAAAAAGAAAAGAGAGAAGAATCAAATAGATGCAATAAAAAATGATAAAGAGGATATCAACACTGATTCCTCGGAAATACAAACTACCACCAGAGATTACTACAAACAACTCTATGCACACAAACCAGTAAATCTGGAAGCAATGGATAAATTCCTGGACACTTGCACTCTCCCAAGACTAAACCAGGAAGAAGCTGAAGCTCTGAATAGACCAATAACAAGGGCTGAAGCTGAGGCAGCAATTAATAGCCTACCAAGTAAAAAAAGTCCTGGACCAGATAAGTTAGAGCCGAATTCTACCAGATGTACAAAGAGGAGCTGGTACCATTCCTTCTGAAACTATTCCAAACAATACAAAAAGAGGGAATCCTCCCCAACACATTTTATGAGACCAACATCATCCTAATACCAAAACCCAGCAGAGACTCAACAAAAAAAGAAAACTTCAGGCCAATCTCCATGATGAACATAGATGCAAAAATCTTCAATAAAATGCTGGCAAACAGAATGCAACAGCAAATCAAAAAGCTTATTCATCATGATCAAGTAGGCTTCATCCTGGGGATGCAAGGCTGGTTCAACATAACACAAGTCCATAAACGTAATCCACATAAACAGAACCAAAGACAAAAACCACATGATTATCTCAATAGATGCAAAGAAAGCCTTCAACAAAATTCAACAGTCCTTTATGCTAAAAACCCTCAATAAACTAGGTATCGAGGGAACATATCACAAAATAATAAAGGCTATTTATGACAAACCCACAGCCAATATCATACAGAATGGGCAAAAAACTGGAAGCATTCCCTTTGAAATCTGGCACAAGACAAAGATGTCCTCTTTCACCACTCCTATTCAATATAGTATTGGAAGTTCTATCCAGAGAAATCAGGCAAGAAAAAGAAATAAAACGTATTCAATTAGCAAAAGAGGAAGTCAAATTGTCTCTATTTGCAGATGACATGACTGTATATTTAGAAGACCCTATCACCTCAGCCCAAACTCTCCTTAAGCTGATAAACAACTTCTGCAAAGTCTCAGGATACAAAATCAATGTGCAGAAATCACAAGCATTCCTATACACCAATAACAGACAAACAGAGAGCCAAATCAAGAATTAACTCCCACTCACAATTGCTACAAGAAGAATAAAATACCTAGGAATACAACTAACAAAGGAGATAAAGGACTTCTTCAAGGAGAACTACAAACCACTGCTCAACGAAATAAGAGAGAACACAAACAGATGAAAAAACATTCCATGCTCATGGTTGGGAAGAATCCACATTGTAAAAATGGCCATATTGCCCAAAGTAATTTATAGATTCAACGCTATCCCCATCAAGCTTCCAATGACCTTCTTCACAGAACTGGAAAAAACCACCTTAGACTTCACATGGAACCAAAAGAGAGCCCGCATAGCCAAGACAATCCTAAGCAAAAAGAACAAAGCTTGAGGCATCATGCTGCCTGACTTCAAACTATACAAGGCCACAGTAATCAAAACAGCATGTTACTGGTACCAAAACAGAGACATGGACCAATGGAACAGAACAGAGGCCTCAGAGGTAATGCCACACACCTACAATCATCTGGTCTTTGACAAACCTGACAAAAACAAGCAATGGGGAAAGGATTCCCTGTTTAATAAATGGTGTTGGGAAAACCAGCTAGCAATGTGCAGAAAGCAGACACTGGACCCCTTCCTGACACCTTAAACTAAAATTAACTACAGATGGATTAAAGATCTAAACATAAGACCTAACACCATAAAAACCCTAAAAGAAAACCTAGGCAAAACCATTCAGGACATAGGCATAGGCAAGGACTTCATGGCTAAAACATCAAAAGCAATGGCAACAAAAGCCAAAATAGACAAATGGGATCTAATTAAACTCCAGAGCTTCTGTACAGAAAGGAAACAATCATTAGAGTGAACTGGCAACCAAGAGAATGGGAAAAAATTTTTGCAATCTACCCATCTGACAAAGGGCTAATACCCCAAATCTACAAAGAACTTAAACAAATTTACAAGAAAAAAACAAACAAGCCTATTCAAAAGTGGGCAAAGGATATGAACAGACATTTTTCAAAAGAAGACATCTATGAGGCCAACAAACATATGAAAAAATGCTCATCATCACTGGTCATTAGATAAATGCAAATCAAAACCATGTTGAGATACCATCTTAAGCCAGTTGGAATGGCAATCATTAAAAAATCTGGCGACAACAGAAGCTGGAGGGGATGTGGAGAAATAGGAAAACTTTTACACTGTTGGTGGGAGTGTAAATTAGTTCAGCCAAATTGTGGAAGACAGTGTGGCGATTCCTCAAGGACCTAGGAATAGAAATACCATTTGACCCAGCAATCCCATTACTAGGTATATACCCAAAGAATTATAAATCATTCTATTATAAAGACATATGCACACATATGTTCATAGTGACACTGTTTACAATAACAAAGACCTGGAACCAACCCAAATGTCCATCAACAATAGACTGGATAAAGAAAATGTGGCACATACACACCACGGAATACTATGCAGCCATAAAAAAGGATGAGTTTGTGTCCTTCATAGGGACATGGATGAATCTGGAAACCATCATTCTCAGCAAACTGACACAAGAACGGAAAATCAAACACTGCATGTTATCACTCATAGGCTGGTGTTGAACTATTAGAACACGTGGATGCAGGGAGAGGAGCATCACACACTACGGTCAGTTGGCAGGGACCATTGGAGGGACAGCGGGGGGTGGGGAGGGTGGGGAGGGATAACCAGTGGAGAAATACCAGATATAGGTGATGGGGGGAGGAAGGCAGCAAAGCACCTTGCCATGTATGTACCTATGCAACAATCCTGCGTGATCTGCACATGTACCCCAGAACCTAAAGTACAATTAAAAAAAAGATGCACATTCCTATTTCTAAAAGTCTGCTTGACTTGTCTGTGAAGATATCCTGCCAGTAGCATAAACTCATCAAGTGCAATACTAATTCTTTATCAGCCACTCAGACCAACTCTGTTTCCCGACTTGTCACATTAATGTTAACTTTACCACCAAAATAAATCAGGCTGACAGCCCAAATCTCACCTTTTACTCATCTCTTTTTCTTACATCAGATATATAGTTCTGAGACTTTTTGTTCTGCCTCCATCAGGATTTTATTTTTTTGAGGTTCATGACCTTGGGTAAGTCATTTAATCAAATCATGCCACAGCCCTAATTAATAGACTTTCGTTATTTCATCTTGTCTTAGGATGTAGCCAAAGCTATTCTTCTTGGTACTAAAGACACCAATCTACCTGTTACATTTTATTTTTTTTCTATTCTACTTCATTCCACTCACCCCACTCCCAAAATTAGTAGAAAAAAATTGATAACTTTTTTTTTTTTTTTTTTTTTTTTTTGAGACGGAGTCTCGCTCTTGTTACCCAGGCTGGAGTGTAATGGCACGATCTCGGCTCACCGCAACCTCCGCCTCCTGGGTTCAGGCAATTCTCCTGCCTCAGCCTCCTGAGTAGCTGGGATTACAGGCACGCGCCACCATGCCCAGCTAATTTTTTGTAGTTTTTAGTAGAGACGGGGTTTCACCATGTTGACCAGGATGGTCTCGATCTCTTGACCTCGTGATCAACCCGCCTCGGCCTCCCAAAGTGCTAGGATTACAGGCGTGAGCCACTGCGCCCGGCCTTGATAACGTTTTTTATCGACAATCATAAATAGGAATTTTTTTTGTTTATTTGGCTGTTTAATTTTAATTTTTCTTCAATCCAAAAAGTTTTCTTCCCTGGGTTTAATGGAAGAAATGCAAATCTGAAGCTCTCTCTGGCTATGAGACACAATTGGTTTGGAAATTATTCATAACATCTTAGTTTTTAAAAACTTTAAAAATAACATGAGGAAAAACTCAAGATTATGGTTTTAATTTCAATTCCAAATATTGCAGGGGAGGAAAAAAAGTGTCTTTTCCTCATGCATCCTAGCTTCATAGCTAAGAACTCTATAGCAAAAGAAATTAACAATAAAAGAAGCATACAAATGTATTTAATATGTTTTACATGACACGTGAGTCTTCATTAAAAAATGCTAGGTTTGATGAAGTAGATAGCTATGGAGAAGCATGAGTGAATAGAAATGATTAAGGGTAATAAACTGGAGGAGATGGCGGACAGGAGGTGGGACTAGATTGCAGCTCCAGACAGCAGCGTGCAGAGGCTCGCATTGTGAATTTTAGCTCCAGATCGACTGCAAGAACAAACCAGCAATCCCAAGAGGACCCACAGACCCTCCTGCAGGACCCAGGAGACACCCCAAATACCATGAGTGTCCCGAATGCAGTAGTTGGAAGGGGAGACCCTCCTCTCCCAAACACACACCCCCCCGCAGAAGCTGAAGGTCTGTTTGTGGGAGAAGTTTCTGACTTTACCTGGAGCTGAGTCAAGTTAGAGAGCCCAGACGAGTGAAATACAGGAGTGAAGGAGGCAGCACGGAGGCCCTGGGAGCTTGCTGAATCCCCAAGCAGCCCATTCCTGCCTGGCACCACAGGTTCCATCAGGAGAGAGGCCAGAGGAGCAAGGGGTAAAACTCCATGTGGAGAAGGACTCCCCTAGCTGAACTTTGTAACAATTTTAGCAAGGCAAAAATCCTCCTGGCCAGAACTGGGGAGAGGGCGTCAATCCAGCTTGCAGACTTCACAGATGGAGGAAGAACTAAAGCCCTTTTCACAGGTGGGGGAAGAACTAAAGCCCTTTTCACAGGTGGGGGAAGAACTAAAGCCCTTTTCACAGGTGGGGGAAGAACTAAAACCCTTTTCACAGGTGGGGCAAGAACTAAAACCCTTTTCTTTTCGCAGCTGGGAAGTGGAAAGCCTCAGGCAAGCTTTCAAGCCCAACTCGCCTTCCACCTAGAAACAAATGCGGCTGTTGTGTGGGGCACAGTGGGAGTGAGACCGGACATTCAGTTTGTGTGGGAGCTCGGTGAAGCCTGTGACTATAGGCTTTTCCCCACTTCCCTGACAACCTGCATGACTCAGCAGAGTCAGCCATACTCCTTCTAGGTATACAACTCCAGTGAGCTGGGAATCTCACCCCCATCCCCCACAGCAATCGCAGCAAGACCCAACAAGGAGGGTCTGAGTTCAGATAGGCCTAGCCCTATCCCCACCTGATGGTCCTTCCCTATCCACCCTGGTAGTGGAAGACAAAAGGCATACAGTCTTGGGAGTTCTAGGGCCCCGCCCACTGCTTGTCCCTCTCCGTACTACCACAGCTGTTGCTTTCTGGAAAGCACAACCTCCCGGCAGGAGGCCAACCAGCACACAGGCAGAGTGTTAAACCACCAAAGCTAAGGACGCTCATGGATCCCATTGCACCCCATGCCACCTCCACCAAAACACCCTGCTGGTATCCAAGGCCGAGAGACCCATAGATGGTTCACGTCACAGAACTCTGTGCAGAAACCCCCAGTACCAGCCCAAAGCCAGGTGGACTCCCTGAGTGACTAGACCCAGAAGACAGACAACAACCTCTGCTGTTCGGCTCAAAGGCAACCACATCCACAGGAAAAGGGTGAGAGTACTACATCAAGGGAACACCACGTGGACCAAAACATCTGAACAACAACCTTTAGTTCTAGACCTTTCCTCTGACAGAGCCTACCAGAATGAGAAGGAACCAAAAAATCGGCCCTGATAATATAAACAAAACAAGGCTCATCAACACCCTCCAAAAATCACACTAGTTCACCAGCAATGGATCCATTTGTTTCTGATTAAGGAAAATGTTAGAACCAAATATAAAAAAGCAATAATAAAAATGAGACATAACACAGGTAACAACATATTAAATCTTTTACAACTTCATAAAAATACATTTGAAAAATTTAAATTGGTGGCGGGGAGTGGTGGCTCATGCCTGTAGTCCCAGCATTTTGGGAGGCCGAGGTGGGTGGATTACCTGAGGTTAGGAGTTTGTGACCAGCCTAGCCAACATGGTGAAACCCCATCTCTACTAAAAATACAAAAAATTATCTGGATGTGGTGGCAGGCGCCTGTAATCCTAGCTACTTGGGAGGCTGTGGCAGGAGAATGGCTTGAACCTGGAGGCAGAGGTTGCAGTGAGCCAAGATTGCACCATTGCACTCCAGCCCCGGCAACAAGAGCAAAACTCTGTCTCAAAAAAAAATTAAGAAATTAAAATTGCACAGAAAAATATAAATTATCAGATGGACTAAAAAGAAACAGAACATCTAAATAGGCTAAAAACCACTAAATGCATTAGTAGACTTCTTATCTCAATCTATACTTCAGAGAGTTTTACAGGTTACTTTGTCGAATCTGCAATTAATATATCATTCATATCCTAGGTAACTGTTCCAGAAATAGTAAAAAAGGAGAAACTACCCAATTTAGGATTCTGGTATAACCTTGAAACAAAATCAGGTAAGTATTATATTAGAAAAATACAATATATAAATTGAATTTATATATTTTATATATATATATATATATACACAATATATAAATTCAATTTATATATTGACCTGCTTCACATATAAATAATGGTAATTGATCAAAGAAAGTTGCTTTAAAAAAAAAGAACATAATGAACTCTAAAATATTTCTCAGGGCCAGCCCTATATTTACATATATATGTGTACCCTCATGCATAAATACTATATAAGGTTTACCATTAAATTTTCAAGACTTCTTTATAAGTAATTTTTAATATTTTTCTAGCCCATTAAATTGATATAAAGTGTTGTCTTATTATTAGTTTGAAATAAAATGATAATATTAGGTATAATAATATTAGGATAAAAATAAACCACCAGTATGTAATTACACTGGTATTTTAAAATCATATTGGCACTTTTCAAACAGCTAGAAAACTATGGTCCTGAATTTAAAACTTATCCCAGTGCTGTCATCTGAATCTGTTGCCCGTATGTTGGAACTTAAATCCCAGTGTGATCGTATTAAGAGGTAGGATCTTTGAGATTTCTGTACTCTAGCATTTTTAGTGACTGAAATAATGAAAATTCTGATTAGGCCCTTGCCTGCTTGCACATGATAATTACTTGCTTGTTCCCACAACATAATTATAAATCGCTGCTGTACTGTTTCTTTGTCAAGCAGGAGGAGACAACTTCAGGGCCATCTAAAACTTTGCAGAAAGGAATGAATGTTTTTAAGACATTGCAACCAGTTGCTGATGCCCAGCAGTCTGGTTGCTCAAGATGTTATCTGAGACTGAAGAAACACAAATTTTCCCCTCTGTTCCCTGCAACTCCCCCTCCCTTACTTTCTAGCCAGATAAAAATTCCCTGCTTTATCTCTTTGTTAAAATGGAGCTGAGCGATTTGGCTTTCTTGCCTCCCTACTTTAGCCAAATCGAATAAATTTTTCTCTTATCATCAAGCACCCATGTCTCAGTGTTTGATTTCAGCTGTGCATGAGGTACAGGGGCCTGAATTTGGGCTTCTGCAACAGGGCCTTTAGGAGATATTTAATTGGTCTTATCTACCTTCAGAATAGGTTTAGTGACCTTATAAAAGAGCTGGAGGGAACTAGTTAGGCCCCTTCTGTCCCTTGCCCTTCTGCCTTCTGCCATGTGAGGATGCAGCAACAATGCGCACGTTTTGGAAGCAGAGAATAGCCCTCACCAGATGCTGAACGTGCTGGTGCCTTACTCTTGAACTTTCAGCCTTCAGAACTGTGAGAAGTAAATTTCAATTCTTTATAAATTACCCAGTCTTGGGTATTTTGTTATAGCAACGTGATCGAAGACACCTAGACATGAAAAATCCCAAGATAGGCTTTCTCTTTATTTTTCGATCATAATTTATTATAAAGTATTACATTTAGCTTATGAAGCTGTAAAGATATAATTGATTTTTTTTGGAATTTATAATCTGAGAGGGAAGAGATGTTATCATCATGTGGGGTAGAAAATTACATATATCTCAAGTGGGTAGAGACAAAATGCTCTTGGAATTCAGACTGGGTAGAGACATTTCTTGTTAGAAGGATGGGGTGGGTGTGCCCTGTAGTCACTTATAGGAGAAAGTTTGGGGCATCATCTGGGGTTAATCTAAGACAAGAAACTAACTATGAAATATCAGAGAAAAAGTCACCATAATTCCTATTCCCTTTAGTTAACCAATGCAAATTTTGAGTAAGAACCACCCTGTCTAATCTGTTAAAACCTTTGGGAGAGGAGGTCAAGAGAGAGAGACAAGAAAATGTGTGGGCTGACCGTGGAATGCAAGCACATAGGTGCAGAGCACGCTGAGGAATGAGACAAACTCCAAATTCGCAAGTGAAAGTCATGAGAAAGTTCCCAGCTTTATGACCTCACAGAACACCAAACAGAAGTCTAAGAATTTTAAATGTAGTTCATGCGCAATCACAGTGAATTGTTCTGCAAGCAGATGTAATAACATTCTGGCTACAGACTGCTATTATATTAACAAATATTTCATTTGATTAAGCGACTTTTTGAAGGGCACTAAAGAAGCTGGCAACAGAGTTAAAATTAGAAAGAACTCAAACTCTTGCTTCTTACTCCTATGTTTAAACTTACATTTAATCAAAAGGTTTCTCTGTAAATAGTGGTATTCCTGAAGTTGAATTATTTTTTTAAATTTTAAAACAAGCTAGCTTAGATATTCTCAGACCATAATAATAACATCTATTATCTACTCAACACCTACTTTGCTCCAGGTACTATTAAGTACATTCTATTTCTAACTCTTACAACAGTGCAAATTAGATATTCAGGTTCACATATTCTCAGATGAGAAAATGGAAGATTAAAGTTTCTGTCTAGCATCACATGGCTTGCAAACCAGAATCTGTGCGCAAATGTGCTACACTATAATTTTGTTACTACGTTGATCAAAACATATGTACTGAAATCCTACTATGTTGAAAGCACTTGAAAAGTCACACACATACCAGCAAATTCTTCACTGCACTTCAAGCACTGCTTCCTCGTTGGCTTAGAATTTTATCTATTGGGTCTGTGGACTCTATGAATCCAGGGCTGTGCCGTTCACCCGGATAGACTCATATGTGTGTTGGCTTCCAACATGGCCTAGCCTTCCCTCTCCGTATTCCAAGCAACGAAAAGAGAGTAGTGCTTTTTCATGTTATTATCACCCATAACACATAGATGGTGCCCATTGGTGTTAATTTTGAGAAGTAACACTGTGTGTCTGCCAAATGTCAATATTGTTCCAAGTACATATGCATTTAATCTTTACAAGAACTTTACATAGTAGATATTAAAATTCCCCTCCCTCCAGCTTTTTTTTTTTTTTTTTTTTTTTTTTTTTTAATGAGGACACTGAAATACAGAGAGGTCAAGTAACTGGACTAAGATCATACATCTGATAAATAGAGTAGCATCTGAATCCAATAGTCTGGTTCTAAAGATCGGGCGATGATTTACTCTGCTCTACTTAGTGCAAGGAAGCTGGGAGAAGATAATGTAACTTTTTAAAGATAAATCATTATTAAGAGGACCAGATGTCTCTTAGCCTGACATTTCAATACCTGATGTACACAGAAATTTTCCCATCCCTTCCCTTTTCCTACCTTATCTTCTTCCATTCCCTTTTCTTTCTTTTCCTTGTTTAATTTCTTTCTAAAATTTAAGAATTATGCAAATAACACACCAATATTTCTTATAAATATTCATTACAAAAATACATGTTAATGTTTTCTATTCTGCACCCAGAAGAGAGGTTGCATTCAGAACTTGCAGGAATACATGTATGAACTTCAAATATACACTTTTTTCTCTTTTGATGTGTTTATTTTAATGCAAACGTAATCATATGATGTGCATATAATGTAACTTGCTTTTTGCAAGAGCACCAACATACTTTGGAGCGCTTTACATGTAGGTATGTATTTATCGTTCTCATTCTTTTTGACTACAGTGTACCATATGTACCATAATTTATTTAACCATAAATCTTTATATATAGTTACAAGGTTATATATTTATAAATTTATATATTCATTTAACATATATATGAGTTAATTATATACTTTTTTTGTTATTTCAGAGAAGGATGAGATAAACATGCTTCTATAACTTTGTGTATATACTATTATTTTTGAATAGACACTTAGAACTGCTGAGTCTAGGAAGGCAACTGCAAATTTTAACTGAAATCACTAATTACCTACCAAATAGGCAGTGGCAATTTAATGTACACCCACCATGTGAGAATACCTATTTTCTAATATGTCAACAGTAGATACTATCTAAGTTAAATTCTGCACATCTGATAGCCAATAATACATCATTTTTACATAATTTTTATCAAGCCAAATATTTTTTCAGATATTGCTATCAGTTTTTCTATCTTTGTATTTTTTTCTTTGTGTCTTTTGTCCATTTTTCTATTGGTTTGTTTACCTTTTCTTATTTATAGAAGCTTTTGTATTATCTAGATGTTAAGTGTCAGTTTATGAAAAGACCCTTGCTGCGTATATATAAACACAGGATTTTCTTCCTTCCCTTTTTTGCCCAGAAGTTTTTATAGGGTCAAATCCATGAGTCTTTTCTCTTCGAAAGTTAGGATTGTTCCTTACTTACAAGAATTTTCACTACTCCAAGATTATTTTTCAAAATTTCAATGTTTTGCTCCATGTCTTTTCCCACGTAGAGGTACATTTTTTTTTTTTAATGAGGTCAAGAGCAGTCTCGTTTAGCCTTACAGTCCGGTAGAAAACTGACACACATAATTCTGCTTCTGATCTTAGTGCTTGGTAGTATGTGGTGGTATTGATTTCAGTTTTAGTGTATATGGAGGAGAGTCCCTCTTCTGCTGCAGACAGATTTTACGTCTTCCAAAATCGGCAAGTAAAATGTAGTGGCATTTAGACTGTTTTTTTCTCACATTATTTAAGCATTACAGTACACCAATGACTGTTTTCTGGAAGTGACCAGAAATATTTTCCAGTAGAAATTGTTCTCTTTTCATCTTGGAGCCATGGGAAGTATTATGTCTCAGGGCAGCTTTCGCAGTTATAAATGGATCTGAGGATGGATTCATGAATAGGACTTGATTAATGATTTCAAGGGAAAATGGCCCCAGTATCTAGGCTGGTGGAGGTGTACCACACAACTGTTAGCATGGAAAGGGATCTGAGAGAATACCCGGTACAATGTCCACAATTACAACTGAGAAAACCAAGGCAATAGAATGTCATTTGGCTGAGGTCACTCAGCTAGAAGGACAATAACAAAATATTGTACAAATGATGGGATAAACAGAAAACTTTGTTAGGCTTAGCAACAAACTCTGTGGGTTGCTATGCTGACCTCTCAGCATTCCGAACTTTGGGAAATATTTCAACCTTTGAGACTGTTTAGAATCACATCCCAAAATATGAAAGAATAAATATAACTCTGCAAATGCACCCTAACTCTTTGCTATCCTAAGTTTCCCCATACTCTAAAGGACCACAGGTCTCTGAGGTTTAACCTTACATTAAAATTAAATTGGTTTTTCTTGTTTTCAAAATACTTCCCCTGCATGACCTCATTTGATTCTCACTTGAAATTGTCTCAACAAAAGTAAATGAACAATAGATTTCAGGTGTCACTAGAACATGCTATGATTGCCACGTGATACTGTTCGTTTGCTATCCCACTACCTCAGACTTTTAATGATGTAGTATTTTCTTTCTTAGGGCAGTTTGTTGACTCTCTCAGTAAAACCCTAAGGAAGTCCCTAATACACTGTAGGAAATAAAAAAAACTTTAAAAAAAAGTTCACCCTTGCATAAATTGTTTATTTATTTATATATGAATAGATGATATTTCTACAAAATGATAGACTATCAAAAGTTACCCTCAGCTGGATGTGGTGGCTCACACCTATAATCCCAGCACTTTGGGAGGCCAAGGCAGGCGGATCACTCGAGGTCAGGAGTTTCTGACCAGATGGGCCAACATGGTGAATCCCTGTCTCTACTAAAAATACAAAAGATTAGCCAGGCTTGGTGGTACGCGCCTGTAATTTCAGCTACTCAGGAGGCTGAAGCCCTTGAATTGCTTAAACCCGGGAGGCAGGGAGATGGCAGTGAACCGAGATCTTGCCACTATACTCCTGCTCTGTCTCAATAATAATAATAATAAAGTTACCCTCAGCCCGCAACCTTGTCTCCCGACCACACAGTTCCCCTTTCACAGGGATACTCCCAGGCCACCTATCAGCTAATTTAGATCTAGTTGGTGTCTAGCTCCACGATCCAGGAACCCCTGCCAGTGCCTGTGACCTGGAAGCCCATTCTGTTCTCTGGGTACGAATCGATGTTTCATCGAGTGTTCACCAAATTTAAAAAACATCACAAACTTTAAAAAAAGCGCACAATCAGAACCATATTTAAGTAACACATAAACACACACACGCACACACACACACACACATTTCAGGACACAATACTTACCCTTGCTATATAAAATATGCCCTAATATTTTCATTTGTTTCTTTTTTTAGACAACCCACTAAACATGCACATATATATTTTACCTCCCCAGCTCACTTAAATGGTATTTCTTATTCTTCTTGTTATGAAATTTACACCCTTGGTTAACTATAGGACTGAGTTCCTCAAGTTTGCCAGTTTCCTTTCAACCTTGCTCTCACCCCTCCCCGACTTCATGATGAATTTAAATTAAGGGCACACACACAAGGGCTACCAGGATTAAATAGCAGCATCATGTTAAATGCTGGACCCTAGATAGGCAAAGGCTAATAGCTTTAGCTGTAGCTTTCTCCTGGGAAAACGCAGAAGCTGATGGCTGACAGTTTTCTGCTACACAACCTCTGGAAGTAGAGGTCCAGGTGCCTGTGTGGAAAGCAGAGTTAAAATCCAGCCTGGGATCCCTTCACCAAGGCTGCACTTGCCCAGACCGTGTGATTTTTCAACCAGGAATTTTTTACCTGGGCTGGGGGAGTCACATGAGGTGGATTGGACTCTTGCTACTGGTTGAGGGTGTCCAGGTTCTTGGCATTTTGAAGAAAGGATTGGACAAAATGCACAAATAAAGCAAGGAAATAATGAAGCAGCAAACACACAGATTTATAGAAAATCTGAGCACACTTATGCCCTACGTAAATGAAGAGGCTATTTCCTGTTGTAGCTGAAGTGTGTCTGTTTGATTTAGTCTGGGAAGTCCTTACGTTCCTTGTCTCCAGGTCCTGTTCTCCTGCCTCACTCTTATGTAGAGATGTTCCAGAAATGTCATGACTTGCCGCACCACTTCTCATTCTTGCGTCTACCATAATGGACAATTCTCTAGGCCAAGTTTCTCACTGGATTCAGTGGGGCAACTGATCTGTATCTTCTCAGCTTTCTGTCCTTCTCGACACATTTTGGGCTACAGCGTTCTCTAGCATCTTTTGACAGTAACCCCTTCCACTCATTTTCTTTCAGAGGGTAGTGGCGCACACTTGTATTCCCAGCTTCTCTGGAGGCTGAGGCAGGAGGATCACTTGAGCCCAGGACATCGAGGCTGAAGTGAGTTATGACTGCATCACTGCACTGCAGCCTGGGTGGCAGAGCAAGACCCTGTCTCTAAAAAAACCCCCCAAAGCCAAAAAACAATAGATAACTTTTGTTAGCTAATAGCTCTTCTTTTTCGCTTTGTATGTGTAGTTTCCCTTTTTTTTTATTATCATCATTTGTATTTTTCATTTAATGATTGGTTTAGAAAGGAGATCAGGTAAGACTATGTGTTTATACTGAACCAGAATTCTCAGATAAATTTTTTGTTGGTTAATTTGTACATACAAATAAATAAGATTACATATGCAAATTATAAAGCACAATGGTAACCCACCCTCTAATTAAGAATTAGGCTGTGGACAAATCTGAGGAAGCTCCCTGATGCCCCTCCCCAGTTACATCCCCCTCCCTCACCCAGGATTATCACTCTCCTGGATTGTGTGTTTATTCTTTTTGTTTCTTTAATAGCTTCATCACATAAGGTGTGTATTCCTTTTGCTGTGTTGAAAGCTTTATAAACATTGACTTTTATATAATTTCTTGTGACTTGCTTTTTTCATTTAACAGTTTATTTCTAAAATTGTCTCTGTTGATGTGAATATTTTTTTTTTGTAATTTTTTATTACTGCATAATGCAAATATGCTGCCATTTATCCATTCCCCTGATGCTGGGTCACCCCAAATGTTTCTTTTCTTTCTTTCTTTTTCAAATCCATGAACAATGCTTCTACGAATATTCTCCTACATGCTTTCTGGTATAGATGTGCAAGGATTTTTCTGGTTTAGGAACGGCATTACTGAGTTGTAGGATATACACGTATTCATTCTTACAAGATAATGGTAAATTGTTTTCTAAAGATTTTTAAAAATAAATTTACACTTCTAAAAACAGTGAATTCTCAATTTTTCCACATTCTTGACAACACTTTGCATTGTCAGACTTTTAAGCTTTTCCTATTCTCCTAAGTATAAAATCGTTTCCCACTGTGATATTATTTTCTTAACTTCACATTTTGCATTCTGTATTACGTAATTCAGAAAAGCGTACAGATAGTGAGTGTGAAGCTTGATAGAGTTTCACAAACTGAGCACACTGAGCAAGAAATAACACATGACAAGCACCTCAGTAACTCCCCTGTGTTCCTTTCAATCCACGTTACTCCTAAAAAAAAACCACCACTATTCTGACTTTCAACAACTGTTCACATGGGCAAATCCATGCAAACCTAGCACCAAGGTCTGAGGAATTGGCAGGCTGAAGAAAGAGGCTGGGCAAATTCAGTTTCTTAGAAAGACACTGGAACCTAGGAATAGAAGTCATGTCTGTATTTTGAGAGGTGGTGACACAAGATGGTGGATCCCGGTGCTGTTACCCCACAGACCCAGGGCTTATATGCCATAGAGAAAGCACATGTGTGCTTCAGAAGGGATGTGTAGGACAGTTCCTTAAGGGCAGGATTTGTGGTAAGTGCACCCTCTTACCCAAGGAACAATAGATAAACCGGAAATCTTAGAGGCTGTCCCAGAACTGGGGTTAATCAGTAACCAACATGGCAGATTAGCATCTAAGATGGAGTTGCTTGGCCTTCACAACATACATTAATTTATGTATGTCCTTTTTTTTTTTTTTTTTTTTTTTTGTTTTTTGGTTGCTTTTTTTGGTACTTTGGTTTTGAGATTTATGCATATTGTGGCGTGTAGTATTAATTTTGCATTTCTAGTGGGAAACAAAAATGAAATCCTGAGCTCCCAACCGACCTACCTTTTGTCCTAGGGGACCCCAGAGAAACCTTGAAAACAGTTCCTGGCCGTAATGGGGTGTGAGGTCAGACATGCCTCATTATAGCTGCTCCCTCCCCAACAGCCATTAGGCTTTCTTCTCTAAGCACTAACAGAAACCAGCCCTTTCAAAAGACTCCACCATTTTGATACCAACCAACTGCCTGAAGCTGCCCCTCCACTTTTTGCCTGATAAGAGACCACTGCCCACAGAGTGGTTTTGGCTAGTCTATGGAGAACGCGCAGTGACGGTTTGTGTGTCCTCTGCCTCACTATTTGATGTCAGAGGACTGAAAACTCCATCCTCAAATCATGCTAACACCACTGTTTTTGAACATGGGTCCCATGGGGAGGGAGGAATCTCAATTGTGTTTGTGCACATTTCTCCTTTCATAAATGTTTATGCCTCCCCCTATAGTTTATTGAGTATGTATACTAGGCCACCCCATTCAGAATAAATTCCTGTCTTATTCTTCTGATCCCCCAAGTGTCTGTTTATTGCTTTTGGCCAGAGGCTATGCTTCCCAGCCTGTCAGAATGGCCACCCTGCAGGCTGCAATGCTTATGAGAAATAAAGGTCTCCTCTTCAAAATCACAAACCTTGTCATTCTTCAGGTGACACTAACAAGATCACTGTACTCCACTCCCTTCTCTCTTTTGTCCTATGACTCAACACACTTGGGACACAGAGGTTTAGAACTGCTGCCCTCAGCAGCCTGGATACCCAACTCCTGTTGTCCCGTCTAACGGGGAAACACAGAGTGGAGGGTGAGAGATAGAGACAAAGAGATTAGAAGCCAAGATGACACTGGACCCTAGTAGGAAGGCAAGAGAGCTCAGGACAATGCCTGTAAATGGTCCAGAAGTGTCTGAGTCTATTGGCCATGTTGTTGATCAGCTTGCTTTAAGTAGGCTTAAATAAGCAGGCGTATATTCACTCACTGTGTTAGGGGCTGAAGATTCAATTGTACACCGATCTTGCCTTCAATAAACTCAGAATATGGAAGAGAGGAAAAAAATCTATAGACAAACAAGTAATGGCAATATAAAGTAACAGGAACTATGCTGGAAGTGGTGGCATCTAGAGGGAACATTCATCTCTGCTTGGGAGAGAGGGGTTTGAGAAAGACGTGTCGAAGAAAGCATCCTTTACTTCAGTTTCTTAATTATAAGGAGGAATTTGTTATGTGAATAGAAATATAAACACAGAAGACTTTCTAGACATAGGGGATAATCTGCAAAGGAATGAAGTCTTAATAGTTTAATGAAGGGATCTGAAAGGCCTGCATTCAATAGGCAGCAGAATATATGAGTAGGCACTAAATGTTGAAGACATAAAAGAATCCTGATTGTGAAGCCCTTTGTATGCCATGGTAAGGATTTAGGACGTATCTACTAAGCCACTATTTTGTGTAGGGAAGTAACAACATTGGATCAGTGTTTAAAAATTATTATTTTGAAGGGAGTGAGAATTGATTGTTTACTAGATTTGACAGAAAGTTACTCCAGCTGCATCTACAGATATTTTTAAGACATTTTGCTCCATTCTTGCTTACTTCATTCCTGCTCTGTTCTAGTTTCCATCAGTTGCACACACTTTGGCTAAGTGTCCTTTCCCTCTGGCTGCTTTTACTCTTAGGACTTGACAAGAGAAAGTAGATTCTGTGGTTTGGAGAATGTAGATGAAGGAAAGATAATAAATTCAGTTGATGACAATGGACTACTTCTATCATGGAAAGGGCAACATTTTGTTCTTACCAGAACAGACATTTACCCTGGATATATATTTGCCTTCCCTGCATACAATGCTTCTGCCTAAGCTACCATCCATGGTGGTACAGAGTGCCTAATCTACCATCATGGTATTCTACATAGCATTGCTTCTGATCAAGAAGCTCACTTCACAGCAAATCAGTGTGGCAATGGGATCATGCTCATGGAATTCACTAGTCTTACCATGTTCTTTACCATCTTGAAGACCCTGACTAGATAGAAAAGTGGAATGGTCTTTTGAAGACTAAGTTATAGTGCCAGCTAGGTAGCAACGCCTTGTAGGGCTGGAATAAGGTTCTTCAGGAGGTCTTATATATACTCTGTTTCAGTGTCCAATATATGGTACTACTTCCCCCATGACCAGGATTCATGAGTCAAGGGCTGGAAACATCATCCAAGGACTCTGCATCCTCTTCTGGGGAAAGGGTTAGTACATTCCTGGGTGTACGCAGGAAAGTTGTATTGTGTTAGGTGGAAGTATGACCTTCTTATTGTCTTATTTGAAGACTAAGTATGGTTTAAGGAGATGAATATGGGTGCCAAGGTGACAAGGGGTAGGCCTTGAAGATTAACTTTATGTGTTAACTTTGAGGTGGTTTTGTGTGAGATTAAGATTAAATTGGTGAACTTTGAGTAAGCAGATTGCCCTCCATAATGTGAGTGGGCCTCATCTAATCAGTTAAAAGCATGAAGAGAATGGAAAGTACAGCCCCCCTGAGCAAGAGTGAATTCTCCAGCAGACTGCCTTTGCACATCATCTGCACCATCAGCTCTACTGGGTTTCTACCTGCTAGCCTTTAGATGAGAACTGAACCATTGGCTCTCCTGGGTCACCAGCCTGCTGACACACATTGCAGATTTTGGACTGACCTGCCTCCATAATTGTGTGAACCCATTAATTATAATATGTATATGTATGAACATACTGTTGGTTCAGTTTCTCTGGGAGGACCCTGACTGAAACATCCATCCTTCAGATTTTTCTTGTATAGTATTTCTTATCACCTCAGTCTGTGGAGAAATTGAGGATACAGAAGAGTCTGCTTACAAAGCAACAGGGGTTTTAGAGGGCAGAAGGCAAACATTTTAGACAAGATAACCATGGGTAGCCAATTAAGTCTTTAGAATAAGTGACAAGGCATGGAAACTAGGAAGTTTGTGTAATGAGATGCCCCATGATGCCAAATTAAATAACTAATCTTTACATGAAAATTGCAAACCCCAGGAGAGCATGAAGAAATTCAAAAGGAAATATGTAATCTGGATACTGCTTGCAGTCTTTCCTGGTGCACTTGAGGAAAGAGATTCTCTCTACCTTGTTAGAGCACCTCTAGAAGCCAGGATGCTGAGACCACACCTTCCAGCAGAGGGGCTGTGGTGCTGAGGGCCTAAGTCTGACAGCTCTTCAGAAACTGTTGACTCCTTCTCTTCTCTCTAAACAGCAAGTTCAGGGTGTTCATCTCTGGAGCACTAGGAAAGAGAGGTTTTTTTTTTTTTTTCTGCTTCCCTAAACATAGCACTTCAGCAGTTTACATCCCTGCTCGAAACTGCTGGGTGGAAGAAACCGCTTTTTGGAGTCCATGTCTTACAGTTATAGGCAATGACAGTTCTTTCCACAGTCTGCTGCAGCAATGTTGTGATTAACATGTCCTATTCCCATTAAAACTCATTCATGTGGGAAAAATGTCATTATGATCACCTCTAGCCACACTAATGATTAAGTAGCTCTTCTTTTAGGGTGCCTAAATGCCTCTGCTGACCCCAAATTTTTCTGCATAATCTATCACCTGAAATTTCCACCATTAATGACCACTCTTTAGGGCTAAGGTGGGATAAGTCATTGTTAAAATGCAAAAGATGCAAAATTAAGTTACTATTAGTTACTAAAGTCTTTGTATAAGCAGGGTTATCAGCTTTAATCTAGACACAATCATGAATATGAAGAACAGGGATCCAAGAAGAGCAAATTTTTTGAGGAATGAAATGAAAGGAGACTGAGAAGATTTAACTGCGAAGTTCTTCCAGGGGAGGCAGACGAGGTGATGTCCCAGGGGAGGGCCCGTGGGGAGTCAGAGAAGCATGAACATCTGGACCCTTGCTGGGGTTTCTGCTAGGCAAGGAAACTCCAGCAGGTTTCTTTCAGCATTCAGGGTCACAAATGCTGGAAGAGATGGCACTAGGCCCAGAAATGGAAAAAAATGACAGTGATCTTCTTTCCTATCTGTTTGGGACCAGAAGCTTCTTTAACTTAAAGTCTGAGTGCCCTGAAAGCAATACAGTGATTGCCTTAGACAGAGTTATTGGTTCTGAAAATGCTTTTGCTGTCTTGGGTAGGGATAGAACAGCAAGAGGAATCAATATAGGCAATGTAGGTGAAGACAGGAAATATGCACTCTTTCAAAGTTTGTGTTGGAGGTTTCTGAGACAGAATAGAATAGAAATTGGGAAATAAAAACAAAGTAGCAGAAAGGAAGGAGACATAAAGTAATGCCAATGGCTAGTGGTATTTTGGATGGCTGAATGATAAAAGTGGGAGGGAGTGGGAGAGAGAGAGATAGAGAATGAACTCATCACATAGATCTAAAGAGCTCTGATAAAATCATAGCAGCTTCCTGAAGTCTGGGCCATTAAAAAAAAATCATAGCAGCTCAGAGACATTTCAGGTAGCTACACAAAATGAAAGTCTTAGAAACAAGACAGTAAATGATCAGAATTGACACAATAGTCTTCTGACTGAATGAAAAGCACAGCAGGGTGTTGTGTCATTGGAATTGACACAATAGTCTTCTGACTGAATGAAAAGCACAGCAGGGTGTTTTGAGGCATTATCAGCTCAACAAGAAAATAGACGATGACCTTTTTGATGTATTCTATTTCTGACTCATCTAAGAGTTCTATGATAAGAGACCTCTTCAAGGAAAAATAATATTGTGGTTAAGAGTGCATCTAAAATATTTTTCAAATTTTATGTAATTTCTTGATGAATTCCTACAATCTATATGCATAAAACCTAAAATGCAATAAAAATAGCTAAAATTAAAAAAAAAGATCAAGAGGTACAGGAATAAACTGCTTCAATCTATTGCATTTAGTGTCGATTTAATTGATTCAACCATCTCTTATTTGGTGCCTATATTTCTTTGGTTTATCCTCCATCCTTATCATTAATAAAAATTTCATATTAGTTCAGGAATATATTCTGTTTCTCTTAATTTGGAACAATGATCACTAATTACAGCCACTATATTGCATGTGTCATATTCTCATATTTAATGATACAAAACAATGGCCTTTTATAGATCACTCCTTCAAGGAAAGCTTAATTCCTGCAGAGCCAAAGCATAGAATCAGCTAAAGTAAACATGCATATAAAGATCTAACCAAAAGGAAATTCTGGAAGGGTTTACACTAGAAAATAATTACCTTCACCTCCCCCGCCAACAAAAAGCATAGTAAACGTGCCCTGCAAACTTAATATAGTCAGGCAATAGCGTAAAGTTTGACAAGATCACAGAAAATACAGAAACTAGAGGTAAAAATAACTTGTTGGAACTTAGGAGGTGATTTTGCACAGCTGTCTGGTGTTATGATGATAAGATATTAATATTTATACTTGGAGATGAGGAGACTGAGGTTTAGGCCACCCAGCTAGTTTATGGGCAAGGAGGGATTAAATCCTACGTTCTCATCTTCTTTGGTACATGTTATCTAGAGGTAATAAAAAATGAAAGAACATTTTTATGATATTTTAGAAAAGCTGAGGTAAAACCCAGATATATTAAATGAGAGAGTTCAAAAAGGAGATTGAGGGAAAGAATGCTTATTCTTATCAAATTAATAACTTAGAAATTTACAGCTATATGACCTAGTACAGGAGAGCTTGAAGAAAAAGAAAATTTTCTTCAATTAAGTGGGGAAAAAGAAGGAAGAAATGGTTTTTTAAAAACAACTTTTTGGCCGGGCACGGTGGCTCAAGCCTGTAATCCCAGCACTTTGGGAGGCCAAGGCGGGTGGATCACGAGGTCAAGAGATCGAGACCATCCTGGTCAACACGGTGAAACACCGTCTCTACTAAAAATACAAAAACGTTAGCTGGGCATGGTGGTGCGTGCCTGTAATCCCAGCTACTCAGGAGGCTGAGGCAGGAGAATTGCCTGAATCCAGGAGGCGGAGGTTGCGGTGAGCCGAGATCGCGGCCATTGCACTCCAGCCTGGGTAACAAGAGTGAAACTCCGTCTCAAAAAAAAAAAAAAAAAAAAAAAACAAAACAACTTTTTATAATTTGTATCAATTTTTCAAATTTTTCTTCTGTATTATTTCACCTAATCACAAATTCATTCAAAGAAGCCCAATGGAATTCTTTATTAATTCATAAAACAATTTGGCATTCTTTTTTTTATGATCATATTTCCACAGAAAGTTCCTCTAGGTTGTTGAAAGCAAGCCTGTTTTTAGTTTTTGTATGTAGCACTAATTTATTTAATTCATATTCTACTACCCATTATATATTTTAAAATATCACTGATGTTCAATAGGAGGAAAGAGTTATGAACAAAATGATTTTTTTTATGTTATACGGCAATAAAAATCAAATCTCTTCTTGGTTTAAGATATATTTTAACACATTAATCAAAAGTAGATAGGATAATTTTTCTCTTTGTTTGAGAATGTATTTTATATCTCGCTTTCCCTTTTGGAAGTTTGGGAAATGAAATACACTTTGGAGTGAACTTTTTGCAAGACTTACTATGGCCAGGACAAGATAAGACGATGCACAAAACTTACATCTTCGTAACTTAAAATATTAGAACTGACCAAATATAATGAGATTAAACAAGTTGGACCAAGAGAATAAAGGAGTTATAGGACTTGAAGCAACTACAAAGACCTTCTCTTTGCCCTTACATAAATTTATAACTAGATCTGAGACTTTTAATCTTAAATGCAGAAAAACACATTCTACCTAGGAAATTTTCCTAAAATTCCAGTCAGAAATGAAGCACCAAAGCAATTTTTGGCAATTGAAGGAAATAAAAAACGCTCATTGATGAAAACTTAAGTAGATGAATGGAGTATCCCCATCAATAAGTTACATTTGCTGCCTATTCAAGGTGTCTTTGAAACACATGACTGTCTAGGCAAAATTTTTATTCTCTTCAAATGACTTTAATTATTTTTATATCAGCTTCAATAAGGGTCTTGTGTTGTATGATAAAACATGAAAAACTAGAAACTGATTCTTGATAAAAATCTCAGGTACCGGCTAATATGGCTTGCGTTATTACATTATTTTTATTTAAATTCACAAATCATTTCTCTGAACTTTTGTGTGTCATTTCATTTCAAGGCACCTCTCTTTTTGAAAAACTTATCTGGATAAGGTAGGATGAATATCATTTCACCCATTGTACAGATAGAAAAACTGAGGCAAAGAGCAGTTAGGTGACTAGTTAGAATTGACTCTAGATTACAATGTTCTCTTCTTCCTAATACACAGATGTCTCTCTAATTAGCAGCGTTTTTCAAACTGGAGACATGGGGACCATAGGCTAATCTAATACACACATTCAAATGCCTGTAAATACACATTCTGAATCTTTTGGAAGGCCACTTTATAATTGAACACTCCCGTAATAACTTGTCTCCAAAGTTGCATTTGCGTTTTGTTTTCATTTATGGTAACAAAAGGCCAAAGGATGTTAAGACTTGCCAGAGAAACAAAGGCTCATGATAGTTGACTCAGAGGCAAGCATAGTGAGAAATAAGTTAGCATGAGGTCAGAATTGTCGGAAGTATACCAAATTCAAAAAAGCCTGCATTATTAATCTATTAATATTGATAAATTAAAATTAGTAAAATATTAACACATAAGGGAAAAAATTGACACTGAACAAGTGGAATCTTGAGAAGGAAATAAATTTTATTTTTGTCTTTCATCATTTCTTAAAATGTATTTGATGGGGATAATTTTTCCACGCTAAGAGTGACATAAAGACGAGGGCTAGCCGCATAGCATATCACAGCCCATTCACTCACTTCAAGGTAAGAAAAACTCCTCTGGCCACTTTAAGTTGCAAACACAGTCTCAGTCTAGTGTTTAAAAGTACCTACTTCAGTATAATGACCAACACTTAAATCTTCAGTTAAATGTGAGACTTCTTTTTAACATATACAAAACACACACATGCACATGCACACACACGCATCCCTCCTAGCTAAGATCAGCTGCAGGTGGTGGATGTGAAAGCCTGCATGGGGAAGAAGGAAGAAGCAGGTTCTTCGTTCCTTCCCTTCCTCTTCCCCCTCAGCTTTTTAGTGTCTTCAGGATATGCATGAGAAAGAAGGATGAAAAGGGGGTTCCAGAAAGTTCTTCCTTGTCTGCTGGCTTTCGGAGGTAATCTGGCTTTGGGATCTTGGAGCCTGGTGGAAGTTTAGCACGACACTTTTGAGTCTCTCAGAGATTCTTCCAGGCCTCCTGTTAGGCTCCTCCTTGGCTTGGAAAATACCTCTCCTTCACCCCTAGTTCTACAAAGGTGCACTCTACACAGACTATCATTGTTGCAGTTGTCTTCCCCTCCCAGTTGGTCCTGTTGACTTTGACTTAAAATGGCTTCAGTTCTGTTCCTTCAGCCACATGACTCACATCTCCATGGAAAAAACTCATGATTTTCTTTATCCTGCAATAAGTGTGAAAATGGTTATTTTCTAAACTCCACTCCCCACCCTTTGTTTCCTTTAAATGTCAAAGGTGATTTTAGCTTTCTTTAGCTTGTTTAGGGGCCAATTTGTGACGTCCTCCAACTGCAGAGAAAGCTTATCAAGTGAAGGGGAGAACATGGCACCACTTTGGTGGCGATTGGGGCTGGGGAATTGGAACCTCAACAGCAAGAAAGCAGCTTTCTCCAAAGTCATTCTTCTTGACCTTTGTATGTTGTTCCACACAGAGAAAAGGATAATATTTATGTGGACTGCTTTGGTAAACTAGAAGGGAGTTAGGGGCATTACTTTAAGGCAAATAACATTAAGGAAGATAGTAATTGATAAAACTTCTAAATTATTTTTTAAAAATTTGTGAAACTTTGAGTTCACTTCCATGAAAATAACTCTTGAGTATCAACTTTTAATTTTGAAATGGCTAAATGGAGTTTCTGATCAATAATTTTAATGAGGATCTCCTACAGTCCTTGAAAGACATATCTGAGGGGAAACTGAACAAATAGCTAATAACAAATGGTGGAAGAGAATGTCTTGTTTTTCTGTCATTGATGGAAACTCCTTTCTCGTCATTAACTGGATTTGGGGTGATTGTCTCTGTTATATTTCAAAAGCATGATCATTCTTTACACTTCCCTTTCTTTCTTTCACTGTTGAAATTTCAATTGAGATTCAAATCCAGTTAAATACTTTCATATCAGTTTATTTCAATATTATAATAATGTTGTTATACTATACTTGGTGCTTCTTAGGACTTGGTTACTTTATTAACTGAATATCAGTAGTGAAACTTTTAATCTCATCTTCTAATCTCTTTCCAAAATTTTAAATGCTAATTGTTATTTTTGATTTAGTTAATTGAGGTGCTTAAAATAAATGAATTATTACTTTTTAAACCTAAAATTATTCTTCCATATACCTACAAAGTGTGAGTCATTTTCAATTAATTTTTTTGCTTTACTTCATAAACTCTTGAGAAAACTCTTCTTTTGGGTGCTAAAGCAATTTAGTATGAAGCAGCAGAGAGACATCTGATTCTATTCTTTACTTAAAGTTGAAATCAGACAGGACTGTAAAAGTTTGGATTTGTTAGACTCTACAATTTTTATAAAACTTAAGGTGGATTTTCATTTACAGGCAAACTTACATGTATGAGAAATTGTGTGCGTCAAAAAATACATTTTTTAAACCTCAGAGTTTTTAGTTCTTGATGTAAAACTCTTGATGAATAACATTTTTGTCAATGCAGACATGTCACCAGAGCACAAATTTATCTGATGTTTACCTAGTATCTTATTTGTACAAAGTGTTCGTTACCACTTTGATTCTTTATTCTCAGTAGTTTGTTTTGATCCATCTTTGTGGAACAAAGAATGTTCTTTCACACACATCTCTTCAGGGACTCTACTTCATGTTTTTAACTATATATATTTACTGGTATATGTAAACTCAACAATTCTCAATGATTTTTTTGCATGATGCTAAGGTTTGAGGTATGAATGGTCCCATCTCCCAGGTACTAAGCATAGTACCCAAAAGTTAGTTTTTCTACCCTTGTCCTCTGCAGTAGTCTCCAGTTTCTATTGCTACCATCTTATGTCTATGAGTAGCTAAGGTTTAGCTCCCTTATTTGTAAGTGAGAACATATGGTATTTGGTTTTCTATTATTGTGTTAATTTGCCTAGCATGATGGCCTCCAGCTCCATCCATGTTTCTACAGAGGATGTGATTTCATTCTTTATTATGGCTGTAGTATTCCAGGATGTTTATGTACCACATTTTTTAAAATTCAATCTGCCATTGATGGGCATCTCAGTTGATTCTGTGTCTTTGCTATTATGAACACTGCTGGGATGAACATGCAAGCTCATGTGTCTTTTTAATAGAAAGATTTATTTTCTTTTGAGTATATACCCAGTGATGGGATTGCTGGGTTGAATATTTGTTCTGTTTTAAGTTCACTGAAAAATCTCCAAACTACTTTCTATAGTGGCTGAACTAATTTCCATTCCCACCAGCAGTGTATAAGTATACCCCTTTCTCTGCAGCCTCCTTGGCAGCATCCATTATTTTTTGACTTTTTAATCATAGCCATTCTGGTGTGAGATAGTATCTCATTGCGGTTTTGATTTGCATTTCTCTGATGTTAGTAATGTTGATCAATTTTTCATGTTTGTTGGCTATTTATATATCTTGTTTTGAGAAATTTCTGTTTTTTTCATTCATTTTTAATGGGATTATTTATTTTTTTGCTTGTTCAATTGTTTGCATTCATTGTAGATTCTGGATATAGACCTTTGTTAGATGGATAGTTGGTCAGTATTTTCTCTCATTATGTAGGTTGTCTGTTTTTAGTTTCTTTTGCTGTGCAGAAACTCTTTAGTCTAATTACATTCCATGTGTCATTTTTTTGTTTTGTTGTAATTGCTTTTGAGGACTTAGTTTTAAATTCTTTCCTAAGATTGATGTTCAGAATGGTGTTTCCTAGGTTTTCTTCTAGGATTCTTATAGTTTGATGTGTGACATTTAAAGTTTTAATCCATCTTGAGTTAATTTGTGTATATGGTGAAAGGTTAAGAGTCCAGTTTCGTTCTTCTCCATATGGCTAGCCAGCTATCCCGGCACCATTCGTTGAACAGGGAGTCCTTTCCCCATTGTTCAGTTTTGTTGACCTTGTTGAAGATCAGATGGCTGTAAGTGTGTGGTTTTTTTTCTCTGGATTCTCTATTCTGTTCCATTGGTCTATGTGTTAGCTTTTATATAGTACCATGCTGTTTTGGTTACTGTAGGTTTGTAGTATAGTTTGAAGTTGGTAATGTGATACCTCTGGCTTTTTTCTTTTAAAAAATTAATCAATTAGTTATTCAATTTTTACTTCTAAAATTGTACTTTAGGTTCGGGGTACATGTGCAGGTTTGTTATATAAATAAATTGTGTGTCACAGGAGTTTGTTTCATTAGCCAGGTAATAAACATAGTATCCTATAGATAGTTTTTCAATCATTACCCTCCTCCCACCCTCTGCCCTCCATCCTCAGGTAGGTCTCAGTGTCTGTTGTTCCTTTCTTTGTGTCCATACACACCCAATGTTTAGCTTCCACTTATAAATGAGAACATGCTGTATTTTTTTTATGTTCCTGTGTTTTGTTTTGTTTTGTTTTTAAGGATAATAGTCACCAGCTCCATCCATGTTGCTGCAAAGGACATAATCTCATTTTTATGGCTGCAGAGTATTCCATGTTGTTTATGTACCACATTTTCTTTAGTCAGCTTTGTTCTTTTCACCTAGAGTTGCTTTGGCTATTAAGACTCCTGTTAAATTCCATATGAATTTTAGAATAGTTTTTTCTAGTTCTGTGAAAAAAATGATGCTGGTAGTTTGATAGGAATAGTGTTGAATCATAGATTTCTTTGGGTAGTGTGAATATTTTGATGATATTGATGCTTCCAATCTATGAGCATGGAATGCTTTTCCATTTGTTTATGTCATCCATGATTTGTTTCAGCAGTATTTTGTAGTTCTCCTTGCAGATCTTTCACTACCTTGGGTTAGATGTATTCCTAGGTGTGTGTGTGTGTGTGTGTGTGTGTGTGTGTGTATTGTACATAAGATCACATTCTTGATTTGGCTCTCAGCTTGAATGCTATTGGTATATAGAAATGACACAGATTTTTGTACGTTGATTTTGTATCCTGAAATTTTACTGAAGTCACTTATAAGTTTCCAGAGCCTTCTGGCAGACTCTTAAGAGTTTTTTAGTTATAGGATCATATCATCTGTGAAGATAGCTTAACTTCTTCTTTTCCTACTTAAATGCCTTTTATTTTTTTCTCTTGCCTGATTGTTCTGTCTAGCACTTCCAGTGCTCGCTGAATAAGAGTGGTGAGAATGAGCTTTCTTGTCTGGTCCAGTTCTCAAAGGAAATATTTCCAGTTTTTGCCCATTAATGGCAACAATGATAACAATTATACATGCCTATTATCATAGCAAAATAAGTTTAAAGTAAGTATTTACAGCATAGTCAATATAAAATTTTTTTATGGTAAACAAAACATTGCTTAATTGATAATCAGGTTAAATGGGAGGTCAGAAAATGTGCCATCTGGGGATGAATACTGTAGATAAAGTTTTATGCAGTAACCAAACATTTAAAGAAGAACTAGCATCAATTCTACTCAAACTATTCCAAAAAATTTAAGAGGAGAGAATACTTCCTAACTCATTTTACAAGGCCAGCATCACCTTGATATCAAAAGCAGTTAAAGAGACAACAACAAAAAGAAAACTACAGGCCAATATCTCCAATGAACATGGGTACAAAAATCTTCAACAAAATACTAGCAAACTGAATTCAACAATACATCAAAAAATCATTCACCATAATCAGGTGGAATTCATCCAGGGTTGCAAGGATGGTTCAACATATGCAAATCAATAAATGTGATATATTGTATCAACAAAATTAGGGACAAACCTCCTATGACCATTTAAATAGATACTGAAAAAAACATTCAATAAAAATCAACATATCTTTAGGATAAAAATTCTTAACAAACTGGGTATAGAAGGAACATACCTCAATACAGTAAAAGCTATATATGACAAACTCAGAGCAAATACCACACCTCATGCGGAAAATTTGAAAGCCTTTTCACTAAGATCTGGAACAAGACAAGGATGCCCAGTTTCACCACTTCTATTCAACATGGTACTAGAAATCCTAGCCAAAGCAGTTAGCTAAGAGACAGAAATAAAAGACATTCAGAATGTTAAAGAAGAAATCAAATTATCCTTGTGTGAAGATGACATGATTTTATATTAAAAAAAACCTAACGACTCCACCAAAAATCCCTTAGAACTAATACAAAAATTAGTAATGTTTGTATATGCAAACAGTGATCAGTCTGAAAAGAAATTAGAAAGTCATCCCACTTAAAACAGCTACAAAGAAGCAACAACCTAGGAATAAATTTAACCAAAGAAGTGAAAGATCTCTACATGGAAAACTTGTAGTGTATAACACTGATGAAACAAGTTAAAGTGGATATTCCATGCTCATATATTGAAAGAATTAGTATTGTTAAAATATCTGTACTACCCAAAACAATCTATAGATTAGTATAATTTCTATAAAAATATCAATAACTTTTTTCACAGAAGTAAGAAACACAAATTTAAAGTTTATATGAAACCACAAAAAATAACCCAAATAAATAAAGCAATCTTAGCAAACAGAACGAAGCTGGAGACATCCCACTACCTGATTTCAAATTATACTATGCAGTTATAGAAACCAAAACAGGATGGTACAGTCATAAAAACAGGCCCATAGACCATTAGAAGAAAATATAGAACTCAGAAATAAACCCATGCATTTAGAGCCAACTAATTTTTAACAAAAGCACCAAGAACATGCACTGGGGAAAGGACACTCTCTTTAATAAATGGTACTAGGAAATCTGGATATCTATATGTAGAAGAACAAAATTAGATCTACATCTTTCACCATATATAAAAATCAACTCAAAATGGATTAAAGACTTAAATATTAGACCTGAAACTATGAAACTACTAAAAGAGAACATTGGGAAAATGGTACAGGACATTGGTCTGGACAAAAATTTTTTGGGTAAGACCTCAAAAGCATAGACAACAAGAGCAAAAATAGACAAATTGGATTACATCAAGCAAAACAGCTTCTGCACGGAAAAGGAAACAATCAATAAAGTGAAGCAACAATCCATAGAATGGGAAAAAGTATTTGGAAATTATCCATTCAACAATGGATTAATAACTAAAATATATAAGGAACTCAAACAACTCAACGGCAAAAATAAATAAATAATTTGATTTAAAAATGAGCAAAAGACCTTAATTGACATTTTTCTGAAGATGTACAGATGACCAAATATATATGAAAAAATGTTCAACATTGCTAATTATCAGGAAAATGTAAATCCAAACCACAGTGAGATCAATTTTACCTCAATTAGAATGGTTATTATCAAAAAGATAAATGCCGACAAGGATTTGGAGGAAGGGGAATGTTCATACCCTGTTAGTAGGAATATAAAGTGGTACACCCATTAGGAAAACGGTGCGGAAGTTCTTAAAAAATTAAAAATAGACCTACCATATGACCAAGGAATTTCACTGATATATATCCAAAAGAAAGAAAATCAGTGTACTGAAGAAATATAAGCATGCTCATATTTATTATGGCAGCATTCATAATAGCCAATATATGGAATCAACTTAAGTGTCCATTGGTGAATAAATGGATAAAGAAAATGTGGTCTGTATACACAATGGAGTATTATTAAGTCAGAAAAAGAATGAAATCTTGTCATTTGCAGCAACATGAATGAAACTGGATATCATTATGTTAAGTGAAATAATCCAGGCACAGAAATACAGAAAGACAAACATTGCACATTCTCACTCACAAATGTGAGCTAAAAAAGTGGATCTGATGGAGGTAAAGAGAAGAATGGTGGTTACCAAGGGCTGGGAAGAGAAGAGGGTAAGAGGATGAAGAGAAATTGATTAAGGGCTATAAAAATATAGTTAGATAAAAGGAATAAGTTCTAGTGTTTCATATTACAGTCAAAAATATATTTTATAAAAATTTACTATAGATGTCAAAATAGCTGGATAATTTTGTTTCCAAACCAAAGAAAAAATAAATGTTTGAGGTGATGGATATCCCAATTACCCTAACTTGATCATTTCACATTGTATGTAGGTACCAAAATGTCATATGTACTACAGAAATATGTACAAATATTACATTTTGATTAACAAGGTAAATGAACAAACACATTACAAGATAAGCAGGAAGGCATTATGCTGTTTACAATCATTTACCTATAAGTAAGACTGTCCAGATATTGGAAGGCATTATTCCAATAAATAAAAAACTAAATTAGGAAAAAAGTTTTATGCACTAAAATAATTATTACTGAATTTAGGAAGGGATATATGCAAATAGGTTTAAATGCAATTCAATTGCTGCAAATCTTGGAATACATTCAATTTTTGAATTACCTTGGGATTGATCCCTAATAGATTTTGATATGCCATTTGGGAACTGTGCTATAGCTGACTGAAATTACTCCACACATCCTTTTCTCCTCATGTAAGTGACCCTCTTGGATTCTTGAAGAGTGAGGGGTTCACAATGGAGAATATCAGTTTTAAACAGTCCAGTTTAAGGATTTGGTATCTGACACAATTTTATTTTGACATTTCAGTATATTGTTAATATGAATATTAATGGTTGTATAAGTTGGTGCATTTGGAAATTGTAAGTGTGGTGGCTTTATTATTATTTTTACAAACAGGCTCTAGCTTTGTCTCCCAGGCTGGTGAGCAGTGGTGGGATTATAACTCACTACATACAGCCTCAAACTCCTGGGCTCAAGCTATCCTCTCATGTCAGCCTTCAGAGTAGCTGAGACTCCAGGCATAAACCACCATACTCAGCTAATTTATTTTTATTTTTATTTTTTGTAGAGATGGGGTCTCGTTATGTTGCCTGAGTTGGTTTCAAGTTCCTGGCCTCAAATGTTTTAAGTGCATTTTAATTTATATCTCTATAAGGTCTTTAAGGCTAAAGATTCTATAGTATAATGATAAAATAATTTTTTTCTCAACTAGCAATCTTGGAAACTTTTTCTTTAAAACGGGCCCTTGCTTTAATCAAGTGAGGGAAAAAAAGCCTGTTCTAGATCAATTAGGCTTGTCTTTCTATAAAATGATAAATATCTAGATTTAAAAATAAGTATTTTATATTCTGATATATAAAACATAATTATACATCAGAATATAAAATGTATGTATGTATATATAATTATGTTTTATATATCAGAATATAAAATGTTGTAATTATATATTGGAACAACTGACTTTTTCCTTTATGCTTCATGTGATTATTTTAGCATTATGTAGATTCAGGCTAAATGGCTTGTTAACTTTATAAATTTAACCTTTTATATCATGTTTTCATAACCTTTAACACACAAGCAGGATGTTTTAGTGTAACTTTTTAGCGTTAAATTACTATAAATCTTTTTCAAGATGCTCTAAAGGGATACAACATTTTGCTTAAAGTCATTAATAACTTTAGTATGTTTTTCTATATTTATTGCTTTTTTCTATAATATTTCTACTTGAAATTCCCAAATAATACACAAACACAAAACTATATTAATCATTCTTTGTTGTAGTTTTTTCAAAAAGTAAACTTACTTTAATAAAGCTTGTAAACTGTATGTTGCTTCATGTGAAACAAATTTAATCTGAAAAATTACTTCCATGTAGAAAATCATGGTTTTTAAAGTTTTCTAAAATAACTTCAAAATGAGTTGCAAAGCTGTTAATGTTTTAAAAGCATCATGAAATTTGCCAAATTCTGCCTTATCTTGCTATCTGCCAGTTTCTGTGTAAAATACTTGCGTAATTTCCACAATTTGATTAACAGAGACTTATGATCCTTAGTACATTTGTGTAACTAAAACCACAAACATATTTAAAAAATATAATAAAACTAGATGTATGTGAGTCTTCTTCAAATTACAGAAATTAAATGAAAAGTCTAATTAGGGGGATGTTTCTGACCAGATAAATTTGTTTAAAAATCAGTATGTATATTGTTAACAAAAGAAAGTCAATGTGTTCTTAACAGTATTGTACAGACTCTCACAAATGAGCTTCGAGTTGTTTTAAGATATCTAATAGAAGCCAAACTTATCAAACAGATAATAGAACAGTGTATTAATCTGAATAAAGCAATTAACTAAAAAATTTGCAAGGCCTTAATTTATGCTTCAACATACTTTGCTTCAGACTTCTCCAGGGACCCAATTCCCACATAGATCCTAAAACCTTATCTCGTGTTAGGAGAGTTATTGGTATGGAACATATCTAGATGTAATTATCATTTTCTTCATGGACATGGAAGGGAATATATGGTAATTTAAAAATATTTTCCCATGTTAATCATGAGGCTAATTTATTTTGGATTCATACTGTGTGGTCTAATTCTTCAAAATATATAATTTGGAACTTCTCTATCACAAAAATCTCCTTTATTTGTTTTTGTTCTTTGATTTCATTGGTTTTAATACTTTTCTTTACTGTTTTAAAGTTATTACTGCACTTCAGTGTTACTGACCACAAATTATCAGTGGAATATTGTTGTCATAATGTTTTTTTCTTCCAGAAAATTAAATTAATTTTAATCTATTACTTGTGGTGCATCTAGCACTGGCAATCTTCACTTTATTTCCACCCAAAGATGATGCAGTTCTTCCTGTTACATGAAAAGTATAGGTTTTTTTTATTTTCACACTTCAGACTCTAGTTTTTGAAAGAATGCAGTTGTATCTGGAAATATGCTCTTGTAGAAAATACAGACTTGCATCATTCAAATTTAAGTGACCTTACTAAAATATTGGATAAATGCAGCAATATTTATCTAACTTACATGGTTGAGGTAACTTGTAATCAATTGCATGATTTCATGTTGATAAAATATTGGCAAGTTGTACTTCGTAATCATGACATTATTTCGTAAAGCAATGGTTGATAGAATGAGATTAATAACCACTTCTTCATTCATTAGTTCAATAATCACAGAGTACTTCTTAAATTTCTTTCTCCTCATTACAGCCTCCAAACATGTCAGTATGGTTATTGCCTACATTTTCTCATGAAACTTGCCTCTTGTATACAAATTCTATTTTTGTTTCTAGATCAGTTGCACTTGGCATTTGGATTCCATGAAGATTTTCTTACCACTGTATTAATCTATAGGATTGTAATTCCAAGACAGTCTATGATAGATGAAAATAATAAAGGGTCAAGAAATGATCCAGGCAGTATAGTAACAACTAGAATCATCTTGTTCTTAAGTGCCACAGTTGAAGATAGCTAATTTATGGACAATTTTCCTCTAAAGATATATCAAGATTCTGATCACCGATAAGCTGATAGATTATATCAAAAGAAATCCTATAATTTAAAAGATGGTGTTCTGCAGTATCTTTTTATCATTGTCTTTGGAAATTTTGTTGTTTCTAACATTGTTTGTAAAACAGTACAATCTATTTGCTTCAAATTCCAGAGTCAGAAGCAATGTGATAGGCTCAAAAACAACCTCAATATTTCCTGTTTAAACCTGTTATTATTTTTAAAACCATGAAGGTGTTCTAGACTCTCCAGGACCATATGTTGAGAAAATGAAGCCTATGTGTCGTAAGTGATACTTTTTGAACAATAAACTTCAGATTCATGGAGTCTCACAGTTTTCTATAACAGTTATTGGCCAGCATTGCAGGATTCTGTTCTCTGTCAGCTCTAGAAGCAGGAATCATTTCATGCTCAACTTCTTTTTTTTTTTTTTTTTTTTTT
>NW_022436942.1:13347752-13383323 GCF_009761245.1 Sapajus apella
GCAATTCTCCTGCCTCAACCTCCTGAATAGCTGGGATTACAGGCACGCGTCACCATGCCCAGCTAATGTTTTTTGTATTTTTAGTAGAGACGGGGTTTCACCATGTTGACCAGGATGGTCTCGATCTCTTGACCTCGTGATCCACCCGCCTCGGCCTCCCAAAGTGCTGGAATTACATGCTTGAGCCACCGCGCCCGGCCTGTGCTCAACTTCTGAGTTCAGCATTGTAAACAGCAATTTACACGCTGTTTACCCGTGTGACGCAATATTGGTAGTTCAACCGGGACATTGAGCCCGAGGCAGGTGCTGGCGCTGCGGCCTCATCGGCTGCGGACCCTGCTATTCCCGAGGAGGTGTGGAATATCAAACAAACGATCAAGTTGACACAGGAACATATAGAGGCCCTACTGGACAAATTTGGTGGAGAGCATAATCCACCATCAATATATCTGGAGGCATATGAACAATACACCAGTAAGCTAGATGCACTCCAACAACGAGAACAACAGTTATTGGAATCTCTGGGGAACAGAACTGATTTTTTCTGTTGCATCAATGGACACTATTACATCTTCTTCCTCTTCTAGCCTTTCAGTGCTACCTTCATCTCTTTTAGTTTTTCAAAATCCCACAGAGGTGGCACGGAGCAACCCCAAGTCACCGCAAAAACCTATCGTTAGAGTCTTCCTGCCCAACAAACCGGACGGTGGTGAGTCAGTTTTAATACCATCATTTTGCTGTTTCTTTGTATTTTGCAGAAAGATCAGTTGTTGAAAATTGATACATTATTACTTATACTCAGAAGTCATGCAAATAGAGGCATCCATGCCATACAGGAATGAAAAAGACATCATTATTTGATGCCGAAGTCTATGTTCCTTAACTGAAATAAATTGTATTGTCTCTAGTGTTGGATTTGACATTTAAACCTGTCTGCCAAACTTGAACCACGGTCATATCTAAGCACTAGTTTAAAATAAATCAGGATTTTAAGACCTGAACTTGTTCATTGTCTAATGTGTGTCAGGTAAGATTCATTCTTCATCCTTGAGAAATCTCTTTTCTGAGTTACATTATCAGAGGTTGAACTTTCAGTGTGATTGATATGTTTCCCCTCATCTACTTAACTTTTGGTTGTTGAATATTAATATTACCATTGGAACAGTATACCCTGTAGGTAACATTTAAAGCAGAGAAATCTGTGGAATTATTGTGGGTGGCCTATAATTCTCAAAGGCAAGAAATACTGTCAGTAGACTTAAGCAATGCATCTATATACATCACTACTTTTTAAATGTCTATGGTTACTTTTGACAATTAAAAAAAAACAAAACTGCTCAACTCCCCAGTCCCTATCCTTTCATCGCGCTAAAGCCAAGAGAATGGGGTACTCTGGATCCCACCCCGGGCACCCTGTGAGATCCTTCATCACTTTCATTCTCAGCAAAGAGTCACTGAGCACCTCCTGTAGGTGCTGGGGAGTCCACACTGAACAAAAGAGACAGAGGGCCCTGCCTTCCAGGAGTTGAGTTCTAGGTCAGGGAGACAGAGTTTGCAAGATAAGGAAAATACATACATAGTAGGCTGAAGGTTAACTGCTGTGTGGGAAATCCAGCAGGAGGCGGGAGGTGTGATTTGAATCGAGGGTCACAATGCCCAGGTCACATCCCAAGTAGTGAGCAGGAGCAATGGGGGTGGCCGAGGAAGGGCTTGCAGCTTGAGGCACCAGCACATGCAAAGGCCCTAAGCCAGAATGTGCTAGAATAAGGGCCACTGGCGGGGGGCAGTATAGGTGGGGAGGAGGAATGTATTAAAAGATGAGATTGCCTTAGAAAAAAAAAACTGTCCTGGAAAAGCTGTCCCCTGTAGGGTTTCCAAGGACGACATCTTATCTTCCTTCTTGGGTGGGTCCCACTATTGCAACAAGATAAAACTTTAAATTTTTTTTTTTTGACTGTCACTTTTATTCTATTTATTATTCTCCTGTGTTTATGATGGTCTCTCTGTCTCCCTGGGACAGAGGGCAAGGGAGGCAGATGTTGGAGTGGCAGCAAAGGGCTCCCCCAGTTCCAGCTGTGTATAGTTAAGAGCATGACACAGGCAGATTCCGAGCCTTGGAGTCCGAGGCTGCATGTCCTTGTGCAAGCTCTGTGACCTCAGGCACAGTGTTCCTTGCTCTAGGCCTCAGCTCCTAGCTAAGACCATAGTTAATGACCATGTGGTTCTTATGATGAGCCAGGCTCTGTTCTAGTAATTTCACATATCGTTTTACTGTCACCCCGATCCTATGAGGCAGGCACTACTATTATGCCCATTTCCACATAAGGAAACAGAGAGGTCAGATAACTCACCCAGGGTCACACAGCTATCTGAGTGGCCAAAGATTCAAACCCAGACCATCTGGCTCTACTGCCAACCTTGCCAGGTAGTGAGAGATTTCAATGGAAGTATCTCTTGGCACAGGGCTTTGTTCAATTCAGAGTTGTTATTAACATCAATATTATTATTATGAGGAGGAGTGCTTCTAGGGTTAGGGACACCTGGAAGCTTCTTTGCCTTGACCAATGATTTAAGAAAAAAAAAATTGACATCTTTATTTAAGTATGATCCAATAAATTACTAAATAAAATAATCATGAATCTAATACGTTCTCATATTAAATAATGAAAAATTTCTACAACAGTCACTGTAGTTTATGTCTGTAATCCCAGAGCATCTAGATGTGATGAGAAAAAAACCCAAACATTTTGGCATTGAATGATGGCTAAGGTGTCCCAAGTATTCCATCTTTTAAGATGAACTGGTCAATTAATTGCCTCACTACCCCAGGATTCCCATTCTTTGGAAATAATTTTTATTAAATTTCAATAAACTATGAATCCTAGTGGTATTTTACTTTACAACATGGATGGGCTCATCCTTATCTTTAGGTCACTTCAGAATCCTCCAAGAAGACTGATGAAGAGTATGGAATCATGTTCCAATTTCATATTCTTAAATTAATTACATTATCCTTATTCCTGATGCTGCTGAACTGCTGGGTTTCCATAGCCATGGCCTAAGAACAGGAGGAGAGAGCAATGCCTATGGGAGGGAGGTCCCAATCCCAAAATTCTGGGTGCTAACAGGTGTCTGCAGCCAATTCCAGTTAGCCTCAGAGATGTCACCTCCTCCCCCACAGCCTGGGATGTGACACTTTTCCTCAGACTGAGAAAGGAGTGATGAACCACAAAATGCTGTATAATGATAAAGTGCTGGAATATCCATGTAATGATTAAAACCAACTCTAATAATCTCAAAAAAAAAGCCATTCTTTGAATATCCTTTATTCCAGCATTTTGAATTTGTTTGTATTGCTGGATCAGTCTAACAGGGATAGCACATGGCACTGAATTTACAAAGTTATAACTTCTATGTACAAATGGCCAAGAAACATATAAAAATGCTCAACATCACTAATAATCAGGGTAATGCAAATCAAAACCACAATGCAATACCACCCTACTCCTGCAAGAATGGCCATAATCAAAAAATCAAAAAATAATAGATGTTGGCATAGATGAGGTAAACAGGGAACACTTCTACACTGCGGGTGGCAATGTGGACTAGTACGACCACTATGGAAAGCAGTGTGGCGATTCCTTAAAGAATTAAGAGTAGAACTACCATTTGATCCAGCAATCCCACTACTGGGTATCTACCAGAGGAAAAGAAATCATTATACGAAAAAGATACTTGGCTGACACATGTTTATAGCAGCAAAATTCACAATTGCAAAAATGTGGAACCAACCCAAATGCCCACCAATCAACCAGTGGATAAAGAAACTGTGTATATCACAGTACATTTATATATATATGTACTGTGAGATATATATATATATATATATATATATATATATGTATATATATAATGGAATACTACTCAGACAGAAATTAAATGCATTTGCAGTGACCTGGATGGGATTGGAGACTATTATTCTAAGTGAAGTGGCTCAGGAATGGAAAACCATACACTGCATGTTCTCACTCATAAGTGGGAGCTAAGCTATGAAAATGCAAAGGCAGAAGAATGACACAGTGGACTTTGGGGACTGAGAGGGAGGGGGTGAGTAATAAAAGACTACAAATTGGATGCAGTGTATACTGCTGGGGTGATGGGTGCACCAAAATTGCACAAATCACCACTAAAAAACTTACTCATGTAATCAAACAACATCTGTTCCCCAATAACCTATGGGGATAAAACATTTAAAATTTTTTAAAATGCTGAAAAATAAAGAAATAAATAAAAGTTATAACTTCCATAAATAAGATCTGTCTTCTTCAATATTTGCCAAAACTTGTTCATGTGATTCTAGTAGTTTTGTGTTATATAAATAAAGCTTTCTACAAATGACTGGATGCTTAAGAATGATGGAGTCACAATGACTCCAAAGCAAGTAAAACATCCCTAAAGTCTGACAACATCTTTGCTTAGTCTTTCTGGAAGGTAGGAACCATTTTAGTCTTGTTTCTCTGAAGCAGATAATGCATAAATTGTTTTCATGTCAGTTGTAACAGAGCCGTCTTTTGGATTTTCAGGGAGTGTGTTCAAAAAGCCTAGACAAAAAGGACGTAAGTGTGATTGATGAGCCTATTCAGGCCTGGAAGCCAAAGCCACACTGGCTGCTGGCCAGAAGCCTCAATGGGACTGTGGGTCATGATGCACAAAGGCAAGGTCAAGGGACGCCCAAACAGGGTGAAGGTAGATGTGGTCTTCTCAGCATGAACAAGGAGACTGAGTAAAGAAGCAGCTTTGGGCCCATGGGCTGCCATACACCACGGACCTCAGCAGGCTGCCAGGTTCCACATTAACTGTGCATCTTGTTTATTTATTTTTATCGTCAATTTTTGCATTTACAAGGTATGTTCTTTTATATCTATTAGATCTTGAATAACCATATTTAATTTGTATTGGAGTATTGTGTTTTAGTATTTTTTATGTTCCTTGACCTTTTATTATTTTTTAAAGTGTTTCTTTTTATAAATAGTTTTAGTTTTTATATTTTTTTTGTGGTGGTGGGAAGAGATATGCAGGATTCTTCTTCTTGCTCTTGATTACATGTGTTGTATTTTCCTGTACCATCAAGAGTAAAAAATCTTGTATGAGTGGTTAAGTGGGGATGAGAGTGTTCCATTCTGTTGCATCAGTAAGAGGCAGTTTCTTTACTAAATAGTGCTTATTTTGGTGTTTGGGATGGGGGAGATAACCTCTCTTCTCTTGGTTCTTTGATACCATCTTATTTTATCAAGGCCCTTATCATCAGCTGATTTCTTCTCTTCACACAAACCTGCAAGGGATACCTTCCCCATTAAAGATTACTCTCTTTCCCGTAAATGTGGCCGCTTCCTGAGGGTGCCCGCTCTAGTTGTACCCGCTTTTTAACTCTTTTTCTTTGATCATCCCAGGTAGCAGGTGTTTTAATCCAGCACGTCTCACACCAACTCTCAGTAATTCTTTTTGAGGGAGATAAGGTCAATCTCCCGGATGTGTCCTCTTTGATGGTGCCATACTGCAGCACCAATGCAACACCAATCCTGCTGCACTTGCTTCCAGACTTTGCGATCTTTGTTGTATCTTAACTCAGTTGTGGACTCCAGAACACACTCTGTTTGTCTCTCATGTTTAATTCCCCACTTTTCTGTAAATTGAAGAATTCTGCAGTATTTTCTGCATTCTAATTGTGTGGTAGGTATAAGGGTTACGGATGATTTGCATTCTCTGTTGATCTGTATGTTTTTTTGGAAAGTCATGAAAGAAAGATTAATCCTGTGGAAACTCAAAAGCCTCAATTAACTTTGAGAAGAAAAATAACCATGATTTAGAAAAATCCTTGTTAAGGATGTATCTTATCTCAAATCATTTATCAGAATCATATCAATATTTTTCTTTAAAAATATTTGAAGAAAATGTCATTTCAACATGAAGGAATCAGAATAGACAGTCCTATGGTTGTTTTGAAATGTCCTTTTTCTTACCATTTGTTGTAGAAAAACTTTTTATTTAGATTTTGACATGATTTGGCTGCGCCCCCCCACCCAAATCTCATTTTGAATTGTTCCCCTAATCTCCACATGTCGTGAGATGGAGCAGGTGGAGATAATGGAATCATAGGGGTGGTTTCCCGCATCTTGTTCTCATGATAGTGAGTTAGTTCTCACTCTCTGATGGTTTTATAAGAGATGTCTGCCTTTGCTGAACACCTGTACTCTCTCCTGCCACTTTGTGAAGTAGGACATATTTGCTTCCTCTTCTGCCATAATAATAAGTTTCCTGAGACCTCTCCAGCCATGCAGAACTGAGTCAATTAAACCTCTTTCCTTTGTAAATTACCTAGTCTCAGATATGTCCTTATAGCAGCATGAGAATGGATTAATACAGCAAACTGGTACCACAGAGAGTGGGGTGCTGCTATAAGGACACCTGAAAATGTGGAAGTGACTTTGGAACTGGGTAACGGGCAGAGGTTAGAACAGTTTGAAGGGCTCAGAAGAAGACAGGAATATGTGGGAAAGTGTGGAACTTGCTAGAGACTTGTTCAATGGCTTGGACCAAAATGCTGATAGTGATATGCACAATAAAGACCAGGATGAGGTGATCTCAGATGAAGATGAGGAACTTCTTGGGAACTGCAGTAAAGATCATTTTTGCTATGCAAAGAGACTGGTGACATTTTGTCCCAGTGCTAGAGATCTGTGGAATTTTGAACTTGAGAAAGATGATTTAGGGTATCTGGCAGAAGAAATTTCTAAGTGGCAAACTGTTCCACAGAAGCAGAGTACAAAAGTTTGGAAAATTTGCAGACTGATGATGCAGTAGGAAAAAAAAATTTTTTTCTGTGGAGAAATTCAAGCCTGCTGTAGAAATCTGCATAAATAATGAAGAGCTGAATGTTAATCACCAAGACAATGGGAAAAATGTCTCCAGCATAGTCAGAGACCATCCCAGCAGCCCCCTTATTACAGGCCAGGAGGCCTAGGAGGAAAAAATGGTTTCCTGGACAGGGTCCCTGGCCCTCCTGTTCTATTTAGCTTTGGGACATGATGCCCTGCGTCTCAGCTGCGTCAGCTCCAGCTGTGGCTAAAAGGGGCCAAGGTACACTTCAGGCCATTGCTTCAGAGGGTGCAAGCCCCAAGCCTTGGCAGCTTCCACATGGTGTTGAGCCTGCACATGCACAGAATTCAAGAATTGAGGTTTGAGAACCTCCACCTAGATTTCAGAGGACATATGGAAATGCCTGGATGTCCAGGCAGAGGTCTGTAGGGGCAGAGCCCTCATGGAAAGCCTCTGCTAGGGCAATGCAGAAGGGAAATGTGGTTTGGAGCCCCCACATAGAGTCCTTACTGGGGCACTGCCTAGTGGAGCTGTGAGAAGAGGTCCACTGTCCTCAAGACCCAGAATGGTAGATCCAATGACAGCTTGCACCGTGTGCCTAGGAAAGCTAAAGACGCTCAACGCCAGCCATGAAAGCAACAAAGAGTGGGGCTGCAGTCTGCAAAGCCACAGGAGTAGAGCTGCTCAAGGCTGTGGGAGCTCACCTCTTGCTTCAGCATGACCTAGATGTGATACATGAAGTGAAAGGAGATCATTTCAGAATATTAAGGTTTAATGACTGCCCTGTTGGATTTCAGACTTGCTTGGGGCCTGTAGCCCCTTTGCTTTGTCCAATTTCTCCCATTTAGAATAGGTTTATTTACCCAATGCCTGTACCCCCATTGTATTTAGAAAGTAACTAACTTGCTTTTGATTTTACAGGCTTACAGGTGGAAGGGACTTGCCTTGTCTCAGATGAAACTTTGGCCTTAGACTTTTGAGTTAATCCTGGAACAAGTTAAGATTCTGGGGGATTTTTGGAAGGACATGATTGTGTTTTGAATTGTGAAGATATGAGATTTGAGTGGTGCTGGGGCAGAATGATGTAGTTGGCTGTGTCCCCACTTAAATCTCATATTGAATTTTAGTTTCCATAATCCCCATATGTCATGGGAGGGACCAGGTGAAGATAATTGAATCATGGGGGCAGTTTTCCCCATTTTGTTCTCATAATAGCGAGTTAGTTCTCATGAAATCTGATTGTTTTATAAGGGGCTTCTCCCTTCACTGGGCAATCTCTCTCCTGCTGCCTTGTAAAGAAGGACATGTTTGCTGCTCCTCCCACTATGCTGGCAAGTTTTCTGAGGCCTCCCCAGCTATGTGGAACTGTGATTCAATTAAACTTCTTTACTTCATAAATTACTCAGTTTAAGACAAAATGGAAATTAGTGGGATGAATGGTCCTGGAGAGGATCATCTGAATTCAGGTTTGGCTTATCTAGGACTCAAACATCATCCCTAATCTATTTTCTCAGCTCTGCCTCCTCTGTTTGTATGCCGTTAACAGAGAGGCTCTCTTGACTGGAACAGAAATGGCTAGAGCAGCTCCAAGCCTAATATCATTATAGCACCAAGCCTAGCAGAAAAGAGGATCTTGGTCCAGTACATGCAGCAAATGTCTTGAGGTTCTTTTTGATTTGACCAGCTTTAGTTTTCTCGTTTACTTTCTTTAGTTTCCCCCAAACCTAACGGGAGTTTTAGAGGAATGGGTTCTCAGAGCCCACTTCTATAATTGAAAGTGGAGTAAATCTTAGCAAACCAGATGATTGAAAATAGGGAATGGGTGGTCTTAAAAACAAAATCAGGTACTCTTACTAGAAATGATGGGGAACAGATGCAAGATGCCATTACAGGTCTTGAATACAAGGATGATGATACACTTGACAATGGGAATTCCAGAAGGAGCAGAGAAGCTGCTTCTTGGACACACGATAGATTTGAAGAACCATGATTCTGTGCAGTAATGCAGTGATTCACATAAAGTTACTGAAAAATAAATCTTGTGAGTGAATGATTTTAAATAAATGCTACCAGGAGGATACTTCTTTATTAAAAAGCCACCATTAAATTCAGAGAAACCGCACTCCAGAAGACCCTAGAAGAGCAACATGTTGACTTTAGGTCTTTATATTGGAATAGTGGAGGACTATCATTATTCAACTGATAGGAAATATTCAACTTCTACCATTATTACTAGCTACCACATTTTTACTATTAAGACTATTAAGCACTTCTCATGCATTATATTGCTGAATCACCTATACAGTCCCACGAAGAATCATCAGTTTTTGGAGGTGAAAACAGAGTATTACAGGGTTAAAGTTTAGGAATTTTACTTTCTTGCCCAAGATCTCATAGTTAGCTGGGGGTGGAACCAGAGTGACCTCACTTTAGAGCCCAACCTCTGAACCATTGTGCCACACTCTTACATTCTGTCAGAAACAACAAAGCTGAGGTCCACTGGAAGAGCAACAAAGCTGCCAAGCAAATCAGTCAATAAAGTAGAGAAAATTTTGACATAGAAGGGGATTTTGCAACACACCTTACAAAATGGAGCTTTTGGGGAACTTTTTCTATCAAAACTATGATTAATTCTCTCCATTAACTCTCCATTCTTCTGTGAGAGTTGATCATTTTGTTTAAGTTCTCAAATTAATACTGTATGGCAGTAGAATATTAATTTGTGCAAATATGATCAGTAAATAGCTTAAAATATAAAATATATTACCATCAATCATTTCTACTTCATTTTTATATCTACATAGCTTTATTAAGAGTTATTTACATAAAATTAAATGCACAAATCTAAAGTGTACTACTAATAAATTTTGGCAAATTTCATGCTTATGTAATGATTGCCTATATCAGGATTTAGAACATTTCCATTAGTCTAGAAAATTTCCACTAGCAGCCATGAAAACGAATGAGATTTTGCCCTTTGCAGGGACATGGATGGAGCTGGAAGCCATTCTCTTCAGCAAACTAACACAGCAATAGAAAGCCAAACACCACATGTTCACACTTATAAGTGGGAGCTGAATGATGAGAATACATGGACACATGGGGGAACAAAACAAACTGGGACCTGTGTCGGGGGCAGGTGAAGGAAGGAGGGAGGCCATCAAGAAGAAAAGCTTAATGGATGCTGGGCTTAATACCTAGTGATGGGATGATCTGTGCAGCAAATCACCACAGCACACATTTACCTGGGTAACAAACCTGCACATCCTGCATATGTACCACTGCTGAACTTAAAAGTTGAAGATTAAAAAAAATCTAGAAAATTCCTCCGGGATCCCCTTAAGTCAACTGACATTTCATCAGAGGCAATCACTACTTAAGATTTCTATCACCCTACATTAGTTTTGCATATTTTCGAGCTTCATCTAAATAATAATCAAGAGGTATTCCTTTATGTCTGCCTTCTTTTGCTCAACATAATGTTCTTAAGATTGGTCCATGTTGCTATGTGTTCAGAAGTTTATTTCTTTTTGTTGTGCATTATTTCACTGTATATATACACTATATGTAAATAAACCGAAGTCATTCATTCTCCTTTGATTAACAGTTGGGTTGTTTTCAGTTTTTGACTGTTATAAATAAATATAGTTGCTATGAGTATTTTACCTGAGTCTTTTTGTAGAAATATATTTTCATTTTACCTGTGTAAATGCCTAGAAGTTCAATCACTGAATCACACAGTAAGCATATATTTAACTTTATGAGAAACTATCAGATATATCTCCAAAATGGTTGCTCCATTTTGCACTCTCACCAGCAATTTTGAGAGTTCCAGATGCTCTGGATCCTTACCAACACATGCAAGTGAACTTTTTAAGTTTTGGGCAGTCCAGTATGTATGTGGTATCTCATGTGTTTTTAATTTGCGTTTCTCCGATGGCTAATAATGTTGTGCCTCTGTTCATGTAATTGTTGGTCAATCATTAATCCTTGTTTGTTTGTCTTGAAGAAGAATCTGCTCAAAGCATTTGTTTATTTTAGTTGTTTTATCTTATTAACTTGGAAATGTTCTTTATGTATGCTGGATAAAATTACTCTCAGCAGCTGGGTGAATGCATACCTTAGCCTTAAAAGGTGGCAAGAAACCGGCTGATAGAATTACTCAGTTTTTCTTCAAGGACAGAGCCACAGGCCCAGAGAGGAGAAACATGAGCTACAGGAAGTGGAGCCTCCAGTCACAGAGGATTATTCCCAGACCTTGAAACCTAATGGATTTTACCTTGCTAGATTTCAAAATTGCTTGGGACAAGCAACTCTTAACTCTTTTCTTCCTTTTATTTTCTCTCTTCTGGGATAGAATTGTTTATAACTGTTATTTCATACCTGTTCCATCATTATATTTTGGAAGTAGATAACTGGTTATCTCACTTCACAAGGCCATAGAAGGAGAGGAATTTTGCCCCAAAATCGGGTAATTCAGGAGTAAATCAACTTCTCTCACAATCAAATCCTGGGTCTGCTTTTCAGCACAGTTTGCTTTCCAGCTACAAGAGACGTCATCTCTATGTGCGTCCATAGTGACTTTCTGCTTTCACACTGTGTCTTAAGTTGGTAGGTGGCTGACCTGTGTAATGCCATGTGTCTAAAAGATTAAATATATCATTTATCACAAGAACAAACCAACATCAAAGCCAGCAGGAGAAAAGAAATAACTAAATTAGAGCAGAGCTGAATGAAATTGAGACCCAAAAATCTATACAAAGGATCAGTGAAACCGAAAGTTAGTTCTTAGAAAGGATAAATAAAATTGAAAGATTGTTAGCTAGATTAACAGAGAAAAAAAAACAGAAAAGATCCAAACAGGCACAATCAGAAATGACAAATGTGACATTACAACCAATCTCACAGAAATACAAAAGATCCTCAGAGACTACAATAAACACCTCTATGCACACAAACTAGAAAATGTAGAGGAAATAGATGAATTCCTGGAAACACAATATCTCAATCTCCCAAGAATGAATCAGGAAGAAATCAAAACCTTAAAATGACCAATATTGAGTTCCAAAATTTAACCAGTAATGAAAAACCTACCAGCCAGATGTATTCACAACTGAGTTCTACCAGATGTACAAAGAAAAGCTGATATAAACTCTACTAAAACTATTCTAAAAAATTGAGGAAGAGGGACTCCTTTCCAACTCATTCTATTAAGCTAGCATTACCCTGACATCAAAACCTGGCAAAGACACAATGAAAAAGAAAACTACAGGCCAATATCCTTGATGAACATAGATGCAAAAATCCTCAACAAAATACTAGTAAATCAAATTCAACAGCACATCAAAAATTTAATTCATCATGATCAAGGAGGCTTCATTCCTGGGATGCAAGGTTGGCTCAACATATGTAAATCAATAAATGTGATCCACCGCATAAACAGAATTGAAAACAAAAATGACATGATCATCTTAAGCTACATGGAAAAACTTTCCATAAACTCCAACATCTCTTTGTCATAAAAATCCTCAAGAAACTAGGCATCAAAGGAACATAATTTAAAAGAGTAAGATTTTACTATGGCAAATCCATAGCTGACATTATACTGAATGGGCAAAAACTGAAAGCATTCCCCTTGAGAACTGAAATGAGACAGGATGTCTACTCTTACCACTCCTGCTCAACAGACCACTGGAAGTGTTAGCCAGAGCAATCATGTAGGAGAAAGAAAAGACATCCAAATGGGAAAAAAAGAAGTCAAACTATCTGTCTTCATGGATATGATTCATATCTAGAAAACCCTAAAGACTATACCAAAAGACTCCTGGAACTAATAAACTTCACTTCAGTAAAGTTTCAGGAGACAAAAATCAATGTACAAAAGTCAGTAGCATTTCTGTACCCCAATAGCATTTAAGCTGAGAGCAAAATCAAGATTGCAATCCCATTTACAATAGCCACACACAAACAAATAAAATACCTAGGAATAAATATATCTAAGCGAGGAAGTAAAAGATCTCTGCAAGGAGAACTACATAATATTGCTAAAATAAATAATAGATGACATAAATAAATGGAAGAACATTCCATGCTCATGGATTGGAAGAATTAATACCATTAAAATGGCCACGCTGCCCAAATCTGTAGATTCAACACTATTTCTATCAAACAACCAATATTGTTTTTCACAGAATTCTAATATTCATATAGAACTGAAAAAGAGCCCAAATAGCCAAATATATTCTAAGCAAAAAGAATAAAGCTGAAGGCCATCACATTACCAAATTTCAAATTATATTATAAAGGTACAATAATTAGCCTGTACTGTACAAAAATAGACACATAAACAAATGGAACAGAATAGAAAATACAGAAATAAAGTTGTATTCCTGTAGCCATCTAATCTTTGACAAAGTCAACAAAAATAGGCAATGGGGAAAGGACTCCCTATTCAATAAGTGGTGCTGGGATGGCCATATGCAGAAGAATGAAACTGGACCCTTTCTTTTCACCATATGCAAAAATCAACTCAAGATGGATTAAAGATTTAAATGTTACACCTCAAAATACAAGAATCTTAGAAGAAAACATTGGAGATACCATTCTGGACATCCGCCTTGGGAAAGAATTTATGACTAAGTCCTTGAAAACAATTGCCAAAACCCAAAAATCAACAAGTGGGACCTAATTAAACTAAAGAGTTTCTGCATAGCAAGAAATGATCACCAGAGTAAACAAATAACCTACAGAATGAGAGAAAATATTAACAAGCTATGCATCTGATAAAGTCTAAGATCCAGAATCTATAAGGAAATTAATAGAATTGAATCAGGAAAACTCAGTTTTTTAAATTGAATCAGAAAGATTCAATTTGCTTTTGAACAAACAAAAAACAAATAACCCTATTAAAAATAAGCAAAAAGCATGTACAGACACTTCTGAAAGGAAGACATACAAGTGGCCAACAAACATATGAAAAAATGCTTCACATCATTAATCATCAGAGAAATGCAAATTAAAACCACAATGAGATATCATCTCACTCCAGTCAGAATGGCTATTACTAAAAAATCAAAAACAACAGATGTTGGCAAGACTGTGGAGAAAAGGGAATGCTTATACATGATTGATAGGAAAGTAAATTAGTTTAGCTACTGTGGAAAGTAGTTTGGAAATTTCTGAAAGACCTTGAAACGGAACTATCATTCAACCCAGGAATCCCATTTCTGCATATGTATTCAAAATAAAACAAATCATTCTTCCAAAAAAGCAGAAACAAAACCAAACCAAAACACACGCACTTGCATTTTTATTGCAGCAGTATTCATAGTAGCAAAAACACAGAATCAACCTAGGTGGCCATCAACAGTGGACTGAATAAAGAAAATGTGGTACATATAAACCATGAAAACACTATGCAGCCATAAGCAAGAATGAAATCATGTCCTTTCCAGCAACATGGATGCTGCTGGAAGACATTATCCTAAGCAAATTAATGCAGAAGCAAAAAACCAAATACTGCATGTTCTCACTTATAACTGGGAGGTAAACATTGGGTACTCATGGACATAAAAATGCAACAATAGACAAATTATGCAATAATAAGCTTATTTTACTCCTATATTTTATTACTCTGTCTTAATCATTCTTATTGCCAAGTGGCTTACCAAGGTTTATTTGCCAGTGATCACAGGAGGAATACACAGAGATATTTTTCTCAATAAAGAATGTTCTACATCTCACATTTAGTCTACGGTAATCTGGGTTCTCTGTTGTGTTCAGAGTTTAACAATTCATTGTTACAATCTACTCCCACAATTAATAAATGGTATTTTGAAGACTTCATAAAAATATAAGTGACAGATTCAAGTATGTTTTTAAGTCAAAAGAAAGATGTTTTTCTTTATTATAGCCCTCTTGGTGACTTTCATACAAGACTATTAGTCATCATTTGGGGGTATTTTACTTTACTCACCATTAGTCTCCACCCAGAACATATGGAAAAATATACCCACTATCAAATGTTGAGGACTGCTACAGGGGAAAGGAAGGGAGGGAAGAAAGTGTGGAAAAACTAACTTTTGGGCTCTATACTCAGTAAATGGGTGACAGGACCATTCGTACGCCAAACCTCAGCATCATGCAATATACTCATGTAACAAACCTGCACAAGTGCCCCAGGATCCAAAAATAAAAGTCGAAAAAAAAAGAGAAGATAAAATAGTATTGCAAGATATAGTATACTGCAAGGGTACATTTCTTTTAGATTCAATGGAATTTCTTGATTTTTCTTCTTTCTCTATTCCTAAATATCTTTAAATTCCTGGATCTCAGGGAATCATTGCTTTTAGGTGTTTTTTTTCAGAGTCTTCTGACACCCTTCATGCTCAATTTGTGACTTAACACACATAATCATTTTATATACAAAATGATTGAATTTAAAGGGCCAATATATACTTTCTTATTGACTTGTTAACTTATTTTCAAAATATAGGGCCAGTTAACTAAATTCAACTGGCTTTTTAATTCTTCTTCTTTTTTTTTTTTTAATTTACTTGCTTGATTGGTTAACCACTGCAGGTATTCATGCATGAAAGATGAAAAAAATTGAAGAGTGGAGAGCAGAAACCATTTTACATGCCCTAGATTTGAGTATAAGAAAGACAATGTGCATCTGAATTGCTTGGAAGCAGCTGCAGTAGCAAACTGAAGCTAAGTAAGTCATTCTGCCTCTTCTCATTATATGAAGGCAGATGAAAAATTTTTTAAAGTTATAAAAATATTTATCAAAGGGCCATTTTTATATATACTGATATTGGATATTGGCTGTATTTTTCCAGATGTTCTGGGTGGGGGACCAATGCTGAGTAGAATAAAATATCAAATGATGACTAATAATCTTGTATCAAAGTCCCCAAAGAGAGAGCTAAAATAAAGAAAAACTTTTTTTTTTTTTAAGTTTAGAGCAGATGTGAACCTATGATTTGCACTTTTATGGAGTTCTCAAAATACCACTTACTAATTGTATTTGTGGGCACAGATTGTAATAATGAATGGTTAAATTCTGAACACAACAGAGGGCCCAGATTACCCTAGACTAAATGTGAGATGTAGAACATTCCTTATTGAGAAAAATATCTCTGTTTGTTCCTCCTATGACGACTGACACATAAACCCTGGCAAACTATTTGGCAACGGAAATGACTAAGTCAGAAGTAAGGAAATACAGGAGTAGAATAAGCCTATTATATTGCAGTATAATTGTTCTAAGTCAAAGGAATAAACCAGTAGTTTCTTACAATAAAATGACTCCAAAGAGCAGCATCATTAAAAGTTGTTCCAAGTTCTTCCAACAGGTCTTTAAAACCAGTTATCAAGTAAATGGGAATAGATAATGATGAAAAAGGAAGACCAGATCAAACAGAAACTTCAAAAATAATGAGGATAGCAGTAGTTAGACTCTCTTGGACACACATTTGCTCCATGGATTTCAAGGTTAAAGGAAGTTAAACTTATAAAGCCCTAGTAGGATAGTGATCAGTGACCACTAAACATGGAAGAGTTTTTATTTTGCAGCCACCTGTGGGTGCCACAACAGGGCTTATAGTTCAACTGGATCCACTTCACAAATGCATTTTATCCCTTCAAGGGAGATTAGAAGAGGGAGGATGGGCGGAAAGGCCCAAATCTTTCATTTTTGGGTCAACCCCAAATTTTCCTGCCACCCTCATATGTATACAAATGATGAACTTACTCTTGATGTTCACATATTCCAGTCTCGTACTGAGAAAATATCTTCAACCATCAAACAAGCTCCAGTGGATGTCTAATCCCTTGACAGAGTATCCAGCAACATAAGTCCTTGGTAGGGGAAGGGAAAGAAGGAGAGGGAAAGGGAGAAGAAGAGGGAGCAGGAGATGGAGAGGGAGAGGAGAATCATTCTCTACAGAGGAAAAGTACACAGCAATGGCATTCTGGTGTTTTACTTTGGTATTAAATATGTCTCTACTTGTAGGGAAATGTTTTTACTAAAGGAATAAAATGTTACTTCTTTCAAAGGGAAGTTTTAAATTTTATTAGTAAATTAAAATTTTGTCTTGTTTCCTGCTTACTATATGCCCAGGAATGTACTACATCTTTTGGGAGTAGAAGAGAGATGAATGCATGATTCCTGCACCAGAAATGGTGTAATCGAACACATTAAATAGTTGGGAAACAAATTAGGGTGCTAATTTGTGAGACATAAAGGATTTCTGCGAAGGTGGAGCATTCAATTTGGGATGAGCTGACAAAGAAGTTTTCTGGGAAGAATAGTGACTTGTGTTAGACCTCAGGTGTCATTTCAATATTATGCTAAGACATACACAGTAATAGGAAAGTTAGTAACATTTTCTCCTGCTTACTATTTCCTGATTCTAGGTCTTCGCTCATGACATTCTTTCTCATCTGGAATATTGTTCCCACCAATGTGATCAATTACTTCTTCCAATATCTGGCTCTGAACACACCTCCCCTGGAAGTCCATTCTGGTATTTCCTTTACACATCAGCATGTTCAATAATTCCATCTGGCTGTGTTACTTTTCATTTTAACCGCTCTTAGGTCATTGGCTTGGGCACGCTGTTTTGTTGAACTTAAATTACTAATATGCACAAAATATAGTATTTGTTCATTTAATATTATTTATTTTCTCCTTTATTCTTTTACCACCCAGAACAAGTTTTCACACCTAGTACGTTTCTTGTTTTATGTGAATTTATTTTTCTGAACTTTGAGAATGAGGTGGAATTCAGAAAAGCTCTTCTAACTTTTCATAGATTTCCCTCTCTCCTATCTTTTGTGTTTTTTTTAAGGCAGAGACCCGCTTAGTGAGTTTTTCCTGCTTGATTCCTTTCTCACTTTGGCCTAGACTTTCACTTTCCTTTTCCTTGAAGTTTTTAACCGGCTTAATATTTTAAAATCTGCTATTTTTGAACTCTAGTTTGCATTAAAAAATTGCAAAATTTGGTGAGTTTTGACATATGCATATGGTATGATAACTGCCATCTCAACTATCATGATCTAGAACATTCTATCTCCTTCAAAATTCCTTCACGTCCCTTTGAAGTCAATCCTTTCCTATCCCCCAAGCAGCCTTTGATTTGTTTTCTATCCCTACAGTTTTGTCTTTTCTAAAACTTTCTGCAAATGGAATCATGCAGCATGCCATTGGTCTGACATTAAAACTTAGGAGCTTTACCTAAACCTACGGCCTCTCTTTCAAAAATAGAAAAAGTGGGCTGAAATTGAACTCATTACCCAGGATTGTTCCTTGACTGTCAGAAGAATCTAGTGTGGCTTCATTCAGATCCAAATAGCCTCATTAATAATCAATAAAACAAACTTTGAGCAAGAAATATTTATTAAAAATAACTGAGGCCCTTGGGATCCAAAATGAGTGAAATATGTTTCCTAGAGCTTGTGGTTAGAATAGAGAGGACAAGAGCAGATAAAACTAATACACAGAAAGTAAAGGAGGGGGTTACAGACAAAGCATTCTAAATGTTCAGTGGAAGAAGAGAGCATTTTAAACTAGGGAATCAGAAAACCCTTTTAGGAGAGGTATCTTTGATCTTAACCTTGAAAAATGAGTAATATTTTAAAAGGTGATGGTGAGGTAGTATTTTAAGCGGCTTATAAAGTAGTTTTAGGGCAATTTCAAGAAAGAGGTTCCAAAATTATTTTGAGTAAAGACAGTATTCTCTGAACGATTAGTTTCATAAAGTGACTGATTTGAAAGTGTGTGCTATTTTTGATTGCATAAATGAGAGTAATCATATTTTCAAACCATTCTTTCATTAAACAGCCATGCTCTATTCTTCTGTGAGCATACAACTAGTACTAATAGCTTATAATTATAGGTCACTTGCACTGTGTTAAATACTTTACATGTATTAATAATCAAAAAAGTCCTATTTACGGAAAGGAAACTTAGGCCCAGAAAGGTTTAGTAATTTGTCTAAGATTATCCAGTTGATTTGTAGCAGACTCAGAATTTGCACAAGGACATAATTTACATATGTACTATTTCATCAAGCCAAACTAAAGAGAGAGTTTTAAGTATGCATTATTACATGTTAACTTCAGTATTTTCAAAAGTAATTAACTGCAAATTAATGCTTATCTTACTCAACAGATAAAACCCTTATATAGACTTTTTTTTTTTTTCTTTTTTTGATACAGGGTCTCATTCTGTTCCAGGCTGGAGTGCAGTGGCACCAACGTGGCTCCCTGTATCCTTGACTTCCTGGGCTCAAGTGATCCTCCCACCTCAGCCTCCTGCGTGGTTGAGACCACAGGTGTGCACCATGATGCCTAGCTAATTTTAAAAAGTTTTGCTTTGTAGACGCAGAGTTTTGCCATGTTGCCCAAGCTAGTCTTGAGCTTTCAGGCTCAAGCAATCCTCCCAAAGTGTTAGGATTACAGACGTGAGCCACTGTGCTGGCTGTTTTTGGACTTTTACACTCTACAACATTTACATTGGTTCCATTCAGTTTCAGTAGCTCCTTTTCATACTCAATATCTCCCTTGAGTAGAAAAATAATGTGAAAATCTCATGAGAGACATAAATATAATTTTGCCTTAAATGGGCATTCAATCTGTATGTTTATACATTTGAAATAACAGACAAAAGAATGTATAGAAAAGCCGTTAATTTCCTCAAGCCACATATTTTTTTTAAAACCCTGCATATTTCTAAGAAGGAAATACCAGTTTCAAAAATCAAGAAGCTAAGTCTTACTATATAGGCTTACTGGCTGCTTTGTGTGGAAATTTCTAGTTAGAGAAAATTTAATTGAAGTCATTCTTTGAAATCCTGGAAAAAGAACATAAATGTGTGTTCCTGACTGAATAGCAGTGTAAAATGTATTGCATAAGAATAGCCTAGAACTAAGATTCATTCATTCATTCATTCATTCACTCACATTTTAAATTCAAGAAATATATAGGGCATTCTATGTGTGTTGTACAATAGAGGATGCAAAGGATACAGAGATGCATGAAATAGGGTGCCCTCCCTTATAGAGTTTACAATTTAGGAAATAAAACATGCACAATTAACTAGAATGCAAGGCAGTCTATGACACAAGGGAATATATTGCAATTCAACTCAGCTAACTTCACTCTGCACTTGTGGTGTCTATGCTTTTCTAGGCATTGAGAACACACATATAAATAAAAACATGTATTTTAAACCAGAAAAACTCTTGGAATAAAGTTGGTGTTTATGAGGAATGATTGTGAAGCATTTAGAGCTTAGAAAATAAGTTTTTGTCATCAGAGGTGTTATTCATGGCCTATTATTCATTGGTGACTTATTGAAGATACTGAAAAGGAAGTTAAAACACTGATTGATTGGTTGCAGCATTTGACCACTGAATTCCTTCAAATCTTGAGACTCTATGATTTTAAATTTCTACACGCTTCTAGTGGTAAATAAGTGTTTCAGAAATTCTCAAATCATCATGGGTAAGCAGTTGCCTACTCTAGGTTCACTCTTGTGTTAGAGGAGTTGAGTTGTTCCTTAGGAAATTTCGATCATTAGTTCTAAACATAGAAAGTCTAATTAGCCTGAAAAACAGTTTGTTGTTGTCTTTTAAAAACAAAAAACCTCATTCAACAGCATTACTTAAAAACTCTGAGGTGATCACACAGATTGATAAAAGTTCAGTATAGATATTTTAGCCCTTTTAAAAATAGCTTCCCACAGTTTGTTTAAAATCAGAACTTCTTCTCCAAAAGATTTGATTCACTTCAAATAGCATGCAAAGTGTTATATTTGACAACCATTAATTGAATTTATCAAAAGCAAAAGAAAAAATGGAGCTCTATTATAGAAAATAGCATGATGTGGCCACAATACTATTTTTTTATAACTGATTTTCAAATATTGTCCTCTAAGGGAGTCTACTTTCCTATTTTGGTTTAAAGGTTTAAGAGTAATGAGAATAAAGTATTTCCCCATCCAAAATAGCAATGTAAATTTTCATTTTGTTTATTTCTATAAAATTAATGAGAAATGACTAGGTTTTCTAAAATCTGTGAGAGAGTGTAATTTTCAGTGTTAAATTTTACTGCTTAGTTTTTTGCCTAAAGGCTTCTGTTATAAATATTTTTCTCAGAAGACTTTTGCAATGATTCTAAGTGGTCACTACGTGGATTTTTAACGAGGCGTTTTATCCTGCCGTTAGTCTAATGAGCATCTAATATAGCATGTGGTATGAACCTGGAATCTAGAGGCAGATGAAGGGATCTAGTTAAAGTAATAGAAATATATCCAACCAATATTTGAATGATCTTAATCATGGCCTATGTAGTTAGAACACCAGAATCATTGAAGGGCAAAATAAGGTTGGTTTGGTTGCTTACAGACAGAGGTCAGAATGAAACAAACATTAGAAGAACATGTTTGCTGTTATAAAGTGGGTCTGAAAGTGTGTTGCAGTTTAAAACTGATTCTCAAAATAGCAGTGTGTAGCAGTGACTAAGACTGTAGACTTAGATCCAGGTAGCCTCAGTTTATATCCAGACCACACTGCTTACTAGCTTTAACAATTTTCTTTAGACAGATTTCTTAACCATTTGGTGTTTCAGTTTGCTCATGTTTAAACTGGGGAATATTAGCAACTTTAAAGTGGGGATAGCAGGGTTGTTGTAAGGATTAAATGAATAAGGATTAAAGGATTAAATGTAAAGAATTTTGAGCAGTGCCCAGCATAGCAAACAGTTACTTCTCAAGCCTGTAAGGTAGGTTTTGTCAAAATCCCTACTTTAAAGATGAGGAAGTTAAGGCACTAAACAATTGAAAATTTTGTCCAAGAGCACACAGCCAGTAAGAGGCAGATTTGAACTGGGATTTGAATCTAGGTATTGTGGCTTCAGATGGTGTACAATGACTCCAGTATATAGGACAAATTGTGGTTAAAGTTCAGTGGTACTGTCAAGGTTAAGTTTCAGTTCGTTAAAATATTCAATGCTGCATAAGATGCCTTTCTAATACGACCATTGCTAATAAAAACGCCGTGAAGTTAAGCCTTAACAGGGAAAAGAACAAAAGTTTCCTACAACTAGTAACTGAACGCCACTTCAACAGATAAAGGGAGAATGTTGTCATAAAGGCTGCATTTAGCTGAAATTCGAACCAGCGGGTAAAGATGAGTGGTTTATTATACAGCTCACCCCTTCGGAATATTAATCTAATAAAATTGAATAAATTTCTTCCATTATTTTTCTTGGCCCACTAGAAAGTCAATAAAAGCCAAAGTTAGAGTGGCCTTAAGTCAGATTCAAGTGAGAGTGGGGCGTCTTAAGGAAATTGAATTTTCACAAATGTGTTTTTGGCTCTTCTGGACTAGTATTTATACTGTAATATCTACAAGTGACAGTTTGACATGTTAGCTTCCTGGAGCCCCCTGTTTTCTGAAGCACTAGAGCACCACACAGGACAGCGGGAAATTGTCATTCTGACACTGCAGTATAGTTCGGTTGTTATGAGCATGAATGCTGGGGTCAGAACAGTTGAGTTTATAATCCAACTCTGCTACTTTCTTGCTATGTGACCTTGGACAAATTATTTAATGGCTTTGTACTTCATTTTCTTCATGTACAAAATAGGGACAGTAACAAAACCTGCCTCACAGGGAGATTGTGAGTATTAAATGGGTTAACATGAGTAATCTGGGAGGGATGCCCAACACAGAGAATAATGTAAAAACTAGCTATTGCTGCCAGTGACTTAGAATGGCCTTATTAATTTGGCTGATGTATCCCACAGTGGTGAATATATCTATATTTTAGTCACAGTGTATATAGTAAAGTAAAACCTCAATTTAAACATGATAAGGCTAATCCAATCTTTTAATTAACAATCCTTTGATGTGCTAAAGAGAAAGGCAATAAATATAGCACAGTCATATATTTTAAGGACTAACAAAAGAGGAAGCAATGAAGTTTAACTTGACCAGCAGAAAACTCTCATTTCTAAACCTTTCAGGATATCTCCTGAAGTCAACTGAAGTTTAGCTTCATTTCCAATTGTTTCTAAATCTTTTCATATGACGCATTCATCAGTGACAAATTCTGAGAATACTGCCCATGTGTCCTAGTTTAGTCCTTTAAAACTTCTGAATCTCAATTTTCTCATTCATTAAACCATGGTACCCTTGCCTACCTTACTCACTGGATAGTTGGCAGGGAGGGGAGAGACTGTGTCTAAAAGAAGCCCACTCTGTCCAAAGTGTCAAGCTGTTATATGTTGGACAAAATATGATATTATGTTAAGAATGATTCTTCACACTGCCATGTGTGTACCTATGCAACAATCTTGCATGTTCTTCACATGTACCCCAAAACCTAAAATGCAATTAAAAAAAAAAAAAGAATGATTCTTAGGTAGTACAAGAGCTTCAGGTTTAGAAAAGCAAATTAATTTAGTCCACCAAAATCATAAGAACAGAAAATTAGACTAAAATTTTATAGAGGTTTTCATTAATGTTGAAATAAAAAGACATGCTGATTAAAATAGATTTGTATGTTCCTATATTTCATTTCATTTATAGAGAATATTACTCTTAAATTTTGTTAAGACCATCACCACTCCACTGAAAAGAGAATGCAAAAGCTACTAAAATCTTGAGATTATACTTTGAATTCCAGGCTTTGGTGCAGACCAGAGAAGATATGAGCTCTGCATAGAAAGGCTTTTTGGGACTTTTCACGCAATATTAGATGAATGGTCCCCTTCTCTGCCTGTATGTTCTGAATTTCTCTTCTCAGATGTCAGAAACAGCAGCCACAGCCTGAGTTTTTTACCTTTCCACTGTCTATCATTGCATTCAACATGTAAAAGAACTCATTGACGCAGCAATTCCTCTTGTAAGAACTTTTGAGAAAGTACTTGCTCTAGCATGCATTGATATATCATATGTGTACCATGCAGCGTTGCTTGTAATACTGATTGCTAAAAATTGGAAACAATCTAAATGTTCATTGATCTGGAGGTATTTAAATAAACTGTGACACATTCCATCTAAGGAATGCTTATTCGTGTACTCAAAGCATTTAAAAATGAAATAGATTTCCATGTATGGATATGGAATGGTATTCATGACATATTAAGTGAAAACAAAAAGCTACACTATAGTATGTGCAGTATGATCCCATTCTTGCAAATAAATATAAAGCTTTTTTTTCCTCCCTTTATCCATATGTAAACATGCACACATACATGTGAAAGCATGGAGAACGATGTTTTTGGAAATGTATACCAAATGTTAATAATGGTTTGTTTAGGGAAGTGGGACTTGGGGAAGAGAAAGATTAGTTTTCTGCTTTGTGCATTTCTGGATTGTTTTGATTCCTTTTTTGTTCTTTTTTTTAAATACTTGAGTATTACTTTTCAATCAGGAAGAAAATTTAAACACACACACATGAACTAAAAAAATCAAGGTAAATGCTTTCATCTCCCTCTTTAGCACCTGGCTGTTTCATTCTCTTCATTATCCTTACTTTGCCTGGAGAATCAAAGTTCAGCTCTAGACTCTGTGCATAGATTCAAGGTCTAAATGTTCAACTGAGGGGATCCTCTTCATGTGGCATAGTGTGGGTGAACACGCCCACCTTCTTCATTCTAGGACAGCTTTTATGAATAGCAGTCGTCTTTATGAGTCCATACTAAATTACTGCCAACCCATACCATTTTCATTACAGTTTAGCACTCTATTCAGAATCCCCGCACACCTGCTGAGAGTCTGCTTTTAATTTTCCATTATTACATGTGTATCTCCCCAAATTCAAAAGTTTCTTGATAGGCTGGATTTTATATATTTTTTAACCCAAAAAGGCAACACTTGTATTTTTTTTCTAAAATTTTCTGTGTAGTAACATGTTCTCTTGGTCCAGAGTATTAACTACATTGATCTGTAAAACCCATAAACTGGTTGAATGTCCATTGAAACTGTAACAACTGTTCTACTTAGTAGACCACTGCCAATATTGGACAGCCATGTGACAACTAAGTGTACCAGTCTGAAACCTGTACTACCAAATGCAGTCACTATTTACCGTCATCTCTTCCCATTTTAATGCATGTCTGAAATTTTTCTCACGATAAATCAATGCCTTTTTGGTATAGAATCAAGAGGATTTTTCTGGGATTTAGCAAAATAATAATATGGACTCTTGCAGTTTGCCAGGAATACATTTTAACAATGTTGTCATTCCCTAAACACCATGATAGCCGATAATGTACCCCATAAGATGCAATAAAGCATCACTAAAGTATTTAAGCAATTTCTTCAAATCTCTAATAATTTTATAAATACAATACTACTGAAGTTATGTTTGAGTCATTTGAACTTCTTTCCTTCATGGAGGTTTGTATTGTTATTATATATTTTAGAATCAAACTATTTTATTATTTACTAAAATTCCCCATGTACAAGAAGACAAATAGAAACAATGAAACTTGCTTGTGATGTGGACACTTGGCTGGCACCTAGGCTCATTCACTATGAAAGTCACTCATTCCCACACGGAAGCTTCATAATACCTGGATGCAAATTTGTAAACTTAGGAAAACTACAACCTATCATGAGAGTCTAGGGGCATTTATAAACAGTCTAACCATGAAGGTTAAACTTGTACATGTTAAAGTCTAATATATTTTCAAATAGCCCATCTCGTTGTAGCTACTTGTTACTTTGCAGAAGGAAAGTAAGCCACTATTATATTGCGCCATCCTTGCAAATTCCTTCCGTCTCCAAATTACCCTCTCTAGTCTTTATGTGCAGCTCAGTAGAAAAGGGTACAGATGAGACAATATATTTCCTTTGTTTTAAGGTTCATATTTCTATTGGATTGAACACTGATTTGTAGTCCAAACATCTGCCATTTCTAAGCTATGATCTTGATGAGCTCACTTACTCTCTCTCTGGTCCAAAGTTCCACATTGCAATATGACCTGTTAAGAGGAGAAAGATCTATAAGCCCCTGAGTTTCAGAATTAAATATCCACCCTCTTATTTGATAACTCCAGTTGGATATACTTTGGATATCCCTTAATCACCACAAACATAGTATGTCAATATTGACTATTAAAAATATTGTTAATATTTAAATTTTGAAATTATTTTTAATTTTCCCCATCAAATTTGTTCTTATCTTCATTTTTACCCACTTCAGCCAGCAGTTTCACTATGTACTGAAGGTTTCAGGCCAAAAAATAGAGTCCTATCCAAATCCATCTGTTACTGTCAGCTTACTTCCAAAATACATTTGATCACTGCTCATTATCTTTACTTCTCATCATCTCCAATGCTATCACTAAGCCTTCTCTCCACTCCATCGGTGAGGCAGGCATTGCCATCCTAGGATTATGGGGGTGGCCGAACATGACACCTGACATTAGGCTGACGAGAGTGACAGCAGTTTATTAGTCACATATACTCACAGCCCAGGAGACAACACGCACCAGGCAAACCTGCACGTGGAGCAAAGTGAACAAGCAAAGGCTTAGAGGCAAGTTTTATAGCAGGAAGAGGATGAGGTGCACCCTCATTCTGTCCAAAGGATGTGATTGGCTTGCTTTAATGATTCGTGGGTTGGTATATTAGTCAGGGTTCTTCAGTAAAACAGAACCAATAGGATGTGTATACTCAGAGACATATATGAGAGGATCTTTATTATAGGAAATGGGCCACATGATTACAGAGGCTGAGAAAGCCCACAATATGCCATCTGTAAGCTGGAGAACCAGGAAATCCAGTGGCATAATTCAGTCTGAGCCCGGGGAGCCAATGCTACAACTCCATCAGAAGCCGAAGGCCTGAGAAGGGATTGGGGGGCTGGGCCTGCTGGTATAAGTTTCAGAGTCCCCAAGCCAGAGAATCAGGAGCTCTGATGTCCTAGGGCAGAAGAAGATGGATGTACCAGCTTAAGGACTGAAAGCAAGAATTTACCTTTCATCAGCTTTTTTGTTCTATCCAGGCCCTCAAGGGATTGGAAGATGCCCACTGACATTGGTGAGGGCAGATCTTCTTTCCCTAGTCTACTGACTCTAATGTTAATCTCTTCTGGAAACAGCTTCACAGACACAGCCAGAAGTGATGTTTTCCCAGCTATCTGGGCATGCCTTAACCCATAAGATCAATCTTCACAGCAGGAGATTAGGTAGTTGACTTGTACTCTAAGTCTCAGAGCAGGGTTTCCTCGCTGTTGACTGCACATTACAATCACCTGGGAAGCATTGACAAGAAATTGATTGTCAGGCCGGCCTGCACAAGATGGATTAAGGTAGAATCTCTGGAAATAAATTTGTGGTATATTTTAAAGTCTTCCCAGAGTTCTCCCAGAACTGCCAGCAGCTGTAGCAAGAGCTCTACTACCTGAAGACAGCTGAAGAAGTCTGGAGTGCAGGACACCTCCCAGGCCCAGGGTGCCCCAGGGGAAGAGGGCTGCAAGCAGTCAAGAAATTCACACTGAGAGTGGGGTTACTGGTCCCCAACTACTCTTCTACCACAATCTATCAGTTTGTTAGGGCTGTGCTAACCAAGTGCAGTGGGCCACTGTATCTGAGGTTTTGCACAAAATTTTGCAAAATATATAAAGATGCAATGTAAAAGTTAAAATTATAAAACATCTAGAAGAAAAGGCAGGAGAATAGCTTCATGATCTTGAGGTAGACAAGAATTTCTTATAGAGGACAGAAGAAGCACTAACTATCAAAAAGAAAAAGTATTAAATTGGACTTTATCAATGTTAAAACCTGCATATCAAAAGACAGTATTCAGAAAGCAAAACTGCAAGTCACACATTGGAAACAAGTATTTTCATCTCAGACATTTATGACTAGGATGTATAAAGAACTTCTATAAGTTGATGAGAATAAGACAAATACCTCAAATGTTTTTTAAAAAAGAAGGGAAAGACATTTTCCATACAAGAATTTATACAATGGCCAACGGGCACATGAAAGGACCAATTAAAACAACAGAGCCAATTCACTTGTATTGGAAGTGAGTAACATTTTAAAAGAGACTGAGAAAAATATTTGTAAGGATACAAAACAAATACCCTTATACCTTATGCATAAGAAGGTAAAATAGTGCAATCACCTTGAAAAACTGTTTGATAGTTTCTAACACAGTTAAACATCCCCATACCTAGGTATTTGCCGAAGACAAATAAAAAAATTACATTTCCACCAATAGGAGTGATATGGTTTGGATATAGAAGTGACCTGATTTCAATTTGTGTCCCCACCTAAATCTCGTGTTAACTTGTGATCCCCATAGTAGAAGGGGTGGCCTGGTAGGAGGTGACTGGATCAGGGGGCAGATTTACCCCCGGCTGTTCTCGTGATAGTGAGTGAGTTTTCATGAGATCTGGTTGTTTAAAAGTATGTAGCACCCTGCTCTCTCCCTCCTGTTCCAGCCATGTGAGACATGCCTTCTTTCTCTTCGCCTTCTGCCATGATTGCAAGTTTCCTGAAGCCATCATGCTTCCTATACAGCCTGCAGAACCCTGAGCCAGTTAAAACACTTTTCTTTATGAAGTACCCAGTCTCAGGTAGTTCTATACAGAAATGTAAGAACGAACTAAAACAAGGAGAATGGATGAAGAAATCATGGGGTATTTATACAGTGCATAATAGAAAATTAAAAGTAGAGTGAACTATGTTCCATTTACCAACATGGAGGAAATTCAACATTGTATTTTATTATATTTCAATACAGATTATCTTATGTGTTATTCCATTTATAGGGAGTTTAAGAAAAGTCAAAATTAACATGTTATAGCAATCAAGGTGGTGGTGGGGAATTGAGGCACGAGGGAGGGTAAGGAGGCACAAGAGAAATTTCTCAAGTGGTAAACATGGTTTAATCTAGATTAGGCTGTTGGTTTCACAGGTGTAACCTGTCAAAAGTCATCAAAATGTACACTTAAAATATGTGAATTTCATAGTATGGTTATTGGATTTTGATAAAAAATGTTTCATAATTGAAAAAAATAAAAAGAAGAGAAAAGAGAGGCCACTATGGCAAAAAGCACAGTAAAAAAAAAAAAATGTACCTATCCTCAACTTGGACTGGCTTGATTATTATTGAGTTAGTTTGCCAGGTGTGGGTGGGTGTGTTCCAGGCAGAACACGGTGGGATTCTCAGCAATTTGTTGTAGGCTGTGGGAGCTATGGTTACCCACTGAAGCTCTGTGGGGGGCTTCAGTGCCCCACAGGCACTATAAACCACTATGGCGCTTGGCTTTCAGCTGATTCTGGGGAAGTCACAAAAATTGGTAGCGGAGCTGCTTCCAGATGACATGAGGACAGGTGTTGACTACAGTAGCCTCCAGTGGAAGTCAGCGGTGTGTATATCTGTTACTGGCGTTTTGCTGGGTCTTTTATATTTGTTCAGACTTATGCATTAGGTTAGAAGCTGACTTTTGGGAAAGAAAATGCAGGCTGTGCAAATACTGGCTGCAAGTTTTGTTGAAGCATCCATTTCTTAACATACTTAGTTCTGATCAAAAGGAATATTTAGATATTGAGTAATTTTTAGAAGATACCAGCCTAGAAAAGGAGTCATGAAAGATACAAAGCCTCATGCATACATACATAAAGTTGAAGAGACCAACTCAATCCTAAAGGAGGAAGTAATTTCTTTTGTAAAGAAGGAAAGGAGAGATCTAGACCCTCAAGACTAGAGGGGGTGATGACTGAAATAGTAAGAATGATTCATTCACCAGAAGATGATGTACAAACCATCACATCACAAGGTTTTCCAAGCACTGCAGTGGCTGGGACTCCCTTCTGTCATTCTCCAGGGGTCTGTAATAGAACCCTTTTCTTCCGTCTATTCAGACTGTGTCTGTTTTCCACCTCCCCCTCCAATATGAGATCCATTCTCATCCGTGTAGAACCCTCCTTCATAGGCTGGAGTTTTTATTGTTGTTCATCGTCACATTTCAAAAACAAATCTGAGTTTCTTCAAGGTTAATTCAAATTTCAAATGAACCAACTGTTGGACTTTCAGAAATCTGGGGCTTAAAAAAAGTAGTCTGTCTTCAAAAGGAATTTCAATCTTCTTCATTATCATCTTAAGAACTGAACTGATGACACTTGAGAAACCAATTTCAAAATAAATCTTGATGAAACTTTCTCCAAATAGTGCTTTGTAAATATTATTTTCATATAAACTTTGTGACATTTCTATTTTATTTTTTATATCACATACATATTATGTTTTATTTAATATGTACTATTTAACAAAAAGAGACACTGAAAATGCAAAGACAATTTTGCTTTGTCCAAACCTATATTTATGGTAGTTATAAATCAAATGAAAAATAAGAAAATACTTTTGTTCTTAATAAATATTGCTTTGTTAAAGAAAAGAGAAAATTAAATGAACATATCACATATAACTGAGGGGTGCAGCTAAAGCAAAGTAAAAGAAATTTGTAGCATTTAATTAAATGTTTCTGTTCAATAGAATAAAATAAATGTTTATATTAAATCAGAATAAAGCTAAAAAGAAAAAAAATGTTTATACTTCTTTTCAGCAGTTTTTAACAATCCCAGTTCCTAGACTACACCCTGGAACATTTAAATCAGAACCTCAATGTATGAGACTAGGCACCAGTATTGTCTGAAGCTTTTATAGAGGATGGTCATGTGTGGTGAAAAGCTACAACAAAATCCAAAATTGACAAGTGGGATCTAATTAAATTGAAGAGCTTCTGCTAAATTTTAGGGTAGGCAGAAAAAAACAATAATAAAACAAATATTACAGCTACCCTGTCTTAATTATAATAGATCACTCCAACTACAAAATAATATTCCCATATAAATAGAATACACAAAAAGAATTGTCAACAAAAGCATACTCCAATATAAATCGACAGATAAGGTGATGGTGTGATATAATAGAAAGAAAATTAAAGTTTTAATCAATAGATCTAGTTATAGATCTATTAATAAATTACACAAGTTTAAAATTTTTTTCTCTTTAGGTATGGTATTCTTATTGTCATTAGTTTTCTTATTTCTAAAACATGGAACTGAACCAAAATGATTTCCAAGGTCCTTTACACCTCTCAAATTATTTGATTTTAGAAGTAAGTAGAAATTTTTGGAGATACAAGGATTAAGGCTGAAATTTGATGTATTAGACATGGCACCTTACAATATACCTTAAATGCAAAGAACAATAGCTCATATCCTAACAGAAGCATCTTTAAATATTTTCTATCTCTCTTTATAATTCCTTATGCCTCTCTTACCTAATTTTAGAATTTTATCTCTCCCTGCTGTTATACTCATTAGTCCCAAAACTTTTCTCTGAACAAAATTTCTTTCTTCTAAACAAACAAAAAACCAAAAACGGGATATATGTGCAGAATGTGCAGGTTTGTTACATAGGTATCTGTGTGCCATGGTGGTTTGCTGCACCCATAGACCCATCTTCTACGTTCTCTCCCTTTACCCCCCAACTCCCAGCAGGCCCTGGTTTGTGTTCTTTCCCTCTCTGTGTCCCTGTGTTCTCATTGTTTAACTCCCACTTATGAGTGAGAACATGCGGTATTTGGTTTTCTCTTCCTGTGTTAGTTTTCTGAGGATGATGGCTTCCAGCTTCATTCATGTCCTTTCAAAGAACATGATCCCATTCCTTTTTACGGCTGCATAGTATTCCGTGGTGTTTAGGTACCATATTTTCTTTATCCAATCTATCATTGATGGGCATTTGGGTTGGTTTCAAGTCTTTGCTATTGTAAATGGTGCTGTAATAAACATATGTATGCATGTGTTATTATAGTAGAATGATTTATAATCCTTTGGATATATACCTAGTAATGGGATTGCTGAGTCACATGGCACTTCTGGTTCTAGATCCTTGAGGAATTGCCATATTGCTTCCACAATGGATGAACTAATTTACATTCCCACCAACAGTGCAAAAGTATTCCTATTTCTTGATATCCTTACCAGCATCTATTGTTTCTTGACTTTTTAATAATTGCCATTCTGACTGGTGTAAGAAATATCTCATTGTGGTTTTGACTTGCATTTTCTCTGACGATCAGTGATGAGCTTTTTCTCATGTTTCTTGACCACATAAATTTCTTCTTTTGAAAAGTGTCTGTATCCTTTGCCCACTTTTTGATGGGGATGTTTGTTTTTTCTCATAAATTTGTTTTAAGTTCCTTGTAAATTCTGAATATTAGACCTTTGTCAGATGGGTATATTGCAAAAATTTTCTCCCATTTTGTAGGTTGTCTGTTCATCTGATGATAGTTTCTTTTGCTGTGCAGAAGCTCTTTAGTTTAATTAGGTCCTATGTGTCACTTTTCGCTTTTGTTGCCATTGCTTTGGCGTTTTTGTCATGAAGACTTTGTCCATGCCTAGATCCTGAATGGTATTGCCTAGGTTTTCTTCTAGGGTTTTTATGTTTTTCAGTTTGACACTTAAGTCTTTAATCTATCTTGAGTGAATTTTCCTAAAGTGTAAAGAAGGGGTCCAGTTTCAGTAGTCTGCATATGGCTATCCAGTTTTCCCAGCACCAATTACTGAATAGATCTTTTCCCATTGCTTGTTTTTGGCAGGTTTATCGAAGATCAAAAAACACAAAGAAGGTTATTACATAATGGCAAAGGGAACAATGCAACAAGATGGTTGTACATGTGTGATGTTATTTCTGACATATTTGCCCTGCTCCATTGTTTTATATGTCTGTTTTGGTACCAGTACCATGTTGTTTTGGTTACTGTAGCCTCGTAGCGTAGCATAGTTTGAGTATACTATAGTCAGGTAGCATGATGCCTCCAGCATTGTTCTTTTTGCTTAGAATTGTCTTGGCTATATGGGGTTTCTTTGATTGCATATGAAATTTAAAATACTTTTTCCTAATTCTGTGAAGAATGTCAACAGTAGTTTGATGGGAATAGCATTGACTCTATAAATTACTTTGGGCAGTATGGCCATTTTCACAGTATTGATTCTTTCTATCCAGGAGGATGGAATGTTATTCCATTTGTTTGCATCCTGTCTTATTTCTTTGAGCAGTGGTTTGTAGTTCTCCTTGAGGAGGTCTTTCACATCTCTTGTTAGCTGTATTCTTAGGTATTTTATTCCCAGGTATTTTATTCCCTTTGTAGCAACTGTGAATGGGAGTTCACTCATGATTTGGCTATTGTTGGTGTAAAGGAATGCTTGTGATTTTTACACACTGATTTTGTATCTTGAGACTAAAGTTGCATACTAGTTTAAGCAGTTTTGGGGTTGAGATGATGGGGTTTTCTAAATATAAAATTATATCATCTGCAAACAGAGACAATTTGATTTCCTCTCTTCCTATTTGAATATCCTTTATTTTTTTCTCTTGCCTGATTACCCTGGCCAGAACTTCCAATTCTATGTTGAATAGGAGTGGTGACAGAGGGCATCCTTGTCTTGTACCAGTTTCCAAAGGGAATGCCTCTAGCTTTTGCCCATTCAGTATGATATTGGTTGTGGGTTTGTCATGAATAGCTCCTATTATTTTGAGATATGCACCATCAATACCTAGTTTACCAAGAGTTTTTAACATGAAAGGATGTTGAATTTTATCGAAGGCCTTTTCTGCATCTATTGAGATAATCATGTGGTTTTTGTCACTGGTTCTGTTCATGTGATGGCTTATGTTTATAGATTTGCAAATGTTGAACCTGCCTTGCATCCCAGGGATGAAGATGACTTGATTGTGACAGCTAAACTTTTTGATGTGCTGCTGGATTTAGTCTGCCAGTATTTTTCTGAAGATTTTTGCATCAATGTTCAACAGGGATATTTCTTTTTTGTTGTTGTTGTTGTGTCTCCGCCAGGTTTTAGTGTCAGGGTGATGCTGGCTTCATAAAATGAGTTAGGGAGGAGTCCCTTCTTTTTAATTATTTGGAATAGTTTCAGAAGGAATGGTACCAGCTTCTCTTTCTATTTCTGGTAGAATTCAGCTGTGAATCCATCTGGCCTGAGCTTTTTTGGTGGGGAGGGGGGTTTGGTAGGCTATTAATTGCTGCCTCAATTTCAGAACCTGTTGTTAGTCTATTTAGGGATTAGACTTCTTCCTGGTTTAGTCTTAGGAGGGTGTATTTGTCCAGGAATTTATCCATTCCTTTTAGATTTTCTAGTTTATTTGCATAGAGGTGCTTATAGTATTCTCTAATGGTAGTTTGTATTTCTGAGAGGTCAGTGGTGAAATCCCCTTTGTCATTTTTTATTGTATCTATTGAATTCCTTTCTCTTTTTTATGTATTAGTCTAGCTAGTGGTCTATTTTATTAATCTTTTCAAAAAACCAGCTCTTGAATTCATTGATTTTTTTGGGGGGTTTTTTGTGTCTCTATGTCCTTCAATTCTTTTCTGATCTTAGTTATTTCTTGTCTTCTGCTAGCTTTTAGATTAGTTTGTTCTTTCCTATCTAGCTCTTTTAATTGTGATGTTAGGGTGTTGTTTTGAGATCCTTTAAGCTTTCTGATGTGAGCATTTAGTGCTACAAGTGCTACAAATTTCTCTCTTAACCCTGCTTTAGCTGTGTCCCAGAGATTCTGGTATGTTGTCTCTTAGTTCTTGTTGGTTTCAAAGAACTTCTTAATTTCTTCCTTAATTTCATTATTTACCCAGGAGTCATTCCAACGCAGGTTGTTCAATTTCCATGAAGTTGTGTGGTTTTGAGTGAGTGTTTTAATCCTGAGTTTTCATTTGATTGCACTGTAGTCTGAGAAACTGTTATGATTTCTGTTCTTTTGCACTTGCTGAGCAGTGTTTTACTTTCAATTATGGAGTCCATTTTAGAATAAATTCCATGTGGCATTGAGAAGAATGTATATTCTGTTGATTTGGGGTAGAGAGTTCTGTAAACATCTACTAGGTCCACTTGATCCAGAGCTGAGCTCAAGTCCTAAATATCCTTGTTAATTTTCTGTCTTGTAGATCTGTCTAATACTGACAGCAGGGTGTTAAAATCTCCTACTATTATTCTGTGAGAGTCTAAATCTCTTTGTGAGTCTCTAAGAGCTTGTTTTGTGGATCTGGGTGCATATATATTTAGAATAGTTAGCTCTTCTTGTTCCTCCCCTATCAATTTATATGCACAAGGAGGGCTGAAAACTCTCATAAGCAAAATGTCTGATATTTGGATCCTCAGTTAAATTGGTTATTTATTTATTTATTATGGAGACAGAGTCTCTATGTTGCCCAGGCTGGTTTCAAATTCCCAGCATCAAGCAATCCTTCCACCTTGGCTTACCAGAGTGCTGGGATTACAGGCATGAGCCACCATGCCCAGCCAAAATTTGTGTTGAAACAATACTTAGATAAATGAAAGCCGCCTGTTAGTCTCCACTGTGGAAAACTAGACATCAATTTTATTTATCTATAAATTATTTCAGTTTTTCTTTTGAGAAAATGGGAACTTTCTTAGTATTTGCATTGAAAAGTTAGTCATTTAGATAACAACTCTCAACAGTAGAATCTTACATATTTATATTTCAACCAATAACTATTTTCAATATAAGATAAAAATACATCATCAGTCCTGTAGTGAGTAAAAATGATCTTTGAAATATGAAATTATCATTTCAATTAACAAAAAATCAATATAAACAATTATATATTGTATTATACATT